>NC_037596.1:10635842-10956898 GCF_003073045.1 Pomacea canaliculata | reverse complement strand
TTTAAAATATCTCCTTTCACATTGTTTCTGGCTTCGGGTGTGTGGCAAGGTTTTCTCAATATTCTTTGCTTTGAGACAGAAAGAACCCAGGTTTACCAAACGCTTTCTAACGATACACAACTTTCCCTTGTAAATAACACTCACGTTTTCCGTCAACAAGGCTTTACCAATGCCACTCTACCTTGGTCTTTTGAACTTCACACTTTAAAGGTTGAAAGTGATGTGACCAGAATTAGTCTCGATGATTCTTCGAATTCAGTGGACGTCAAGCAGCTCACGACACGTGATTTTAACCGATTCCAGGATGTCGACAGTTCTCCAGTTGCCGAGAGAAACACATCAGAACCAGTCTATGAGTTAAGAGAGGACGAGTGCGTGACACATAAACTCGTTACCTTTACAGGTGAGGCAGGCGTTATTCATGGCTATTTAAACAGCATCAACTGGCCCCGTGATTCACCTCCTTACTGCGACCTTAACATTGTCGTCTCTGAAGGCAAGCATGTCGAGGCCACGTTGGACTTTACGAGACAAACAGAGAATCTCTACATTAAGACCTCAGAGGATCCAAACTTTAAGTACAACATCGTCGCTTACAAAATGATATCTCGACGCTATTTTCCGTTGCTGATAAGTCGCTCCAACCAAATATTTCTGCGCATCCCAAAGTCGAAAAGAATCACTGAATTCAACCTAACATTTTCTGCCATTGAGGAAAACATGCGAAAGACACTGCCACTTGTTCAGACGTCACCTACTTCCGGTTACATCACTACGTGGGGATTTGATAACAACAGGGGATACCCATGCTTTACGAACGCTTCTCGTACTCTGCATATTCCCAGCAATCATGTGGCTATGGTCAGTTTTTCCTTTATTGATATAACAGCTATCCCTAATGCTTGTACCGTTACCTACATACAGCTGTACGAGATTACGATTGAAGGACAACTTTTATTAAAGATGAAAGTATGTTTCAATAAAGTTACACCGGCATTAGTGCTTAACAATTCCATTCAAGTTCGCTTTTTTGCTGAGATATGTGACGGAAAAGGTTTCAAGATGATTTATTCATTACATCCTGTCCATGAAGCGCCAGCTAAGCTCGACAGCGGGCTGTGGGATTGTTCCGTAACGCCTTACAACAAATTCAAACAACACCTGGAGTGCAACCTGGAGCAAGAGTGCCAAGGAGGAGAGGACGAGGGGTCTCATTGTCCCTTCAGCAGTCCCTCCTGTAACGGTTCTGTCGCCGTGGCAAATAAATGCTACGTTTTCTTTAACTCTGAAGAAGACATAACGTGGTTTTCCGCAAGTCGCGAGTGCAAAAATCGCGGAGGTAATCTTACTAACATGAAGACCAAACACGAAAGGGAAGCTTTGGAGAATATTTATCGGTTTGAAAAGTCGCCGTTATATATACATGTAGGGTTAACCCCTTACGATGGTACCTTACCTCCACAGTACAAGAAAGCATTGACCTGGATTGACGGTACTGTTGCATACGATTTTACGTATCTAATTTCCAGCCTAAATTCATTATCTGAACAATCACTAGAAAGATATGAAAACTTTTGTTTTATTTCAGCTTTTACTAATATGGACCTTGCCCCGACGCTTTGCATGTTACATCACCCTGGGAGTGTTCCTCTTTGTGAGTTTTCCGTCTCAAAGGTCTTGTCTCAAGAATCTGTGCTGATGCCACTCGTAAGCAGCGAACACATCACAAACAACAATAACAGCATGTATGTCTCCTGCCCAGAAGGTCACTTTACTTTCGATTTCTGTCATGTGACAAAGCTAGTCGCTGTGGCGCACAAACTTTTCTCCTCTCTTGTGAGACATGGATGACGAGCAACACATCTGTTCTGACCGCCATGTTTGTCTGCCTTGATGACAGCAGCTCGCTACCTTACAGCCTCGTGTGTGACTTCAGACCGGACTGTCCGGATAAATCTGACGAGAGCTTCTGCACACGGGATCCTCATTGCGACGGGTTTAGGTGTCGTAACGGTCAGTGCATCAAGATAAGCAAACGTTGTGACGTCGACAGGGACTGCTGGGATGCCTCGGACGAGGATTGTGACGTGTATCAGCAGTGGACTATGTCTGGTGATACATTTGCTGATCCCCCAGCAGTGATAGATTTTGGTTTACATGATGACCTTCTTTACAAGGCACTAAACCCCTCTGACGCATGCCCAGACACGCACTTCCGGTGTCCACCTGACGGCTACTGTCTACCTGTGTACGTGCGGTGTAACGGCGTGTACGACTGTCCTTATCACGAGGACGAGGATGACTGTGCGAGTTACACGTGTCCAGGTTTCTACAGGTGTCGCGCCTCCACCGTGTGCGTGCACGTGGACCACATGTGTGACGGCCGACCACAGTGTCCACAACACGACGACGAACTGTTCTGTGAGCTCAGCTGTCCACAAGGCTGTGTGTGTCAGGGTCTGGCCTTTGTTTGCTCTGTGACATTCAATACACAAACTTTCCCTGCCATGCGTTACTTAGATGCCAGTGGCTCTGGAATGTCAACATCAGACATGGCTCCCAGCATTTACTTAGTCTGGCTTAGTCTAGCAAGCTTGTAACATACAAGTCCTTTCCAACATGTCCCTCCCTAGTCTTCAAACATTGGACCTGAGTAACAACCTCGTGACCTGGCTGGACATGTCGTATTTTATGCAGTTCGAAAATCTTCGCGTTCTTCGTTTGGCTGGAAATCCATTGCAGTCCTTGTTTACTTCATCGGCAGGCCATTCCCTTCTAACTCATCTTGATGTATCAAGAACGTTGCTAAAGTCGTTGGAAGCTAACGCGCTTTTTAGTTTTCCTAACCTCCATGTTTTTAATCTGTCTTTTATTCTGATAACAAATCTTTTCTCGGACAGTTTCAAATACACCACAAAGTTAAGCACGTTAGATTTAAGAGGAAATGAAATCAAGGAAGTAAACAAGGAGACATTGAGGTCCTTAATGTCATTAAAGTCTCTTTATGCCAGCTACTACACACTTTGCTGCAAGGAGTTTCTTCCTGCCGTTGACAACTTGCTTTGCTTTTCACCTGTCGATAGTTTCTCTTCTTGCCACGACCTTCTTCGTTCCAAATTTGTTTTAGTTGTTGTTTGGGTTTTGTGTGTCGCTTCATTAGCTGGAAACGTTTATTGTACTTTTTATTACAAAATGTTCTCTGACAAGGAAAATACTGACTTTGCCTTTCAATTTTTGATGATCAATTTAAACATCTCTGATGTATTCATGGGAGTTTATCTTCTTGTAATAGGAAGCAAAGACGAGATGTATCGAGATCATTACGTGTGGTACGAGCAGTCGTGGTCAAGAGGGTATCTGTGTCAGTTCGCCGGCTTTCTGTACTTGTTGTCTACCGAGGTTTCTTGTCTGACACTGTTCCTGATGATGACAGAGCGCCTGATCGTTATTAGATTTGGTTTTAATATTTTTCAGGGACGTTTGCTACCTGCTGTTTGTTTTTGCACCTGGGCTACCGGTCTCGTCGTAGCTGCTCTACCTTTCGTACCCTTTTTAAGCCATTTGGATATTTACAGACAAAACTCGGTCTGTGCACCTCTACCGGTGCATAAAGATGGTTTTCTCGGCTGGTCATATCTCTCTGGTGTTGTAGTTTTCTTGAACCTTGTATTAAGCCTGGTGGCCGACCTGTTCTACACGTACAGTCTCTCATCGTGTAAACACAGCCTCAGTAATAAGAATCAGACAAAAACTGGAGAAAAGACCTTAGCTCGACGATTATCGCTTCTGTTAATTGCAAAAACTTTGTCTTGTTTACTACTCAGCCTCATCGGAATAACTACACAAATGGGAGCATCCTACCCTCCTGACGTCATCAGCAGTCTCACCTTACTGGTCAGCCCGTTAAACGCCTCCGTCAATCCTCTCCTCAACGCTATCAGCGTTTATCGAGAGTCGAGAAGAAAATCTCAGAGACTGCGCTTGCTGAAGGTTCTACAGTCCCGCTGCCAGAAGTCACAAGAAACAAACGTTTTTTCAGTTGCCATGAAACGTCCTAGCATGCGTAGAGAACAGAGCTTGTCGAATTAGTTCACCTATAGCAAATAAAACGTGTCCTCTAACCTACAAAATCCATTTTTGGTCAATATTAATCTTCAGTTGTTGGTAATCTTTCTCAACTCTTTCATTTACAGGAAATAAATCCTAATTCTAATCATCCACTTTGTTATTTGTCGTCGGAAACAGTGGAGAAATCATGCAGAAAGTAATTGACGACTAAAGAGCTCTGTGATTTAGCAATCAAAGAAAAGCAGCGAACATGTCTTCTTGTGACAGTGAAGCACAGCAGACGACTGACGACTACACCACCGCACAGCACAACACACCGCCATCAGCCGCACTGCAGCGTTACCCGTCCGCATGCAGCAGCATCGCTCCGTCTCGCATCTGCAGTGCGACGCCTGCTCCAAGCAGCCAATAAAATTGTGAGCCACGCGTCTGAATCACTTGGTGTTGAGTGCAGGCAATGTTGTGAATGGTGTACCTACGTGACGTAGTACGCTGTAATCAGTGCTCATTGATCGCAGGTGCAAATAGTAGGTGATAATTAATCAACGGATGGATCTCTGGGCTAAAATTTTCAGGTTAGGTTTATATCGCCAATATCTACTGAATTCTGCTGCAGTGGAGAAGGTTTCTTGTTTTTTCTAACATCGCTCTGCTCCCACTTCTTTCTTTCATGTCCACGCTGATTTAAATGCAGCCTGCCTCGTGTTAGCAATACGGTTCACTGATGCAACAGTTAGCTCATGTTACCAATGCAGTTAAGATGGCAGCCCTAGGTTCAGTTCTCGTCTTATGGCACTGTTCTTTGTTCCCATCTGTGATTTCAAGCAGTCTGTTTTGCATGATATAGCCTTAGTTGTTGGTTTGGCGTAAAACATCAATTCCTCTCCCCCAGAGTTTGTTTTCAATTTTATGGTTTGTCTCATTTCTTCTTTTCCTGAACTGTGATATTTTTGTCTTCAATAAATCTTGAAATGAAAGCAAGCTTTAGCTTTGTTTATTCCGCTGGTAATATATTTTTTCGTCAGATTGTTTGTGCGTATGTGTGTCGATATCTTTATAGATATCAGGGTGTGTGGGGATGGGAGGTTGGGTGTGTGCTCGATAGCATAAATATGTGTAGGACACAAAATGGCGTGTCTTAATATAGACCTCTCTCCTTCTTGTGCTTTCAGTTGTTGTTTTTGGTGTTCTTCATCTTCGTCGTCGTCGCAGTAGTCTTCTTCTTAGTAGCAGCAGCAGCATTGCTCTTTTTCCTTGTTTTGTTTTCTTTGTCTTTTGCTCATTCTCCTCTTCCTGTTATCGTCGCCTGACAACCTTTCCGACAAGTTTCCGTGAGATAGCAAGCGAGTATTTTTCCTTTACCATAAATTATGTCTGCACAGTGCGTGTGGGATGTGAGAGTCGATTACTGTCTGACAGTTCTGACTGCTTTACGGGATAAGAAGCCGAGGCAAATCTCTGAAATTTGAGATCCATGCTGCCAGCTCTCCACTGCCTCGACGTCGTCAAGTGTCTTTTATTGGGCTGCTCAGGGGACGTCACTGGTGTTCCTACAGAACAGGCATTGATTACAAGATTGTCTCCCTTTGCAGTCGGTGCTTTTACTTTTCTTGACTGCTTCTCTAATCTTATTATCCACTACAAACCATCGCGGACAATGCGACAAAACGCAAAAATTCTGCACAAAGAACGTATGATGTTTGAGTCCACTGTTGTTGACTCAGATAAGTGTAAAATTCATTTTTCGAAACGTTAAGAACGGCTAGTGCACTTCAGGCTCACTCGCAAATAATCGAGTTGACAGCAGAATGTTTTTCTTTGCTTGTCATGCCGAGGCACACCCATTTGCCGTCCATGTATTGTTATAGAATTTCATTCTCAAGCTGAAGTCTATAGTTACAGCTCCTCAGGAATGTGTTTTGTAGTTGTCAATAAATCTTAGTGTATGATGGTTCACATCAGTATTTCCCTGTAGTGTTCTACAGTCAGTGAAGCGGGCATACATGATAGTGTGGTTGCCAACGCGTTAGCGCGAGAACTTTTTGTTGCGTGCATGTATGGTAATGGTTTATGGGTGTGTCTGCATTTGTGTATACGAGTGTATGGGTACATGGTTATGCGCTCACGTGGGTGTGTGTGTGTGTGACAGCACACGTTCGTGTAATTGTGAGTACAAGTGTGTGTTATTCATTAAGCGGGTGTTGCGACCAAAAATAAACATGATAGCAAAATTTTCCCTTCATGTCTTCTGCAGTTTTTCCTATCTATAAGTGTGGAACTTCTTCCGACTTCAGAAAAGAAGAACGAAAGGGGAGGCTAGCAGGTGTTCCCCTCCACTCTAGAGGTCCGCTGAACTTCCCGTGCTCTCCTCCCTTTGTCTCCTCCCCAGAAACACGCATGCACCTATTGGATTTTACAGACATGCAATTCTAAGCGCGCGCGCTAGCGCACAAAAAAAAGCACACACACACCTCTTCCAATAGCTAAATACAGAAAAAAAGATTATTGTTATTTTCCTTTGTACAATCTCTCTTTAATCAGGTCAATTCAATTTTTTCAAATTATTTTGGAAAGTTAACGGCTACATACATTTTTTAAAACTAATCATGGTAATATGTAGATAATTACCACGAACACTTTGATTGTAAAATAAGGTATACTGCAAGCGTGTTATATAGAATAATGATAAAATAACACTTCCTGCCTTAACAATTAAAAAAATCTTTTGTTAGTAATTATTTATGGCGGAAAAGTGTTAATAGTTTATTAAGGACAGTTGCGCATTCTTTAAACCAAGCAATTTTTTTTTTAATTTTGGCGGTCCAGGTCAGGATGTATAACTTTCCTAAAGAAAAGACACTACAACACGAAACACCCTAATAACAATGTCCTACTCCTGTCTTTATTCAAGCCAGTTAAAACATACACCAAATGCATTGTGTGGCAACTCCAGGAAAAAATATGAACACATGGGGTGAAACTTAAATGACATAAATAAACACAAATTATTTAAATTACAGTCTTCACAAGGGATTGTCAGAGTTACAAATGTTCTTTCTCTAATGACTTCAGTAACATTTATACCCACACATTATTTATATTACCATCTTTCTTTCCCTGATCTACTACCGTTTCAGTATTGTGAGAAAAATAGTAAAGTCCGTGGTCTGAGAGTCCTCTTTTCCAGCCGATAATTGTCGTTAATACGTGAGTGTGCGCAACAAGAGGTCAGGACTAAGCTTTGCATCTACATTAAGACACTAATTCTACTATAAGTAAAGCATGGGAGCTAGGACATGGGCTAAAACTTCCTGTTTCAAAGACTTGTGGAGTGTGAAGCAGGGTCACCGCATGGTCAGTTAAACCCACTGACATTCGCTTCCTTTGATGACGAGTTGTTTTCTTAAAGTGCTTTACAGAGAGCGAGGATAATTTCTCGGGGTGACGTCACGCGAAACAACAGAGCTCTCGATGGGTTGGCCGAGTTCTCCTCACGCGCCCGATGGAACAAGCATGGAACGTCCATTACGGAATAGAAAGACACATACGAGTACGTGTAATAACAAGAATATACACTTACCTTACAAGATCAAGATAATTTTGTATGTCCAGTGAGTGATGTCATAAATATCAAATGGTCCTTGGAGGACGAAAGGTTGCCCACCCCTGTCTTAGAGGGACGTGGCATTTAACCACACGAGATTGAGCAATAACAGGTCTGTGAGCTACCCTTCACAACCTGATCAAGAGATTTGTTTACATTCTACATGCACATATATCCTGAGTTGCTCTAATTTCATAACAAGCTAAATTGGTCGCAGTTAAGTCTAAGAATGACAGCGCACCCCTTCGACACTCTCCAGGACGGAAATTAGGAAAAATATGCAACTGGATCCGTTGTTTCCACCTCGGATCCCGCAGTCGTGAAGCCTGCCACCTCAATCAAAGCACCTGTTGCCGCTGAGAAGACCCAACCCGTCGACCAACTTGCAGTCACGTAAAGTGACAACGACTGGCAAACGGAACGTCTATACGTTTGGGAATCGTAACGCGAAGGTAGAACCAAAGACATACCAGCAGTTAACCCTCACCTTGGGCCGCTTCGGATTTGGAGACACAAACGACTACAGTCTGCGCTTGACAGAGCTTGCCAACACCCTGTATCGTAACAAAAGGACAAAACTTGTGACCTGGTTCCCTCCTGACGGTCGAACCGCATCCAGACCGACAGGCGCTTCAAATGGAGTAACAATCAGGCTAAAACGAGGGCTTATCTAGGCGCATATACAAGTAACCCAAAACTCGTCTCATCGCGCCACTCGCCCAACTCGGGCATTCACTTTCACCTGGAGGAATTGCGTAACACCCAAGGTAGCAAAAATCTTCCAGGAGAAAGTCGAAGGGAAATTCGGTGCTTCGAGCTTGACTGTAGACACCCTCTTAGGGCCAAATCAAAGAGGTGCACATGACCCATGCCAAAAAGGCACTCGGGCGTTCTAAGGCTCCAGGACCATCACACCTCGACCATCACACAATTTCGACGCAATTTTTGACCTTTTACATGGCAATCGCTTGCATGACATGTCTCTAAACATGTCAAAACAACATATTTTGACGTTTAAAACTGGAAAAATAATGATATCAAAATATTAGTGATAAAATGTAACTGTAAGATGTTTATTGTTTGAGTCCTGTCTGGCCTTAACGTCCTTAAACATACTCTTGGATCATTTACCACCTAAAGCATCAAAATACCATTTTGCCCAATAATTGCAAAATTTTGGGTCTAATATGATTAATAACACTATTTGTATAGTTTTAGATATGATGAAAGTGTCATCAGATCCGTAATACTAAAACGGAAGCAACGAGCTGTATTACTTGTGTGGTTCTTTTTAACCTTTCTTGATGCTGAATATTTATTTTGTATTTTTAAAACGCCAGGTGAAAGACATTTTAAGATCATTTAAATTAAGCTTAACAAAGTTAGTTTTTCATAAACTTTTTAAATAAAATGTAATATCTGATATATTTGTAATCTAGAGCGAGAAAGGAAAACGCCATATATATATATATGTTGCTCAAAAAGAATGGAAAGGCCCTTTCATATTTTCTACATTTCTATTTATTGTGTTTGTACCAACAGTGAGCAATTCTTTAAAAATCTTTTAGTGAATTTTTTGTGTGGGTGAACAGTCAACATAAATTTTATGATAATCCAGTTTGGTCTTGTGTGTGATCAGTAAAGCAGTCAAGAAAAAACCTTTGAACCCACATAAAATACGTACAGTAACAACATATCTCTATGACAAGGCACAATTGAACAGTGTAAATCATGCAGTGCATGCACAAGCCCCGTCCATTCTCAACTCAACAAGTAATTGTAGATCCCGGGGAGGGTTTATTGCTGCTTTCTATGCAGCGCCTTTAAATCCTGCCCCAGAGACAACGATTAAGTACTATCTTTTTTTCTGAAATCACTTCTCTGAATTTCGAAAACATGGGTTCAAGCACAAATGTTTGTTGCTAAATAATTTCTTTTAAAGAAATTGTCTTTTAATGTTTCATTGAATAAATAAATACTTTAATTCAATATCTTTTTGTGTGTTAAGGACACAAAATATTAATTAACTATACAACTAGCCTCTCCATTGTTTTGACCAGTATACATATTTATATTTATCCCAAAATATCTTAAAAATCTCCGTGATTCTTCATGATCTCTGCAGGACCTCTCTAAAACTAATCTATAGTATTTTCTGTTTAAGATATGAAATTTTTTTATTGAAAATAAAATGTTGATAGAAATTTGACTGATTTTCTAATTGCTACAGTTTTTATTATACAGCTACAGATATGGAAGCATTCTAATGGGCTGTAGAAGTAGATGATACCAGTGATTATAAATGCATTATTTATATAAGGTAATAATGCGTATGTATTTTTACTGTTTTTCTATTTCTGTCGACTACCCCATCTGCCACCTTCCCCATATCCGTTTTGGGTAAGTGTGCTTATCAATAAAAATATTTTTATTCTTATTATTCTTTCTCTTCTCATCTTAATAATTGCATTGGATCCTTTGTTAACGAAAAATGGCACTGAACTTTTCTTTTTCAGTGAAATATATCAATTTAGACAGCGTTTGTCTCACAATGGCAGTAAAAAGTCTGGTACATTTGACTACCACTACCCAAAGCAGCGATCCGAACTTTATTTTATCGGTATTAATATGTTTACTTGTAAGAAGAAAGATTTCACCAAATATTATTACAAATGCAGAAATGCAAATACTACAATTGTAATTTAAATAATCATTATTAACTTCTGAAGCCTTATGGGTAAGCATACTTTTAAAATAACAATACTGTATGCACTTATGTATTAATGCTTATAAATCCTTACTATACGAATGCGTCATTCGTTCCATCTGCTTTGCTATAATCATGAACTGTACAGATATTTACATTAAGTTTCTTCACTTAACTGCTTGCCTTTGTACTGGCTTCGAACGAACATTTTAGGGACAGAAAAGTCGTAGTCGAAGTCGTACTAGTTAGTAGTCGTAGTAGTAGAAAACCTTGACATAAAAAAGTGATTTAAAAATGTTTGTTTGTTGAAGTACTAACAATAATCTTTTCCTAATTAGTACTTTCCCTGATTTGTCAACACAACTTTGTATCTCTGGCACGAGATACACAAAGTAATATTATAATCACAGTTTCTTTCCTTTTGCAACTTTTAGGTTGTCTTTCAAGCCATCCTTGGCACCGGTTTAACAGCAGTCATAATTTAAAGTTTGAATATTTCTTTTGAATTTACAAAATTTACAAATATAGAATAAAGAAAATTCATGTTTTCGTGTTTTCGGTTGTTTTTTTTTTGTTTTTTTTTTTTTTTTTGTTTTTTTTTAATATAACAGAAAATGACACAAAGACGTTATATGCAAATTAGAGCAAACAATAATTC
Organism: Pomacea canaliculata; assembly: GCF_003073045.1. NCBI lineage: Eukaryota > Metazoa > Mollusca > Gastropoda > Architaenioglossa > Ampullariidae > Pomacea > Pomacea canaliculata. The sequence continues at coordinate 10,945,861 of NC_037596.1, read as the reverse complement.
TCTGAGTTCTGCAGAACTTTAAAGTTCTCTTTCTCTGTGATTGGATATCCTCACAATCACAGAGCAATTTAGACAGTGTCTTTCCTAAAGAGGTACATGATGTATAGGCAGTAGAAAATCTGACAAATGTTGACTAATACTTCCCACTGTACCGATCCGAACTTTATTTTATTTAATATGCTTACCTTTGAGAAAAAAGATTTTATTCAATTTTATTAAATTGTACGGGTGATTGTGCTATTTAATAGCAGAAATACAAACTCGAAAACCGAAACTATATTTAATTAATCACTGTTTACTTATAAGTCCTTGACAAACATACATATTTGTAAATGATTCTATTATATGTACAAACGTATTTATATTTTAGGAATTTTAATTATACAGAGGGAAATAGGTCAGCGACCTTATTCGTTCGACCTTCTTACAATCATGTTCTACACAGATATTTACACTGAATTCCATTTTCTTCAAAATTGTGTACTGGCATCTAACAAACATTTTATAGACAGATAAATATTGTTTTGTTTCTTCGTTTTCTTTGTTGTTGAGATTATTATTATTGTTATTATTATCATCCTCATCATCATCATCATCGTCGTCGTCATCATCATCATCATCCAACGAAATAAAATGGCGACTTAAATAAATGTCTGTTCGCGAAAAGTACTACCAATAATCTTTTCATAATTAGCACGTTTCCCGATTTGTCGACGACATACATAAAATTTTATAATCACAGTTTCTTCCCTTTCGCAGTTTTTAGGTTGCTTTTTAAGATATGTTTAAAATGTATTTGGAATTGTAAATTGTAAATGTAACTTCTCATCTTATAAATCGTTAATTTACCTTGTTCATTATAAATGTCACTTGTCAAATTTAAAAGTACGCCTGATTCTTTCAATCAACACTGATTTATAGCTTTGGACAATACTAAGATACAGTCTACATTTTAATATCGCTCATATATTGCTAAGCTAGCCTCTAATTTTTTTATAATCCGTTCTTCTTTTGTGTGGTTCCACTTCTCTAGCAACAAATTAAATGTGTACAGAAAAGGGTTCAAAGCTGAGTTGAGAGGTAGTACAAATATTACCATAGCAACACTCGCCTCACTGGGAACCGGAATTCCCAAAGCAGCCATGACGCTGACCATTCCGACTGGAAACCAGCACAGGAAGTCAGACACCACCACCGTGGCCAGGCGGCGAGCGATGATGATATCTTTGGATTTCTTCGTTGTGTTTCTACTCATGGAATTGACTCGCACTGACCAGTATATGCAGACCTGTCCTCCTGCTATGACCACAAACAGGATCATATTAAAGATGATCATGATTCCAAAAGAATAACTACGACCTTTAAAGCTTTTCCTGGTTATGGGGAGCGATACAGATGGCGTTTTGTCCATAAAACTCCCAGTCAGAGAAAGATGGCAACAGAGGACAGCGGCCAGTGTAAAGCCCACAGCCCAGGCCAGTCCACACGCCCACGAGGCTGACCAGCGCTCAAAGCGGAATTTACTGAACGGAAAGCGGAGAACGATGAAACGGTCGATGGTTATGAGACAGATGATCAAAGTCGACACCTCGCTGGACATGAAGGACAGGAAGCCGGCCACTTTGCACGTCGTGCTGTCTCTCCATTGGAGGTCATGCCATAAATAGATTGACCGGTAGGTCTCGTCTGCTACCCCCAGTATAGCAAGATATACCCCCATGAGGAAGTCAGCTATACTCAAGTTATTAACAAACACACTGAAACCTGAAACATTCTTTTGATAAAATTGTCGAAACAAAAAACTTCCCGCGTTGCCGACGATCGACAAAACACAGAAGAGCCACAGGAACACGCGGTACACGTCTGATCGCAACAGATCATCGCACGACGAAATTTCATCAACAGGAGCAAAGCAGGAACCGGTCTCAAATAAGTCTGGAAGGTTCTGCTGACAACAAACCTTATAATTGTCAGAATAAACAGTTCGAAGATATTTTTCATTTTTTAGAATTTCTCGGGGAAATATCTTCAACGGGTTATTACTCAAGTCTAATTGCCTCAGTTGCGGAAGGTAGATAAAACCATTCTCTGTTATTGTTTGAACTTGACTGAATGACAAATTAAAAAATTTAATTTCTACAAAATTGTGGAATATTTTGCTGTCAAACAGTATTAGTGAAGATCGCGAAACATCTACAGTTTCAAGATTCCTGTGCACATAAGAAAAACCGCTATTCACCAAATTAACAGAGGATTTCCGGCAAGATGTAGCTGTTTCAAATTGTTTAATAATGAAAGTGAGATAAAGTCCATGGTAGTGATATCATTATCACTAAGATCTAAAGTCTGGAGGTTTGGTAGATAAACTGATGTTATAGATGTCAGTCCACAAAAATCGAGACCTATCCAAACAAGATAGAAATTAGACGAGAAGTTGTTTAGTGTCATGCCTGAATTTAAACCATCGAGGTAGCGTAGTTCAGGAAACTTGTGTGATAAAAACGGTTTGTCACAGACGAATGCCAGACCCTGACAAAAACACTCATCAGGACAGTTCAGTCCACAGAAAGTCTCGTCGTCGTGTTGCGGACACTGTGGCCAGCCGTCGCACACGTTGTCGGGATGGACACAAACACGTGATCCACGACAGCGATAGAAGCCCGGACACGTGTATCGCTGACAGTCCTCCTCGTCCTCGTGGGAGGGACAGTCGTACACACCGTTACAGCGCACGTACACGGGCAGACAGTAAGCCGACTCACCTGCACACCGGAAGTGCATTTGTGGACATGGCTCAGAAGGTGCGAGAGGTACTTGGTAAAACTCACCTTCGCCGTCAAAGTAAACTACTGCGGGAGGAAACAGTCTTTGCCTTTTTTTAATTTTATCAAAATGTGAATATGTACATTCCTCGTCAGATGCATCCCAACAGTCTGTGTACGAGTCACAAAAGTTGTTGTATGGAATGCATTGTCCGTTACGACACGTGAATTCTTTGCACTTATATTCATGTTTGCAAAAGTGTTCGTCAGATCCATCAAGGCAGTCCTTTTTGAAATCACAGACTAGACTGTAGGGAAGATTGGTGAGGTGATCGTCACATTCAAACATTTTTGTTTGCACTAAAGTGTCCGAGCCGCTTGTTGTTTGACAGTAGAGAGGCAGACCGGTAGTTCCACAAGCGCTCTTTGGATCACAGGATAGAAACAAGTGCGTCACATGACCTAACGGACAGTAGGTAATCAACACGTTTGTCTTGTTCCAAATTGTAGAAATCGCGATGTCGGAAATTTGCTTTAGAGTTTGGTTGTAATTCGTTTCAAGATAAGGATTATATTCACACAATATACCGTTAACCTCAATTGAAGGGCATTCATCCATCAGTATAAACATAGGTTGAAAATAGTAATAATATCCGCAGATATTTCTCGAAAATTCCATATTATATATTTGAGAAATGTTTGTTTCGTAAGCGACAGTGTTATCATTCCATTTAAATGTATACCTATAGTACTTTGGCCAGTTTGTGTTGGCCATTTTTAAGCCAATAAAAATTCTATAATTTTTGCCATATTTAAATACTTCTAGGAACGCCTCCCACTCCTTCTTCGATTTTATAGTAGCAGTGCTTCCTCCAAGCTTCTTACATTCATCGTTTACTGAGCTTAACTGAAGAACCTCACTTTTTTCTATATACACATAACATTTTGTATCAACTGCGATGGACCCGTTACAGGCGGGACTGCTGAATGGACAGTGCGACCCCTCGTCCTCCCCACCTTGGCACTCCGTCACTAGGTTGCACTCCAGGTGTTCTTTAAATGTGTTGTAGTGAGGAACGGAACAATCCCACAGCCCGTTGTCGAGACGGCGAGGTGTGTGAGAAAAGGGATGAAATGTGAACAGCATTTTGCTTCCAATGCTATAATAGCCTATTTCATTTAAGTGAAGAAGTACATTCGTTTCAACAATCGTTGGGCTCTTTTCTATTATATCTTGTCTGTTGAGTAGGACTAATAATCCTCCTTTGTTGATTTTGTATAGTGATCTTGTAATTAGTCCCAGGACGTAAAATACGCTCATTACATCTACTTTTACTAGTGAAAAACTAATCATGACCACGTGACCATCAGGAGCCCTAATGTGTCTCGTGGCGTTTGTACCACAAGGATATTGCTTCCCATCTTCAAGTCCATATGATGTCACATAGCCTGAGTTTTCCGATGTAAGACTATAGGAAGTGTGTTTAAAACGCTTTTCTCTACTGCATCGAAGTGGACTTCAAACTCTACCGGAAGTGACGCATTTTGCAAACTGTCGTGAAAGTAGAAAGTTTGCTGGTTAAGATCACTCACCGCCATTACTCTCCGTCTGTGAATGTCTGTGCACCTGTATGTGACTTTACGGCATGTAGTGGAGTTACTGATGGCAGTAACTGTGATGTCCAGGAAACAAGGATCCGAGAGGAACACGACATAACTTGAGACCCTATAGTCTGTTGGTACTTCCACCGACCAGGACGCAGTCAGGGACTGACCTGGAGCGGTTGTGCCCTCCAGCTTTTCCATATATCACACCTCCGAGACTGGACGAGCGAAAGATTGGTTTGTATCCGCACTCATTTATATTGATATTAAATACTTCTGGCTTCTCAGTAATTTGTACATTATTCAGTGTTTCAATGCTCCTTCCAAACCATGTCTCAGTAAAATTGTCAACAGAATAACACGCGGGACTTAAGAAAAGAAATAACGCTAGAAATAGCATTTTTCTGTGTGAAAAGAATTGTCCTTTTCCTCTGAAGCAGAGAAAGAAAATCATCAAAAATGTTAATTTTGAGAATGTCCCAACAGATTTCGTCACCACCCCGGCTGTTTTGAATTGTATCGCATCCTTCTTTAACTTCTTTACTTCTGTAGGTAAGGTATATAAGCCTAGTAATGTACCATTAGCATACAATAAATCATTTATATTTAATCGTTTCTTTTTACAGGTTGTCACTATTTTCTTACTAAAGAAAAATACTGTGTAAGTAGTCAGGACATATCACTTCAAGTGCAATTCCAGAGAGCCGGTCACACATTTTCATAAAATTTTTAAAGTTACTATGACAAAAATTTGTCTCTTGTTGATAAAGAAACTGTCGTTTTGTATGAGTGATTAAGGCTCATGTGTTTTTAAAGTTTTCTATCGGCCAGTTGTCATAAAGTAACTCTACAGTGATAGTTCAGTTCCGTAAGTAATCAAGAACTCAAGAAAGTGGTGGCCGGGAACTGTGAAGAGTGGTCTCCTTTTATCCCTCAGTCTCTCTACAACAGCACATGCCACTGAACAAAACATTTTTAACATGTGCCACAAAAATCTCAAAAACTAGTTTGCCCCACACACATACCCTCTACACAGTACATCAGGTAAAGTGTAATGGCAGGTAGAAAATCCCGCGAGTTTGAAAAAATATAGAGAGAGACTTCACTGTATACTGATTTGCTATGAAAAGAGCTCTCGAAGTAAGATAGGAAAGATCTGAATGTTTAAATAGTATATTTAGCTAATGATAAATCATTCATGACAGCAAGTGGTGTACAGTTAAGTTCTGGATAGAAATATTTTTATGCAGTTCAGCTAAAATTGTTTTTGAGCGCATGCATCTTTATGTTGTGTGTTGATTGATTTATTAGTAATACATAAATAAATAACAATAATTATATTCGCAGTTTTTAGTAGATTTATTAATACATTTTTTTGTTTCGATTTAAATACTTTTATTAATCGCAAATTTCATCTTTAAAAATATTAACGGATACATCTCGGACGTCTTCAACTTAAATATTCTTGAATCGCAAATTTTTACATGCTGCTTAGAATATAATCTTTTACAGCACTCGGATTTGTAAATTATGGATGTAGTAATTTACTGATGTTTATTTATTATTTTTATTTACATACTTTTTTATTTGTATCAACTGCTTTTAATTTTATTTACATTAATTTAATTTATTTTTATTTTTATTTTATCTATTGTCTATAATTTTATTATTTTTGTTAATACGTATTTCAGTTCTATTTTCAGTTTGTCATTTCTTGACAATTATTTTTAAGCATCATCTTACACACGGAAAATTAGGGGTTTTTTTTTTTAGCTTTTCAGACAAATTTGTGTATCGGGGTTTAAATATCGGCAGGAAGAGCAAAGCTGCCGAGAACCTTTTAGCTCATCCTACCTACACTTGGGGACTACAGAGTAAAGATTAAGAAACGTGGTGAAAATAATTGTAATTGAAGATACGAGCATTTCAAATGTGTACTGGTGGAAGACAGTAACATTGCACAAAGCTGAGAAAACTATTAAAACACATTTTAATGGAAGGAAACAAAGGAGCAGAAAATCTTTGTCACTAAAATCCTGACTTAAAACAAAACGCTGTTCATAGCACAAAAAAAAACAGAAACTATTTTTAATATATATCAAACATGGAAAAAAGTTCAGAAAATTGAAAATCTTTCTCTTACCTCTTCTCTTGCCTAGGTAAAGGTCGTTTCATTGGTACAGCTAAGAGACGTTGAAGGGCGGTGCAGAAGCTGGACAACTTCGTGAACATCTTGCCAAGTAAAATGTTTTCTATGAAAAGACGTTGGTCTTTAAAATATCTCTTGATTACATTGTTTCTGGCTTCGGGTGTGTGGCAAGGTTTTCTCAATATTCTTTGCTTTGAGACAGAAAGAACGAAATCTATCAAACACTATCTAACGATACACAACTTTCCCTTGTAAACAACACTCACGCTTTCAGTCAACAAGGCTTTACCAATGCCACTCTACCTGGGTCTTTTGAACTTCACAGGCTAAAGGTTGAAAGTGATGTGACCAGAATTAGTCTCGATGATTCTTCGAATTCAGTGGACGTCCAGCAGCTCACGACACGTGATTTTAACCGATTCCAGGATGTCGACAGTTCTCCAATTGTCGAGAGAAACACATCAGAACCAGTCTATGAGTCTTTAAGAGAGGACGAGTGCGTGACACATAAACTCGTTACCTTTACAGGTGAGGCAGGCGTTATTCATGGCCTTTTGAACAGCATCAACTGGCCCAATGATTCACCTCCTTACTGCGACCTGAACATTGTCGTCTCTGAAGGCAAGCATGTGGAGGCCACATTGGACTTTAAGAGACAAACAGAGACTCTCTACATTAAGACCTCAGAGGATCCAAACTTTAAAGATAACATCGTCGCTTACAAGATGATATCTGGACGCTATTTTCCATCGCTGATAAGTCGCTCCAACCAAATATTTCTGCGCATCCCAAAGTCGAAAAGAATCACTGAATTCAACCTAACATTTTCTGCTATTGAGGAAAACATGCGAAAGACACTGCCACTTGTTCAGACGTCACCTACTTCCGGTTACATCACTACGTGGGGGTTTGATAACAACAGGGGATACCCATGCTTTACGAACGCTTCTCGTACTCTTCATGTTCCACAATCACGTGGCTATGGTCAGTTTTTCCTTTATTGATATAACAGTTATCCCTAATGCTTGCACCCTTGCCTACATACAGCTGTACGAGATTACGATTGAAGGACAACTTTCATTAAAGATGAAAGTATGTTTTAATAAAGTTACACCGGCATTAGTGCTTAACAATTCCATTCAAGTTCGCTTTTTTGCTGAGATATGTGACGGAAAAGGTTTCAAGATGATTTATTCATTACATCCTGTCCATGAAGCGCCAGCTAAGCTCGACAGCGGGCTGTGGGATTGTTCGTCGTCGCTTTACTACACATTCAAACAACACCTGGAGTGCAACCTGGAGCCAGAGTGCCAAGGAGGAGAGGACGAGGGGTCTCTTGTCCCTTCAGTAGTCCCTCCTGTAACGGTTCTGTCGCCGTGGCAAATAAATGCTACGTTTTCTTTAACTCTGAAGAAGAAATAACGTGGTCTTCCGCAAGTCGCGAGTGCAAAAATCGCGGAGGTAGTCTTGCTAATATGAAGACCAAACACGAAAGAGAAGCTTTGGAGAATATTTATCGGTTTGAAAAGTCGCCGTTATATAAGCATATAGGGTTAACCCCTTACGATGGTACCTTGTCCCCACAGTACAAGAAAGTCCTGGCCTGGGCTGACGGTACTGTTGCCTATGACTATACTTTTCTGACAGCCAGCGTCAATTTCTTGCTTACAAAACTGCTAAATACATATAAACAATTTTGTTTTAGTTCAGTTTTTAGTAATATTGACTTTGCCGTCGTGCCTTGCGTGCTACATGCCCCTGGAATTATTCCTCTTTGTGAGTTTTCCGTCTCTAAGGTCATGTCTCAAAATCTGTGCTGATGCCACTCGTAAGTAGCGAACACATCACAAACAACAATAACAGCATGTATGTATCCTGCCCAGAAGGTCACTTTACTTTCGATTTCCTGTCATGTGACAAAGCTAGTCGCTGTGGCGCACAAACTTTTCTCCTCTCTTGTGAGACATGGATGACGAGCAACACATCTGCTTTGACCGCCATGTTTGTCTGCCTTGATGACAGCAGCTCGCTACCCTACAGCCTCGTGTGTGACTTCAGACCGGACTGTCCGGATAAATCTGACGAGAGCTTCTGCACACGGGATCCTCATTGCGACGGGTTTAGGTGTCGTAACGGTCAGTGCATCAAGATAAGCAAACGTTGTGACGTCGACAGGGACTGCTGGGATGCCTCGGACGAGGATTGTGACGTGTATCAGCAGTGGACTATGTCTGGTGATTCATTTGCTGATCCCCCAGCAGTGATAGATTTTGGTTTACATGATGACCTTCTTTTCAGGTCAATAAGCGCCTCTGACGCATGCCCAGACACACTTCCGGTGTCCACCTGACGGTTACTGTCTACCTGTTTACCTGCGGTGTAACGGCGTGTACGACTGCCCTTATCACGAGGACGAGGAAGACTGTGTGAGTTACACGTGTCCAGGTTTCTACAGGTGTCGCGCCTCCACCGTGTGCGTGCACGTGGACCACATGTGTGACGGCCGACCACAGTGTCCACAACACGACGACGAACTGTTCTGTGAGCTCAGCTGTCCACAAGGCTGTGTGTGTCAGGGTCTCGCCTTTGTTTGCTATGTGATATTCAATACACAAACTTTCCCTGCCATGCGTTACTTAGATGCCAGTGGCTCTGGAATGTCAACATCAGACATGGCTCCCAGCATTTACTTAGTCTGGCTTAGTCTAGCAGCTTGTGACATACAACTACTTTCTAACATGTCCCTCCCTAGTCTTCAAACACTGGACCTGAGTAACAACCTCATCACCTGGCTGGACATGTCGTATTTTATGCAGTTCGAAAATCTTCGCGTTCTTCGTTTGGCTGGAAATCCATTGCAGTCCTTGTTTACTTCATCGGCAGGCCATTCCCTTCTAACTCATCTTGATGTATCACGAACGTTGTTAAAGTCGTTTGAAGGTGGCGCGCTCTTGAGTTTTCCTAACCTTCATGTTTTTAATCTGTCTTTTATTCTGATAACAAATCTTTTTTCGGACAGCTTCAAATACACCACAAAGTTAAGCACGTTAGATTTAAGAGGAAATGAAATCAAGGAAGTAAACAAGGAGACGTTGAGGTCCTTAATGTCATTAAAGTCTCTTTATGCCAGCTACTACACACTTTGCTGCAAAGAATTTCTTCCTGCTGTTGACAACTTGCTTTGCTTTTCACCTGTCGATAGTTTCTCTTCTTGCCACGACCTTCTTCGTTCCAAATTTGTTTTAGTTGTTGTTTGGGTTTTGTGTGTCGCTTCATTAGCTGGAAACGTTTGTTGTACTTTTTATTACAAAATGTTCTCTGACAAGGAAAATACTGGCTTTGCCTTTCAATTTTTGATGATCAATTTAAACATCTCTGATGTATTCATGGGAGTTTATCTTCTTGTAATAGGAAGCAAAGATGAGATGTATCGAGATCATTACGTATGGTACGAGCAGTCGTGGTCAAGTGGGTATCTGTGTCAGTTCGCCGGTTTTCTGTACTTGTTGTCTACCGAGGTTTCTTGTCTGACACTGTTCCTGATGATGACAGAGCGCCTGATCGTTATTAGATTTGGTTTTAATATTTTTCAGGGACGTTTTCTACCTGCTGTTTGTTTTTGCACCTGGGCTACCGGTCTCGTCGTAGCTGCTCTACCTTTCGTACCCTTTTTAAGCCATTGGGATATTTACAGACAAAACTCGGTCTGTGCACCTCTACCGGTGCACAAAGATGGTTTTCTCGGCTGGTCATATCTCTTTGGTTTTGTAGTTGCTTTGAACCTTGTATTAAGCCTGGTGGCCGACCTGTTCTACACGTACAGTCTCTCATCGTGTAAACACAGCCTCAGTAATCAGACAAAAACGGGAGAAAAGACCTTAGCTCGACGATTATCGCTTCTGTTAATTGCAAAAACTTGTCTTGTTTACTCCTCAGCCTCATCGGAATAACTACACAAATGGGAGCATCCTACCCTCGTGACGTCATCAGCAGTCTCGCGTTACTGGTCAGCCCTTTAAACGCCTCCGCCAACCCTCTCCTCAACGCCCTCAGCGTTTATCAAGAGTCGAGAAGAAAATCTCAGAGACTGCGCTTGCTGAAGGTTCTGCAGTCCCGCAGCCAGAAGTCACAAGAAACAAACGTTTTTTCAGTTGCCTATGAAACGTCCTAGCATCCGTAGAGAATAGAGCTTGTCGAATTAGTTCACCTATAGCAAATAAACCTGTCCTCTAACCTACAAAATCCAATTTTGGGTCAATATTAATCTTCAGTTGTTGGTAATCTTTCTCAACTCTTTCATTTACAGGAAATATATCCTAATTCTAATCATCCACTTTGCTATTTGTCGTCGGAAACAGTGGAGCAATCATGCAGAAAATAATTGACGACTAAAAATATCTGTGATTTCGCAATCAAATCTTCAACGGAAGAAAGGCAGCGAACATGTCTTCTTGTGACAATAAAGCACAGCAGACGACAGACGACTACACCACCGCACAGCACAACACACCGCCATCAGCCGCACTGCAGCGTTACCCGTCCGCATGCAGCAGCAGCGCTCCGTCTCGCATCTGATTGGATCCTGCAGTGCGACGCCTGCTCCAAGCAGCCAATAAAATTGTGAGCCACGCGTCTGAATCACATGGTGTTGAGTGCAGGCAATGTTGTGAATGGTGTACCTACGTGACGTAATACGCTGTAATCAGTGCTCATTGATCGCAGGTGCAAATAGTAGGTGATAATTAATCAACGGATGGATCTCTGGGCTAAAATTTTCAGGTTAGGTTTATATCGCCAATATCTACTGAATTCTGCTGCAGTGGAGAAGGTTTCTTGTTTTTGTTTGTTTTTGTTTTTTTGTAACATCGCTCTGCTCCCGCTTCTTTCTTTCCTGTCCACGCTGATTTAAATTCAGCCTGCCTCGTGTTAGTTATACGGTTTACTGATGCAACGGTTAACTCATGTTACCAATGCAGTGAAGATGGGCAGCCCTAGGTTCAGATCTCGTCTTATGGCACTGTTCTTTGTTCCCACTTGTGATTTAAAGCTGTCTGTTTTGCATGATATAGCCTTAGTTGTTGGTCTAGCGTAAAACATCAATTCCTCTCCCCCAGAGTTTGTTTTCAATTTTATGGGTTGTCTCATTTCTTCTTTTCCTGAAATGTGATATTTTTGTCTTCAATAAATCTTGAAATGAAAGCAAGCTTTAGCTTTGTTTATTCCGCTGGTAATATTTTTTTTCGTTATATTGTTTGTATGTCTATAGATGTCTTTATAGATATCGCGGTGTGTGGGGGTGGGAGGTTGGGTTGTGCTCGATAGCATAAATCTGTGTAGGACACAAAATACGCCTGCTCAGGCATGTCTTAATATAGACCTCTCTCCTTCTTGTGCTTCCAGTTGTTGTTGTTGTTGTTGTTGTTGTTGTTGTTGTTGTTGTTGTTGTTGTTGTTGTTGTTGTTGTTCTTCTTCTTCTTCTTCTTCTTCTTCTTCGTCGTCGTCGTCGTCGTAGTCTTCTTCTTAGTAGTAGGAGCAGCAGCAGCAGCATTGCTCTTTTTCCCTTGTTTTGTTTTCTTTGTGTTTATCCTGCTCATTCTCCTCTTCCTTTTATCGTCGCCTGACAACCTTTCCGACAAGTTTCCGTGAGATAGCAAGCGAGTATTTTTCCTTTACCATAAATTATGTCTTGCACAGTGCGTGTGGGATGTGAGAGTCGATTACTGCCTGACAGTTCTGACTGCTTTACGTGATAAGAACCGAGCGAATTTCAGAAATTTGAGATCCATGCTGCCAGCTCTCCACTGCCTCGACGTCGTCAAGTCTTTTATTGGGCTGCGCAGGGGACGTCACTGGTGCTCCTATAGAGCAGGCATTGATTACAAGATTGTCTCCCTTTGCAGTCGGTGCTTTTACTGTGGACGTTTTCTTGACTGCTTCTCTAGCCTTATTACCCACTACAAACCGTCGTGGGCAATGCAGCAAGCTCAAGAATTCTGCACGAAGAACAGATGGATGTTTGAGTCGGCTGTTGTTGACTCAGATAAGTGTAAAATTCAGTTTTTCACACCTTGAGAACGGCTAATAAGATAAGACTTTATTTGTCTCAGAGGGCAATTCTGGTGCAGCTCGATTAAAATTAAAATTCATACACAATTGCATGCACAAAACTATTCATGTCTCATTCATAACCAATAACCCATAACCCATTCATAATTCATAATGCACTTGAGGCTAATGCGCAACTAATCAGAGTTGACAACAGAATGTTTTTCTTTGCTTGTCATGCCGAGGCACACCCATTGGCCGTCCATGTATTGTTAAATGTTTTCATTCTCAAGTCTTGAGTTTCAGCTCCTCAGGAATGTGTTTTGTAGTTATCAATAAATCTTAGTGAGCGATAGTTCACATCAATATTTTCCTGTAGTGTTTTACAGTTAATGAAACGGGCATACATGATAGTGCAGTTGCAAAAGCGTGAACGAGGGAACTTTTTGTTGCGTGCATGTATGCTAATGGTTTATTGGTGTGTATGAATGTGTGTATACGAGTATATTGGAACATAGTCGTGCATGTGTGCACGTGTGTTTGTGTGGCTGACAGAACACGCTTGTGCATGTGTGAGTACAAGTGTGCGTTATTCTTTCAGCGGATGTTGCGATGCTCGTGTGTGACGGATATTTGTAGATTGAAACCGATGAGACATTGCGGTACAATTTAGAAGTTAGGTTTGTAATTAACAAGTTACAATTAAAATTTAAAGTTACCTTTTTAGATAACGGAAATATTATAGCTGAAAGAATGTACACGAAGAATACTTCTGTGACCAGCACCCTTGTTCCCTTCGAATATTAAACACTTGCACAGCTTATTCATTCTTCACAGTTATTTTGGTTTTTTTGTTTTCGCTTCACATGGAATTTCATGACATTAAAATATCTGTAAAAGTTTTCTAGAGTATGAGTTAAATAACAGCTTTGCAAACATAGCAAGCTGCGTTTTGTTTTGAATGCTCAAAGTGTGAAAATATTAATTTTTCTAATTCTAAATTTTTAAATGACAAGGAAATATTCAAACACATATACATTTAAAACTGCCACAGCATGTGCCAAGCACATCTTAAAAAGCGACCTAAAATTTGCAAAAGGGAAGAAACTGTGATTATAATATTACTTTATGTCTCTTGTAGACAAAGCAGGTAGCATACTAATTATGAAAACATTATTGGTAGTACTTCAACAAACAAACATTTATTTAAATCACTATTTTATTTTGTTACTACTACTACTACTACTTATCAATAATACACGTGTGCATACAATAGTATCATTTAAAAAGTATCTATATTTGCAAGGCTTTATAAGTAACAATGACTCATTAACTTTAGTTTTCTTTTTCGACCTTGTATTTCTGATGTTAATTACCACAATAACCTTACAATTGTCAAAAAATTCAATGAAATCGTTTTTCTCAAAGGTAAGCATATATGACAAAATAAAGTTTGAATCGCTACAGCGGGGAGTTATCGTCAAAGTGTCAGATTTTATTACCACCTATAGATCATGTAGATTTTTGGAAAGACGGCCTGTCTAAAATGATAATTATGCATTAATGTATACTCACCTAGGAAGAGAAGTTTGACAATTTTGTAGAATTCAACAAGTTACTTGTAATGTAATTTGCTCATAAAGTATTTTCCAAATGCCATTTTTTTGTTAATAAAGGATTTAATGCAAGTTATAAAGATGAGGAGAAGAGGAAACAAAATATTTTTATTCTCATACACACGTGCCCAAAACTGCTATGTTAGTCAACAAAATAGAAAAACTGCAGAAATACGTACGGATTGTTGCCATATATATATAATTTATTTACAATCACTGTTATTATCTACTTCTAGGAGAATGGCTACCACAATATGTCTGTAGCTATATAAATCAATTGATACATAATTCTGCCCGAAAATTTAGATTTCAGTGCATTGCATCTTAAACTGAAATAACTATGTGTTAGTCGTGAAGATTTTTTTTGAGATCACAAACAATGGCAAAAATTCTTAATATATTTTGGGATATAAACATTTCATTTATCATTATCATTCATGTATCTATATACATGTGTATATAACGTTTTACTTCTTTTCTATATCAAAATAGATTAAAGAAATATCAGATAGTTGATTTTATAGAAAAAATTTTGACAGAAAAACTTTAACATAATTTAAACCCTCTTACAGGTCTTTCACCTAAAGTTTTAAAAATGTAATATAACCAAGTAAAGGAAGAGTAAAAAAGACCATGAGAGTAATACAGCTGGTTTCTATCTCTTTAATTATGCTGCTCAAAAGCCCCAAGAAAAACCTAACATTACCAATCTGCTGACACACCCATGAAATCCAAGACCATACAAACTGTGTTATTAATTATGTTAAACCCAACCTTTTGCCATTATTGTGCAAATGTACCAAAGCATGTATGTTTTACTTGGTCAATGATCCCGAAATAAGGTAATGAGTAATAAGGCCAGACATGACTTGAAAAATAACAAGATTTACATATTATTTGTGTTGTTTTGATATTTTTAATTTTCCCAATATTTCGAACGTCAAAAAAATGTAATTACTAAGCGACCTTCCCTCAATCGACACGGAGGTGTGATGGTTATGGAGTATTTTTGGCATGATTTCCTCCAGATAGATGTTAAAAAGTACAGGGGACAAGGGTATCCCTGGCTCACACCAATCGTCGCTGAGAAGAGCTTATTTACTTTGTTTATGAAGAGTACTGAGCTTCAGAAGCCTGTGTTCAGCGCCTAGATGGTGCATACAAGGCCTTATTCCACACTAAATATCCGTAGAACATTCCATAGCCCCTAGTGCCATACTATATCATAGGCCTTCTTGAAGTCGATAAAGTTTTGGCAAAGATTCTTGAAATGCTGCTTGCGCTTTTCGATGAATGCCTGCAGGTTTGTTTAACAGTTTTCCGGCCAGCCCTTTATCCGGTTTGTTAGTCTGCTAAGAGCTCCTTCGAGGCCAGAGTTTGGCACTCCTGGATAACTTTAAGCATAAACTTACTTGGGTGATTAATCAGGCTTATCGTTTAATAGATGTGACATTGCCTTTCTTTGCCTATTTGAAGGCAGGGATAGTCTTGTGGCTCCTCTTTGGTTGCCTAGGTCTTCAGACTCAATGGGGTAAGTACCTTTGCAATTTCTTTCCTGGTACCTTTGTTACGTTGTAAAATCCCGGAGACTTACACCCTTCAATCTCATCGCTTAGGACTTCAAGGTCCTCTTGACTATCGTCCGTTCTATGGTTTACCTGGAGGATGTTGAGGTTTGCCAACAGCGGGAAGTTTTAAAACTCTCTGCAGTACTTCATCCATCGTTCTTAGTACATTAGCAATTCTACTAGGAAATGGTTTGAAAAAACAATTTGAAAACTAATTTGGTATTACTTATTTACTGTTTACTACCATAATATAAACCGTTGTTTGTTTTCTAGCAATGTGGCCAGAATGTCTTAAAAATATATTAGACTACCTCATATAATCTACTAAATCTTAACAATTTTTAGAGAATATATAATTTTGTCAGGAGTCAGATAACAGTATCAGCAAAATAAAACAGAATCATGAGCAAGGTGTAAACAAACCTCATAAATGAAGTTTAAAGCTCATTCTTTAACATTAACAATGAGGTAGATTACAAACCCCTTGTCTTAGACCCCTCGAAAACTTGAAATACTTCGTCATATCTTCACTTAGACATACACCAGAGTTGACGCCATTAATAAGAAAATATTGCACCATAGCAGAGTCATTCATGTTTTTATTATTTTTCAAGGTGCTTTCTAACAATTCTGAAACAGATTCAGAAACCCTTTTAAAATTGTTTACTAAAAAGCATAAACATAGAAGTCTCATTTGTGCAACGTGCACTGCAAGTAAAATCTACATCACATAGACAAAGCATTAACATATCCATCACTCATGTGTCTATTAGCTTTACGCTGACAAGAGATGTGAAGGACGAGTGCACAACAGACCTGGATTCTTCCTTGGGCAGGACTGTAAATGACTCACCTGCGTGACCCCAACTGACGTGTTACCTGTGCGCCTTGGAAAGGCAGGTTGCGTCTTTCTCTGATTTGTGTTTTTCACATGTCCCGGAAGCTGCTAGCTTGTGTGTGATGCCTCTGCTTACGTCACGTGATTTCACCTTTGGTGACCACAGAGTGCAGCGTGACATCCGGCGCGTGGGGACAACTCGGTCAATCCATCGAGAGCTATGTTGTCTCGCATGGCGTCACCCCGAGATAACTTGTCAGCGAAGGAAGTACATATGCCACTGCGTTTTATTCACTTCTTACGACCCTGCTTTATACTCCACTCAATGTTATTTTGTGTCTTTTGCCTCTTTCAAGTCTTTGTTAAAGATCATGCAAGTTCTTCTAAAATACAATTCTCAGGCATACATTTGACCATTTATCTTTTAAAGCTTAATTCGCAAAACTCAGTTCCGTGACACTAAATATTTGAGGTCCTTTGTCATTTCTTTCCTACCTTCATTCCCACAATCCTTCACCATTCGAAGTAATTACCTTTATTTGACTATGTATCGCAATAAAATCAATATTAGTATTACGTAAGCAGGAATATTTACATTTCACACTTAGAGATGATTGAGCCTGCCCTTGTGGTTCGTGTTTTGTTCTAAATAAACATTGTATTTATTTTTAATTGATGCTTTTTTGTTTTTAATATATCTGAGTGGAAGAAAGAGAGTTTTTATATTGTTTCTGTGTGTTTTTATGTGCAATGAACAACTGACAAGTGCATTGCTAGCGTTGGTCCATTTCTGACAACGGTGATAGTGATAACCTGCCAACTGAAGACTTTTTTAAAACTATTGAAGCTATTGGCACGTGAAGCCACTGATTGAATATGTTTATGTACAATTTTTTTGAGAAATCAAAAGATTTAGAAATAAAAACTAAGTAATTACTGGAAAAAGAAGTGGGGGTCATATGCAACTAATGAATCATTGGACTAAGGTTGGCCTAAGCTTGAGGAATGATTAGCGTTACATGGGCGTTAATGAGACGCCAGGATATAACCAGGTTTCTGAGGTCAAAATGGACGATACATTGGCGCTTATAACATGCCAAGATATCGATAGGATTCAGCAATCTTGTGCTAACAATGGATCAGTTGTCATTATAAATTTTGAGTGACTATTTAAACCAAATGACGACACCGAAGCCAATAAAATGCCCAAACAACACCAATGTTGTGCTAATGCTTGTGTGTCTTGGAAAACTGTTACATCTCGTGCTGTCACATAGCAGTACAACAAAATGATTTTTATTGCACATTTTATGATTGATTTATTCTCAATGCTGGAACATCTTCCTTCATGCAATGTTCAGAATTATTAAGTCAAACATATCAACATATGTGGCTAAACAATACAAACAAGATAGATGACTGTAAGGTCTCATGTCCTATTAAAATGAGCAACATTTCGTTTAATTAATGGTTCAAAATTTTCATAACTTCATGAAATGTCCATTATGAATGACACACCTTGTAGTCTTGTCGTGCACATCATGTACTCCAGCTGTTGATTAGAAGATCAGCCTGCAATCAAAATGCTAATATATTAGGACTCATGAGGCATGACTGCACTGTAATTAAGTGAAGTGCTGCATTAAATACATTCAACTATTCTTTTACACTTATTACAGTATGTTCATGTAAAAGACTCTGGAAATCTATCGAAACTTGAAGACAACATTTTTACATAAGTACTGGAAGAGGTCAAATCCAGACGACACACGAACAAAAATTAAGAGACGCTCCCAACAATTTCAGTTCCAAGACTGACCACATAGAGATAACTTTTCTCAGGATAATTAAAAAAAGATATTGCAAATTGCATGATTTATTAACGTCACACAAAAAATCAATCACGAAATAACTAAAAAATATTTGCCAGCAGACTGTAGGAATATTCATTTTGTCTGAATTTACCTGTAACCTGTTATCCGTCTACATTTATAAAAATATTTTATGGAATTAAACGTATCGTTCTGTCGAAATAAATCTTTGACAGCACTTATTAATGAATGTGTATCAGGTTTACATTTTTTCTGCTTTGTATATGTAGATAAAATTACTGCTAAATACACTTATATCCTCATCAATTTTCATTAATATTGCAAAGACAAAAGCAAGTTTTATCAATATATATATATGAATTTACCTCGCTCTTTTAATTTTTAGCAGCAATATGTAGCAGCGAACATTAACCGTTAGGGTATAGAAATACAAATGAATAAAAGTATGAACATAGTATACAAAGATATAGGTATGCACAAACAGTTATGCCATGTGAATAAAAAAAGGTGAATATGTGCCTGCGATCACACATACACACACACAGTGCTAAGGAGGTGATCTGTGACACTGTTTAACGTTCGCAAAGTATGTAAATAATCTAAATATAAACGTACCTTCTATAATTACTTTAATAACCTCACTATGAACCTTCACCGTTTCATCGTTTGGAGTACGAACAAACATCTGGCATTGGTATAGTTTAGCGTCGCTGCGCACAGTATCAACGTAATACACCTGCAAGGAGGTAGGGTTGATGACCTTAATCAGAAAAGGTCTGTTTTTGAAGCCAGGCTTAGATTTTTCATCCCAAACATAACCATCTGAATGAACTTCAGCTATTATTCTTGTTGTTTCATTGACAATTTCGATCATGTCAAGGTGTTCAAACCGTTCTCCAGCAATGAGATGGCTGTCACATTGAACATAATGGGGGTTCTTGCCCACCACTCCAACTGTCGATGTAATGGTCACGAAAGTAGCATTGACACACTGATCATCTGTAAAATAAAACCAAGTTAAAATAAATTATGAAAATATATTTAAAAAATTTGTAAACTTAGTAATGATGGACTAAGCTAACGACGCAAACCCCGAAAAAAAATTTCCAAACAATCAAGCCTGGGGAAATAATTATCACTTAAGTTTAAAGTTTTAAGCATCGACATATGTGTTCACTAGCTCTGCATTTTTCAAAATATTGAAACATTGTTAAATGAAATTTTAAGAGGCTTTGTAATAAAAAATATTGAATTCTGATTTTGTAGACATTGATGATCTAGCATATGAATTAGTTATTGATGCAAGCGTCTTCAAAATCATTTTGCTGATAATCCTATTGTATCAAAGACATTCTTAAAGTCAGTATGATATAATTTGATAATTGATTACAACGAAACATTAGTCGATCTCTGGATAGCGCCAAAAAACTATTTATGACTTTTTTTAGAATGGAGTCACTCTATTGTGTGCGACTTCTTGTTAACAACGATTTTTTCAGTTGAAGCTACGGCAGCAACAAAAGCCGATGATATTGTTGCTAGAATGATGTGGAATCAAACTAAGGAAGAAATGTATGTCTTATATATAAATACGGATTTTCACAAAACTGTACTTACCTGAAGAGAGTCAAAAGTGATACAAATAAGATCAGCATTCTCTTCTCCATATTAACAGCCTGCAAACAATCAACAGTAAGTATTAGTAGTATACAATGGCTGTCACTTAGATGTTGAAGTGAATGTGTAGGTCATAGGTCATCAAAGCTGATTCTTCAGTTTGTCTTAAGGTACGGAAATTGTCTCTACTCCACGTACTGCCTCAACGTGTTGACAGTTATACAAGTCGATTGGATTTGCAGGTTTATTCGGCTACGTCACTGTGTATGTAACGGTCTCTACTATCGATGACGTTGTAGTTTTACGTCATCTGATTAGTGCCAAACGCGTCACCGTTGCTTTGTATAGTTTCAAAATCACGAGTGGTGTCTGTATTAGAAAGAAAGTAAGAGATCAAAACGAAGAAAGAATTGTTGTTAGTATAAAATATTTTTATTTTTGTATTCCTTTTAGGCCTGTTGATCATTCGCTTATCATCAATAATAATAACTTATTAATAATGTAGGAATAAAACAGCAACAATGGACTGTCTCTTTATACGCTACAGGATGTGATTTACTTGAGCATTGTCATTTCAACTTGTCATATGGAACCCTCTAACACCGAGACGCTTTTCAAATTGCGAACTACTGACCTAACCTAGGATCCAAGTGCACAATATTCCGCTTTATGCCATTAACATCCACTAACGTGGAGCACTGTTAATGAGAGAATAAATTGTCTGAATTCACCAGCTGTTGAATTGATGCCTCATTCTTTAGAGGGTTGGAGAAATAACAACAAAATGGAGGGATGGGACAGGGGCTTCCCCCATGCAAAACTTTAGCCCACATGAAGTGTAGTCTCTAAATCTCTCTCTTTAGAGACCGAGAAGTGATCAAACAAGTATTTCTTATTTACATTGATGCAAGGGTTACTGAATACAGCAACAAACAAAATTTAAACTGCAAAAAATGAATGACTTCGTTGAATTATATGTAGATGCAGTATTAAGATTTTGAATCCGCGTGACCACCCGTGATAAATTCTGTTGCCGTGAAACTAAAGCAGAGTTCTGTGCAAAGAAAGAATGTTTCTCCTCGTTTGTCATGTCAGGCCAAGCCTGCTTATTGTCACTGTGCTGGTTCTTTTTTTCAATGAAACAAACGTATTTTCATTATCAAGCCAAGTTTTTTGCCGACTTTAACATCATTCACCCTCCATGTGCGCTAAAGGATTGTCTAAGCTCTCTGGTGGTAGTGGTGGTCTACCACTTTTTCTTTTCCTTTGTTACTCTTTCTACTTGAATCCTTTACTTTTTATCATCCTCTCACAACTTTTCGACAAGCTTCCCGTTGTAGTCAGACGATAATCAGTAATATTTTTTCGTTACTATAAATTAAATCTTTACTAGAGGAGCGCCAGTGGGATTTGTGCACACCAAGCTATGTGAACATTTCCTTTGTGAATGATAATAATAGAAGAAGCTTTGAATGTTGAAAGTGCTACAATCTCGCTGTCGCAAGTTGCGAAAAGCAAATATTTTTCTTAACATTTCGATAACGAGGGAAAGCCAGCAAGCTGGTAGCGTCTCTTTTTTTCTCCCAGTCAGTTACTTCATGACAGTCCTCCTTGTTAAGAACTTGAACAAACATCAGAAAACTAAAACCCATGCTGCCAGCATTCCACTGTGTCGACATTGGCATGCCTTAAAAATGAGAGAGCTACTAAGGGGACGTCACTGTCTTTCTCTTGTGCAATGAGGGCACTCAAGATGGTCTCCCTTTGCTCTCAGTGCTTCCACGGTGGAAGTTTTAACTCTCTGTCAGTGCGTTGTTGGTCATGCCGACATCGTCGATGTGTTGTTTAAAATTACTTTAATTCTCAGACTGAACGGAAATCCTTCACTTGAGCTCTCCCACAATTTGTTTGTAGTTGAAGTAAATCTTGTACGATCGTTATCAACCTTTCCCTGTAGTATTTTATCAGTTGATGAACCGGGCATAAATGATAGTGTGGTTGCAAGCGTGCCAGCGCATCAATTTTGGTTCGTTTATATGATATTCGTATTTTTTTTTACGTCTGTTAATATCATATGGAATCTTTTTTTAAATCAAGCATTCCACTTAAGGATAGGTTACAGGGGTACGTGGAATGTGGCCTTCCATGAATGAGACAGTTATGTGCCTTTAGCTCTTAGTAGAACTTTGCTACATAACATCTGTAAGAATAACAGTAGTTTAATACGATTCACCAGAAAGGAAGAGAATCCGTTATCGTTAAATTTAAACCATGTTCAGTGTGGATGTGACAAGTTAATTTGAAGTCTTTACCTTTCATCAATAAATAGATAATTCTTATGCGAGGAAAGTATGTCTGGTATAGCCAAGCCCTCGACGGAAAGTTGTCTATTGACATTATGTTTATCGTTTCTTTGATTCTTGTGGTTATCTCTTTCTCCTTCATCGCCGTGGGTTGTCTTTGTTGGTGTGTTAAACGTCGCGTGAAGATATTGTGATTTGCGCGTGTGTGCGTGCGCGTAAGCGTTGTGTATGTGTGTGAAAGATTATCAAAGTATGCCAATCGACTATTAATGTAGGAAGATAACGCGAATGCGTCTTACATATAAACGATCACATCATCTTGTAGCAACAACTTTCTCATGATAATAAAATCGTTAACATCTTTAAAATAAAATCTCTTTGCGCTTGTATGTTTGTGTGTGTGTGTGTGTGCGTGTGCGTGTGTGTGTGTGTGTGTGTGTGTGCAATCAGGGATGATAAAATTGAGTAGAAATTCAAACGGACACATTTGATTTGCAAGATGATGTTATCCATAAAATATCCTTAACATTGAGGGGAGAAAGTTTTTATTTCAGTTTAAAAACACATTTCAACATTACATTCATTGTCTATACTTTCAATTTTCATAAGTGCACGCGCACACATACACACACCCTTCCAAAGCAGCAAAAATGATCTGGGAGATGCTTTAATGTGGATAATACTGAAAGTACAACAAGCGAAAAGACATTTTTCGTGCGCTATTCATTTTATCGAAAATCCCGGCGAAGTGAAGTAACAAAATATTGAAGAAGAAATAATATATGATACAAGTTGTATTAAAAAGGCAAAATCCACTAAACACCAGATGTTCTTTATACAAAGATCGTCACATGAAACGTTTGTCCTATAACAAAATAACGGAGTCTTTCGATGAATACTAATTGTTATAATTATATATTTGTATCGAATGATAAATTCCCTTCAAAAATCTTTGTTTTCCAACTACCTACCGTGTGAAGTTTATAAGCCGATACTAGCTGAAGAAAAGCGAGACGATAAAAATTAATCATTTATTGGCCCTAATGATGCTTCTTTTATGAAATTTGCACTATAATCCAGTATTAGGGCTGCTGATGCTTTAAGTCCTGAGTTTTAAGACAAGATCTCCATGCAAACCTGATGAAGCATTATTAAACAAAAGCAGACTGTGAGTTCAGCAGAGCAATTGAGCAAAATAGTTTTTCGAAGAATACCATTTGTGTCAAGGCGTGTATACTGTAGTTTTTAGATATATATATATTGTCTGTCTTCTGTATGATGTCTGTCTTTCTTCTGTTATATTTAAAAATTTTCGATGCTTTACTAGTCTTTAACGGTATTTATAAAATATAGTTTTTAAAAAGATCTTGGCGTAGCTAACATGTAGGGATTTTTTTTTTTTTAAATATCGTTGAAATATATAAAAACGGGAACCGTAATTATACACATTCACGTGAATTCAGAAAACAGATTGAAGTAGCTTTGGGAAGCACGGAATAATGCTGAGCTTTCGTAACCCATGATTACAAATTTCTGTCTTAGCTCTTTCAAAGATTATATCCATTATATCCGACAGAACCTTTTTACCGTCAATAAATAAAAAAATCAAACACTTCCTTCTCGTAGCTGGCATGGTTCTGGCCCTATGCTATAATTTTTAAAAAAAACACATTGTGTGAGAAATTGAGCTGATAAACGCTTATATGAACTCATGAAACAGATACAGTGGGAAATACTCTTTCCGTGCAAATTGTTTTAGAATGTTCATAAGTGTGAAGAAACAACAAGTGATTCTAATTTACCGGATGCCAACGAAATCACAATTTCTCTCTCTTTGGTTATTTTATTGGCCTCATGGAAACATTAAACCAATAATAGTATTGGCATGACAGTCCCCCGGACATTAACGAGTTCTCTTTTGTTATAAACAAAGACAACTAAATCTGATTCTTGCAGTCCTGGTCTAAATTTAATTATTAAAAAATATGTTACAGTAAAAAAAAAGAAAAAAAATGATGGTACCTTTCTAGGGAGACCGCAGCCTCTACTCCCAGTGTCTCTGCACTTGCCATCTCCCTAGGAAGTAAAGGACTGGCCAGTGATGGTTAATTATATATTCTTTCTATCACCACCCCATTCTAGAAATTTTCTAACTACTTAAAAGAAAATTGTTTCACGTTCAACACTACCCCATCGTTCTCAGTACATTCAAGCTATCTACCTGTAACAAGAAAGCGAACCCGGTTCGATGTTTGTGTTGCGCAACAAACTTCCATCAGTTTACTCAGCTGTCGGGAATTGGAGTACCTGAGTCTAACAGAGAATTGTGGAATCAGTGAAAGAAAGAAAAGAGAGGAGAAAAGTGGGGTCACTATCATGTCTCTCACCGATGAGCTTAAAAAAAAAGAAAAAAAAAAAAGGTTTGCGGGACAGTCTTTTTTAACATTGTAGTTTTTTTGTGGATATACCATTTTCATTTTCATCAATGAAGTTCCCAGTCATGGTCGGAGATTTAAATGAAATTTTTTTAAAGTATCACATTTTATTAGAAGACTGGAAGACGGTGATAACATGCTATTTGTCACTGACACAGAAATATGTAACACTAGAACTTACATTGCAGTCAAAAGTTTCTTACTGATCTGCTCATATTTTGATGTCAGCATAACATAAACTCAGGGAGGAAATTTTGGTAAACTGCATGCTGACATGGTGATGTAAAAGTTCCTGTGAAGGCGGACGGAAACAGGGATTAAAACTATGTACATATGCTCATAGTATGCTTGTTATGCTCGTATTATGTTTGTATGTGTGGCTGGGCTTGTGAGCAAAAGATAAATTTGTTTACCACTTTTATATTGTTTACCTCCAATAGTGTGGGTAATTCTGACCAATATAGTTCCTGCGCACACACACACCTAATTTAGTCACATTGTAAATTTTTTTTCTTTTTAGTTCTTTTGTATACACCTTGGATTAGTTAGATTTACTTATTTTGTTATTATTAATAATAATGTTTTTGTTATAAAATTTATTTATACTGTATTAGAAAGTCATTTGATTTTGCTAAATATCTTGAAGGGCTTAGATATTGTTTTTCTGCTTTGAATTCAACAGTAAGTTTAGATGATATGTTGTAGTTTTTCCCAAATGTAGGGCGAGACAATGTGGTATAACACTGCACTGCAACAAATATCACATCTCTTCCATAAAATAAACCTGCTACATTCTGAGAGGCCCTGATACGCAATACAGTAAACGTAGTTACTAGATGAATTAATTTCTGGCTAAAACAAGATAAGATTATTTAATAGTTTCTTGAGTACATATTCATGTATTATGGGTAGTTAAAAAAACAATTCACGAGGCACTTATTTTTTTTACATCTTTATTTCTTAACAGCCGGCTAAGGGTCTATGTCAAAGAGGTTGACTATCTTTATATGACATATTGAAAGGTGTTGTGGTATGGTTTTATTACTGGAGTGTTTATTCACTTTCTGCAGGGAATAATTTAATCAGACTGCTCACTATGCGGAGCAAAAAAAACTTTTCTTAGCTTTTCTTCTTACCTTTTCTCTGAAGTATGTGATCCGAAAAATTTCTCCTACCAGAGGCTTGATGATAATGAATAATGATGATGATGATATGATGATGATAATAATAATAATAATAATAATAATAATAATAATAATAATAATAATAATAATAATAATAATAATAATAATAATTCTTTATCAAAGCAGAGCTCATTGCATGTCTTATTAGACTATTATTAACAAAAATGGCGTTGATAATTCTCATAACTACGATATCAAAATGCGAAAGACATATACTCCCTCAACATTCCCTGCCCCCAACTATTAAAAAAGCAAAAAGAAGTCACAATGATTATCTACAAGCAAGCGAAAACGTATTTCTTAATCAGCATACATTTGGACAGGTTAACAAATGTACCTGCATATCATTATCATACTTTACAAATTAATGTTATACCAATGAATTGACAGAAAAGTTTATTTGGCAGTGCCTGCTCAGCAATTTCGTAATATAAACAAACAGTTGGCCAGAAGAACTATAAAATTAATACATATATAACTGAGTAGCCCTATAACGTGGATGTAGACAGTTACTACATTCGATACATTCCGCCGCTTAAGGTAAACCAAAACAGTCGCCATTCTAGTGTTACAGTCTTAAAAATACTTATGAATTTTTTTTGTACAATTATAGTTTAATTTTTGTATTTACCTTCGTTATTTTATGACTCCGTGATTAGCCTTAATCTCCTGTGATGTAACTGTAAATCCATCCTTTCGTGAAATAGATTGTTGTTGTTGCTGCTGCTGCTGCTGCTGCTGCTGTTACACTTGGTAATCATGATTTTCTAAAACGTATAAAGTACTCGATTAAAATTTCACACATTCTCTTTCTTGACACTAATACCTGTTATTAGATTAATATATTCCCGAGGTACGTCAGGTAAGACAATATGACATTTTCCATATTTCGTTCATCACTGATTAGTTCAGGTCGCTGCTTTTAATATGTCCTTAACGGCAGTTTTTCTTCAAATAATTTACTACCTGAAATATTGTCTTATATAGAATTTTATATGCAGTGGCATAGGGAGCATAGTGGTGGGGAGCAAGTGGCAGCCACCCCTTCCAAAAACGATACTGAGGAGGCAAGAATGGGAATGTTGTTCACTGTTAGAATGGAGGTTGTCCCCACAAATCCGAGCATCTTCCTACCCCACTGATATGTATATTTATATATTCATACGAGTATACAATTATGTGTTCGTAGATTTTTAAATATTTTAACACTTCACACAGAACTAAGTAAAGCTAATAACAATGTTCATTTTACTTGAAGCTTTCTGACAACTGCTTTCAGCTTCCTAATTCTGATATCAAAAATGCCATATTCAATGAAAATAACTGTCAGCAATGATATCTTTAACTTTTGTCATTTGCTGCGAAGGTAAGGAGTAATTTCTTTAGAATTTGTTCTTCTGTTAAACGGTTCCACTTCTCTAGTAGCAAATTAAATGTGTACAGAAAAGGGTTCAAAGCTGAGTTGAGAGGCAGAACAAAAATGATCATAGCAACACTCGCCTCACTAGGAATCGGAAATCCCAAAGCAGCCATGATGCTGACCATTCCGACTGGAAACCAGCACAGGAAGTCAGACACCACCACCGTGGCCAGGCGGCGAGCGATGATGATATCTTTTGATTTCTTCGTTGTGTTTCTACTCATGGAATTTACTCGCACTGACCAATATATGCAGACCTGCCCAAGCGCAATAAGTATAAAAAGGAACATATTAAAGATGATCATAATTCCGAATGAATAGCTACGACCTCGAAAGCTTTTTCTTGTTATGGGGAGCGGGATACAGATAGCATTTTGTCCATAAAACTCCCAGTCAGAGAAAGATGGCAACAGAGGAACAGCAGCCAGTGTAAAGCCCACAGCCCAGGCCAGTCCACACGCCCACGAGGCTGACCAGCGCTCAAAGCGGAATTTACTGAACGGAAAGCGGAGAACGATAAAACGGTCGATGGTGATGAGACAGATGATCAAAGTCGACACCTCGCTGGACATGAAGGACAGGAAGCCGGCCACTTTGCAGGTCGTGCTGTCTCTCCATTGGAGATCGTGCCATAAATATATTGACCGGTAGGTCTCGTCTGCTACCCCAGTATGGCAAGATACACCCCCATGAGGAAGTCAGCTATACTCAGGTTAGTAACAAAAAAATTGAAACCTGAAGCAGAAGCGTTCGTCTGAAGAAACTGTCGAAGCAAAAAGCTCCCAGCATTCCCGGTAATTGACAAAACACAGAAGAGCCACAGGAACACGCGGTACACGTCTGATCTCAAAAGATCATCACACGACGAAATTTCATCGACAGGAGCGAAACAGGAGTCAGTATCAAACGAGTCTGGAAGGTTCTGCTTACAACAGAGCTTATAATTATAAGAATAAACTCTGCGAAGATATTTTACGGTTTTTCAGAACTTCTCGAGGAAATATTTCTAATGGATTATTTCTCAAGTCCAGTTCCTTTAGTTGTGGCAAATAAAGAAAACCATTATTGGTTACTGTATGAACCTGACTGAAAGACATATTTAGAATTTTGATACTTGAAAAATTCTGAAATATTCTGCTGTCAAATATCATCAATAAAGTGCAAGTTAAATCCACACTTTCAAGACTTTGTGTGTACATTAGGAAAACCACAATTCATCAAATCAGCAAGGGGATTTCTATTTAGTCGCAGTTCTTTTAAGTTGTTTAATGATGTGAATGCGGTAACATCAAGGGCAGTTATGTAGTTATCACTAAGATCTAAAGTCGCCAAGTTTGGTAAATAAACGGATGTAAAATTTGTCAGTCCACAAAATGTTAGACCTATCCACACAAGATAAAAGTTAGATGAGAAGGTTTTCAATGACATACCTGAATTTGCACCGTCGAGGTAGCGTAGTTCAGGAAAGTTTTCTGACGGAAATGGTTTGTCACAGACAAATGCCAGACCCTGACAAAAACACTCATCAGGACAGTTCAGTCCACAGAACGTCTCATCGTCGTGTTGCGGACACTGTGGCCAGCCGTCGCACACGTTGTCGGGATGGACACAAACACGTGATCCACGACAGCGATAGAAGCCCGGACACGTGTATCGCTGACAGTCCTCCTCGTCCTCGTGGGAGGGACAGTCGTACACACCGTTACAGCGCACGTACACGGGCAGACAGTAAGCCGACTCACCTGCACACCGGAAGTGCGTTTGTGGACATGGCTCAGAAGGTGCGAGAAGTACTTGGTAAAAATCACCTTCACCGTCAAAGTAAACTACCGCGGGAGGAGAAAGTCTAACCGTTTTCGGATAGTTATAGTAATAGGAAATATACACAATCCTCATCTGATTTATCCCAACAGTCTGCATACAAGTCACAAAAGTTTCTAAAAGGAATACACTGTCCATTACGACAAGTGAACTCTTTGCATTTATGGGCATGCTTACAGAAGTTCTCGTCAGATCCATCAAGGCAGTCCTTTCTGAAATCACACACCAAGCTATAGGGCAAACTGGTGAGGTATTCGTCACAGATAAACATTTGAGTTTTGACTAAGCTATCCAAACTTCCTGAAGTTTGACAAAAGAGGGGAAGACCAGTGGTTCCACATGCGCTTTTTGGATCACATGATAAAAACGAGTGTGTCACATGACCTGAACGACAGTAGGTAATGAAAACATTCGTGTTGTTCCAAACCGTAGAAATCTTGATGTCAGAAGCAGTTATCGGAGCTTGACCAGTACGTGTTTCAAGTTGAGCATCGTATTCACACACTGCTTTGCTGCTCATACTTGAAGAACATTCCTTCAACAATAGTTGCAGAGGGTAAAAAGAGTCATAAAAGACACAAACCTTTCTCGAAAGATCCACAAACTTCACCAGCGTAGTGTTTGTTTCGTAAGAGATGGTGTCATCAGCCCATTTAAATGTCTGTCTGTAGTACTTGGGCCAGTTTGTGTCAGTCATTTTCAAGCCAATTAGAGCAATAATTTGATGTTTGCTATAGTCAAATGATTTTGTAAACGCTTCCCATTCCTGCTTCGATTTCATATTAGCTAAGCGTCCACCAAACGTTTTACATTTAGAGTCAAGAAAGTTCAGTTCATTCTTTTTATATTTTTCCCTCAACTTGTAACATTTTTTACCAGCGGCAACAGAGCCGTTACACGCGGGACTACTGAAAGGACAGTGAGGTCCCTCGTCCTCTCCCCCTTGACACTCTGGCTCCAGGTTGCACTCCAAGTGTTCTTTAAATGTGTTGTAGTGTGAACGGAGCAATCCCACAATCCACTGTCCAGAAGTCGAGGTCTTTGATATGAGGGATGAAATGTAAAATGTACTTTGAACCCGTATCTTGAATAACTTTTTTGACTGAAATGGAGAAGAATGTTTTCGGCAACAATTGTTGGACCGCTGTCTCTAAAATCTAGTCTTGTCACAAGGACCAAAGATCCCGTTTTGCTTACTTTGTAAAGTGTTCTAGTAGTTATTCCAAAGGAATAGTTTAAATACACTTCCTCAAGGTACACTTCTGAAAAACTTATCATCATCACTTGACCCTCTGGGGCAATAATCTGTCTTGTGGCATTAAATCCACAAGGATATTTCTTGCCATCTTCA
The DNA here is from genome assembly GCF_003073045.1 of Pomacea canaliculata. Classification (NCBI taxonomy): domain Eukaryota; kingdom Metazoa; phylum Mollusca; class Gastropoda; order Architaenioglossa; family Ampullariidae; genus Pomacea; species Pomacea canaliculata. Next base: position 10,915,315 of record NC_037596.1, on the reverse strand, counting down.
AAGCCATATGACACAACATAGCCTGACGATGGTGACGTGTATACTATAGGAAGTGTGTACAAGATACTTGTATCAATAGCCTCAAAGTGTACTTCAAACTCAACAGGGGTTGATGCGTTCTGCAGACTGTCGTGGTAAAAGTAGTTTTGCTGGTTAAGATTGCTTACCGATGTTGTCTTTAGGTTCATGATGGACGTGCATACATATTTCGTCTCATAGCATTTATTTGGATCACTTATCGCAGTGATTGTGACATCGATAAAACATGGATTTATAAGAAAAATCACATAGCTTGATACAACATAATTTGTAGGTACTTCAACGGACCAGACGCAGTCAGGGACTGACCTGGACTGGTTGTCTCCTCCTGATTTTCCATATATCACGCCTCTTTGATCAGACAAACGAAAAATGTTTGTAAATCTGCACTCATTGATGTTGAGATAAAATGTCTCAGACTTCCTAGTGCTCCAGGTAGTGTTTGCTATTTTGCTGTTCCACCCACTTTCTGTAACACTGGAATCTTCGTAACTCAAGTCACTCAACGAAAACAACAAAGCGGCCAGTAATACACTTCTTCGCTGATACAACACTTGTAAGTCACAAATTATTTGTGTTGTATGTCCGAAGCAGAAACAAGAAATCATTTCGAAAGTAAGTGTCGATATTTGACCTCAATGCCTGTTGTCACCAGGCTGACACATATCGAGTATGTCTATCGTTCACCTCAGTTCTGGATTGTATCAAAGTTTATCAACAGGTTTTCTACTGTTTGTGCGCTACATGTAAACTTGATAATACATGTAATGCACTCACAAAAAAATTAAGTTTCATTATTGATGTCACTGAGATGTCTGTAAGGAAAGTACCTTATGTTTGAAAAAAATGTAAATATAAAGAATAATTAATGTTTTCATTCAGAGAACGTTTGCTTAATTTTGAGTGTAAATAATACTGTTCTTACATTTCCTTAAGTATCAATAGCATTATAGGTAGAAATATTTTTGAATTAAGTTCACCAAACGCCTTTTTGCCTACGACTTCTACATCTTTTAAGACCAACAATCATCTTCTTCAAGTCAGAGAAACAAGATGCAATGTCTACAACTTAGGGCCTCTGTTCATTTTTGCCACCCATGAGCGTGGAAGTAAGAGAAGGATGAATATAGTCAGAGGTTCTTATGAATGTCTTACGTACTATGAGCATCAAATGTTAGAACTCAGACAAGAATAATTATTGTAACCTGTTTCACTTCTGTCATTTCTGCACACACGCCCATTTCAAATCTCAGACAGCAGCTAAGATATTGTTTCAACTCTTATATTTGTCTGCTTCTTATTGCCGCGCCCTTAGGTAATTATTCATTTCTGAGAGACCTGTTAGGTTTCGCAGGGAGTCGTGAGAAAGGTGATACAAAAACTTGAACAAGCAAAATTTCTTATACTGTTGAGCATTGATACTTTATGTTGACTGCTTTCTACTATTTCAAAGAATATGTGTTTTCTCATAATACTGAGGAGTAGAATAATTGTTTTGATTTTTTGAATTTATATGACAAATACTATCCAGAAAATTATTTCTTAGACTGAATTGATACTACAGTTTGACTGCTGCCTAGGAATCAAGTGTGTGTGTGTAGCTCTTTTTTTCATAATATCAAACAACAGAAAAATTATTTTTAAAGTGTGTATTTACGGGAAAAAGAAATCTTAAGGAGTAAAAACCTGCATTAACACTTAAATTTCTTTGCTACCTATATCCATCATTGATCATCATATTAAATATTCTTTCTGAAAATAGTATCGGACAATATCATATCATACTGATGCGCAAAGCGGGTGTGCATGTGGGAGATGGTGGTCGGTGGGTAGGTGTGTAGGTGTGGATGTGTGCTCGTTCGTGCGTGCATTCATATAAGTCTATATCTACAATTTTAAATTGTATAAATTCACTTGTATCAATACCTCGCAAGTTCTAGTAATTTTCTTACCAAAAACCTAAATTATCTTTTAATGTCATCATTTATTACAGTATAAATTTTTCGCTTCATGCACATGTAGTAAGCACCTCTGCCATAATTTTCACAAATATTTTTAAATATCATGGAAAAAAATGTTTTATTTCCAAAATTACATTTTCACGACGTGATCTTCAGACTACAATATTAATAGGTTTATGTTTATTATAAATCCTAACTGCAGAAGTAAGTGTTAAGAACACTTTCTGGAAATCTTTCTGTGCAAATTCCTCATCGCGGAAAATGCATTCTGTCGTTTAAAATAACGGCAATAGAAATAGTTTTAATACTGTTTAGTACAATCAGAATGTGTAATGACAGAAAGGAGAAGACTGTAGTAAACAAAGAGAGAGACAAAATATATACTTTTTAGAAGGCTGTGTTTTACTGTAGAGAGAGGAAGAATAGACAATTCAATTAGTCTTGGTAAAAAAAAAGTGTTGTCATACCTTTGATTTCCGTACTAGAAGACCTTTTCGTTAATAAAGCAGTGATGTGTTAAGGTGAGTGCTTCAGGCGGACATTAGCCTCATGATGAGTGAAATCGTTTGTTTGAAAAAAACTGGTCTTCACAATTTCTCCTGATCATGATGTTTCTGGGGTCAGGTGTTTGGCAAGGTCTTCGCGTGAAGTTTTACGTCCACACAGAAAAAGCAGAAAGACAAGTTATGCCGACTGATGACAAACATTTTTTTCCAGAAAATAACACTCGTGTTTTCTTTCGAAAAGAGTATACGAGCATCACTGTACCGGGCGCTCATAGTCTTACCAGTGCTGCTGTTCAAAGAAATATGAACGAAAACAACTCCCATTAACATGAGGGAGTCACTGAATTTGACACATCTTACCACACCTGAATCCAGTCAACACGATTTTGACCACTCAAATCAAACGGACGAGCGAAACAAATCAGAAACAGTATACGAGGTGAGAGAGGACCAGTGCTTAAGACAAACACTCATCACTGTTTCAGGTCAGGGAGGAGTTATCCTTGTCAGCTTCAGCAACATAAGCATGCCAAGCACAACGCCGTCTGACTGCACCATTAGAGTTGTCGTTCCAGAAGGAAAGTATGTTCAAACCACGCTTGATTATAGCACAGACATGGACAAGGTTCAGATTACAACATCAGAAGATCCAGACTTTACAGATGTGCTGACCACTTTTAGTTTCCAAGCACGTTATTTGCCCTTGTTGATGAGCGGCTATAACCAGATATTTTTCAAGATCCCGGTGTCACAAACAAGCGGTGAACTTAAGCTAAGATTTTTAGCCAATGAGGAAGATTTGAGAATGACACTTCCTATTGTGCGCACGTCACCTACTTCCGGGTACGTCACCACATGGGGCTTTGACGACAACAGGAGACACCCATGCTATATGAACGCTTCTCGTACTATTCATGTCCCCCTCAATCATGTGATTATGGTCAGTTTCTCCTATGTAGATATCCATCATGAGATTAAGTACACCTGCAAAAAGGCTTTCATACAGATTTATGAAATTGAAAATAATACAAGAAGTAATTCGTTGAGGATGGAAATTTGCTTCAACTCTATTGCAAAAACTTTAGTACTGAATACATCTGTTGAAGTTCGCTTTTACACTATAATATGTCTAGAGAGAGGTTTCAAGATGATCTTTTCGTTTCATTCTGTGAACGAAACGCCTGCCAGGCTCAGCAGCGGGCTGTGGGATTGTTCCGTGCCTCACTACAGCTCATTTAAACAACACCTGGAGTGCAATCTGGAACCGGAGTGTCAAGGAGGAGAAGACGAGGGGCCTCATTGTCCCTTCAGCAGTCCCGAGTGTAACGGCTCTGTTTCTGTGCGAAATAAATGCTTTACATTCTTAAAATCGACAGGGTACTTATCCTGGTTTTCTGCGAGTCGTCAGTGCAGAAATCGAGGAGGTAACCTTGCTAATGTTAAGACAAAACAGGAACGAGATGCCTTAAGCACAATTTCTCAGTATCAGAAATCACTATCATATAACTTTATAGGCTTGAGTACATACGATGGTACCTTACCTCCACAGTACAAAAAAGTATTAGTTTGGTCCGATGGTACCGTCGCTTATAACACACCTTTAAAAGTCGTTTCTACCTACAAGATATCATTGAATTCCTTACAAACATTCTGTTTTATGTCTGACTTATACTATACTTTCGACTTAGTAGTGCACTGCGCTAAAGACTATCAGCAGAATGTGTATGGCAAGCCGATGAATACACTGTGTGAGTTTCCTGTGACAAGCTTCGTGCCTCAGATGTCTGTACTAATGCCACTCATCAACAGTGACCACGCCACCAATAACAGTTTATATGTGGCATGTGCTGATGGTCACTTTACTTTCGACTTCCTGTCATGTGACAAAGCTAGTCATTGCGGGGCACAAACGTTTCCCTTGTATTGCAAGACTAAATCTGTTGTCACCGCCATGTTCGTGTGCCTTGATAACAGTAACACTCTGCCCTACAGCCTCGTGTGTGACTTTAGGCTGGACTGCTCTGATGGATCAGACGAGAACTTCTGTACACGAGACCAAACATGTGCTGGATTTAGATGCCTGAATGGTCAATGCATCAATTCTGATAAATTTTGTGATGCAGACTTGGACTGTTGGGATGCAACAGATGAAAAATGCTCCGTATTTCGACTGTGGGAGATTAACGGGAGTAACTTTGTCGATCTACCAGCTGTGATAGAATTTGATCAAAATAATAACCTCATCTACAAAGCTCTTGACGTCACTGACGCATGCCCCGACACGCACTTCCGGTGTCCACCTGACGGTTACTGTCTGCCTGTTTACGTGCGGTGTAACGGCGTGTACGACTGCCCTTATCACGAGGACGAGGATGACTGTGCGAGTTACACGTGTCCAGGTTTCTACAGGTGTCGCGCCTCCACCGTGTGCGTGCACGTGGACCACATGTGTGACGGCCGACCACAGTGTCCACAACACGACGACGAACTGTTCTGTGAGCTCAGCTGTCCACAAGGCTGTGTGTGTCAGGGTCTGGCCTTTGTTTGCTCTGTGACATTCAATACACAAACTTTCCCTGCCATGCGTTACTTAGATGCCAGTGGCTCTGGAATGTCAACATCAGACATGGCTCCCAGCATTTACTTAGTCTGGCTTAGTCTAGCAGCTTGTGACTTACAAGTACTTTCCAACATGTCTCTCCCTAGTCTTCAAACACTTGACCTGAGTAACAACCTCCTGACCTGGCTTGACATGTCGTATTTTATGAAGTTCGAAAATCTCCAAAGTTCTTCGCCTGTTCGGAAACCCTTTGCAGTCCTTGTTCACAAGCTACACGGTAGGTCAGTCCCCACTGACTCACCTTGATGTGTCACGAACGTTACTGAGGACTTTCAAAGGTGAAGTGCTCTCAAGTTTCCCTGACATCCAAGTTTTAAATCTCTCTTTCAACCTTCTTACAAATCTTAGTTCGGACTGTTTCAGATGCTGTCCAAAGTTGACCGAGCTCGATATCAGAGGAAACAACATCAGACAAACTCACAACGAGACTCTGGGCATCTGAGGTCACTGCGGACTGTTCATGGCAGCTATTACACCCTTTGCTGCAAAGAATTTTTGCCTGAAAATGAAAATTTACTTTGCATTGCCCCCCTCGATGACTTTTCTTCTTGCCAGAGCCTTTTGCGTTCAAAATCTCTTTTTATCCTCCTTTGGCTATTATTTGTTGTTGTTTTAGCAGGAAACGTTTCTTGTGCAGCTTACGAACTTTTTGCAGAGGTTAAAAGACAAATCCCAAACTCCACCTTTGTTTCTTTGCTGATAAATTTAAACGTCTCAGACCTGTTGATGGGTGTTTATCTGCTTATAATTGGAGTAGTAGATAATGTGTATCGGGATCGTTACCTGTGGCACGAGCAGTCATGGACACGTGGATACTTGTGTCAGGTCGCCGGCTTTCTGTATCTTCTATCTACCGAGGTGTCTGTACTGACGCTCCTTCTGATGACGATGGAACGCCTCTTCATGATCAGATTTCCTGCATATATTTTTGTGGTTAGTTTTTTGCCTGCTGCTTGTTGTTGCACCTGGGTTATTAGCCTTGTTCTTGCTGCTCTGCCGTTCTTACCTTCTACAGACCTTTGGGATTTGTACAGACAGAACTCGGTCTGTGCGCCTTTACTGGTGTACGATGATCATTTTGTCGGGTGGTCATATTTATTTGGTGTCGTGGTGGGCCTGAACCTTGTATTAATCCTGACGGCCGACACATTCCACGCGGGAAGTGTGTGTAGTCGTTCAGCCTGTACTCCTGGTCACACGGATGAAACAAGGAAGGGAGAGAAGAGTTTAGCTCGTCAGATGACCTTTATGTTACTTGCAAAATCTTTGTCTTGTTTACTCCTGAGCGTCATAGGGGTCACGACCCACATGGGAACGTCATATCCTCTTGATGTTATTAGTAGTCTGACGCTACTTGTGGGTCCGGTAAATGCTGCAGTGAACCCTGTTCTGTACGCAGCTGGCGTTCTCCGTGAGGCGAGAAGAAAATCTCGGAGACTGCGCTTGCTGAAGATGTTACAGTCTCGCTGCCACAACCCTCATAATTCAAATATTTTCTCAATTAAATCAGCAGGTTCTAGTTTTAAGACAGAATTTCTCCGCAGATAAACATTTGCTCGATTGCTTCTTCTGGAGAAAATTTTTGTCTCTGACCATGCCCGTTCACTTACCTAAAAACTATCACAAATACAAGGTGGGTATTTTTTTCGTTGAAGCGAACAAGCTTATTCCTATCAGTCGACTTGATGTTCATCGAGTGAGGAGTTGGAGAAGAATGCAGAAATTTATGGATTTTAGCAACGTGTCTGCTTATGCTTCGTCTTGCAGTGCCTTGCCTTCGGCTTCAGTTGAAAGCAATAAATGCATTTCTAAGGGCAATTTTGAATGGCAGGGTGTGAGACATCCACCGAGGAAGCTGCGGCTGCCTACAAACGTGAGCGGAGTTCAGTTGCAGTCGAGAAGGTTTCTAGCATTGCTACGCCCACCTCTATTGCTTGTGCACGCCCCTCTTCAATGAGGCGTGCATTTTGCTTGTTCTCAAACTGTTCTCGGACTCCACCAGCTAATTTTTAATTTTTTTTATAATTTTGATTTAATTTTTACTAACCCATTTTGTTCTGAAAGATTCTCTCGAAAAGAAAATTCCCAGCTGTCCATACTTTTGCTGTGAGTGAACCTCTGAGAAAACTGGGGTTTAAATAACTTATTCCATGGGAACTAGCGTTGGTCAGTCAGTAGCCTTACATCTGTAAATATCTGGAGGATAAGATTTCAGTTTTTAAACTGTTTTAAATAGGTTTTCATAACTTTAAAATACGCATTTATTTTAATACAGTGCTCAAACGTCTTATCAGATTGTTTTAAATGCCTGAAAAATATTTTCCCTATTGCTGTAATATATCAGGATTAACTAACGAATTTAAGAGCAAACGAATAACGAAATTATGAAAGGAAGGATGGTACTATAGATATTAATTGCCTGTTAAGATTTCAGACCCCTAGCTTTCTTGTAAGTGGATCACTTAACATTAACTTCTGACGGGGTGTTACAATGACAGTTCAAGAGCTTATTGTCGAAATTGCTGTATCGGGAGGGGGAAATAGTTACAGCTGTTGTGGGTTTTCAGACCCGAATAAACATTTTTGAACTGTCAGCAGCTAGGCGCAGAAGAAGGGTCTGAATATTTTCGTTATCTTTATCGCTCAAGTGAAAAGAAAACAGTTTTAATTAGAGGCGACATACTGTGTGAGTGTGATTCTAAATGTTACAAGATGTATTTTGAGTTATTCTATTTTTCAGTTATAGTAACCACCCTCGTTCCTCTGGCTGCTTTGGAGCTGGAGCCGAGTTATGTGACAGGAGACACAGTTTCTCCTCGTTTGTCATGTCGGGACACACCTACCTCTTGTGACTGTTCTCGTCCTTTTTGCGGCGAAACAAACGTATTTCATTCTTATGTTGTGCAATTTCGTAATGGACTTTCCCTTAGCAGTTTTGTACTTCTTAATAAATCTTAGTACGGCAATGTTAAATATCCTCAGAAATAAATCAGATTATTTGTAAAAATTTGTCAAATGGATTGAAAGAAGTATACATGACTGTTCGAAATGCTCGAGTTTCAGTGTTCTGCGCATAAGTTTTTGTTTTTGAAAAACAATTTTTAACCCTAAGTTATTGGTAATGTAGAGTAAAACATAATTAGATGAAAGGGAAACATCTTAGACCTCAGTGCCACAATTTACTATTTTTTCAAATGCATCTTAAGGTGTTTGAGGTTTGTCTTATCACAAAGACACGAACTAAATACAGCAGTGATTATCTTTCTGCTAGTCACCTGCATTCCTGCCCTCTATGAAGCTGAGCAACGCGCTGCACCTACAGACCTCCACTAGAGCTGTAAATCTTAACTTGGTTCTTAGGAAACAACTAGTGTAATTGGTTTATCCTGACTGTTACTTTCTACACATTTATTAAAAGTGCACTGAGCTCGCCTCCGTGTGAAAAAAATGCGAAGGTCCCCAAGAGACCATGTTTTAAAAGTTTAGTCTGGTACAAGTTTTGTTCTCATAACTAAATAAAGCTCGATACTATTTCCCCAAATACAATACATCTTTATTGTCTATGTCTGGTTACAACAGAGATAGAAATTTTTCTTTGCTGCTGGGAGCGGATGAATACCCCCCACCTCTCTCTCTCTCACTTACGTTCTCGAAATATCTCTGGAGTGGGTCGCTAATCAGTGGCTAGAGGGCTTGTCACCACGACAGTGAGATCCGGATGTCGATTCGACTCCGACATACCTGTCACCGAATGCTATTTAGTGTGTACAACAGGCTGGGAACTTGTACACGCAAGGGACATAGTCGCGTCGACTTATTCTTGCAAGGGCGATAAAACCCAGGCTTTTTCATAGAATTTTGTGGACAATATCGTTATGATGATCAAACAAAGCTTAACGTTTGCGCTTCTTTTAATGTTTATTGGTGAGTATACTTTATTTAGAAATATTTAAAAATGTTAGAGGTGTTGTTAATGCATGTGTCTCAATCTGACATCGTGGCATGTGTGTGTGTACCTGTAGTACACTAGACAGTAGACTGTATAGCTGGTTTCCCATCCCTCTCAGAAATAATCACCTTTAGAATATAAGGATATTTTCCTGTCATACAATTTTTGTATTGCACTTTAAGTATTAACCTAGTGAATTTGCAATCATCATATTACAGAATTATTTTCAACATCCTCAGTATAGTGCCTATACTTCCGGGTTCCTATCTCTTAGTCTTATATATGCTGCTCCACAGACTTCTGTGAGTTATAGTTTGTGTCTGTTTTAACACGGAACTGCTGGCAGAGGAACGACAACGATGTTGATTTATCAAATCCAACAGAGAAAGACGATATTGAGATAGGGTCTATCAGTTAACATATTAATTGTAATTTTAAGTGCTTAATTAATGAGCTCATTAATTATTTGTCCACCAGTACTTTTTACTGTTCACATTTCAAATGTGCTTGAAGTTATCCCTCAGAGGCAAAAACATACAATCACCTAGGGAAATTCCAGAATATATACAAAAAGGAAAAAAAAAAATATATGACAGCAAATTTGTGCATTCTCATTGTTATACTTTAAAAATGTTAGCTTTCTCTCAGTCTGTTGGATCTGTCACTATATTTACAGAGTAATATCACCTTGAAACACCAGAAATTATGCATATGAGGTAATCAGTAATTCAATTAAATTGAAATTAATAATATTTTTAATATTTAAACACCAACATCTAAATTATCATAATCAAGATAAATCGATAAGGTTACTACTAATGATGATGAAGATATAGCTAAATTAGTGTCAGAAAGTCAAACGTGTATCTGTATCAAGACAAAACATCTACCACTAGCAATGTTATGGTTTACAGAAAAGTATGACCTAGCACTCAGTTCTTCGCTCTTTAGTTGAGTTTATTATGGACAGAGTGAACCCAAGGGCTTATATGCTTCTTCTCAGTGGATGCATGAATGTTCACCATTTTAATAAACTCTTGTAAAAACAAAAAGTAACCAAGAAGATACAAATACAGTTTTGGGGATTTTTAAATGGAAATAATTTATTAAAATTCAAAGTAATTAAAATGTATTCTTTGTTAAACATCGGAAACATGTAAATTGGATTTTCAAAAATAGGTTGTCAGAAGTAGGCAACCACATCAAACTTGATTTTACTTCTATGAAAGCAAATCTTGCTAAAAAGTAAAATAAAAAAAAGTGAAACTCATATATGGAGTAATCCAGAAGGAATTTAAGTATAGTGATAAGTATTGTATTGCATGTTCTATCACCACATACAGATTGGAACAAGTACCCTCTCCTGTGGTCTAATTTCAAACTTGTAGTGTACTACCAAATAATAGTTTCAAATGCATTTTCTTCAATGTCTAACAGTCATTCTATTCTTGTTTAGCAAGTACGTCTATTTCATCATCAGAATCTTTTGTGCTGATAAGACTCATCTGATTCCTTGGTAGACACAAGAAAGTGACTAGGTTTAGAAAATTTGAAATTCCCAGCCATAAATAACCAGTAACAACACCAAGGAATATGACTGCAGAGAAAGGATTCTATAAGCGGTGTTTGCAGGTACTTCCCTTAGTCTACCTCTAGATTAAAAAAAAGAAATTCAATATTGTTTGTCAAACCACCTTGTAAAGCAATCTCAGTGCTTGCATGTGCTTTTGTAGCAACCATATGTGAACTGACTTATGTAAGTCAATGCTTCTTTGTTGAACTTCCTCCCACACTGACTGCTTGGGCAAGTTACACTTTTGACTATAGACTTCATAATAAAAGCTTATGGATACACATTTAAAACCTCTTATTGCAAACAAGCTGAAAATAACTAAATCTGTTGTTTACAGGTCATCATGATGTGAGAACAGCTTCTGTGAACATCGAATCATCAGTTGGAGTATTGGGCAACTATCCTCATTACATGAAATGTAGTTACAGTCTTGCACCTGGAGAAACTTTATTAAATCTTGACATGTATCAGATTGTGAATGGAGTACAGACAGCATTGGGTACCCTTTACGACAGTGGCAATCCAGTATGGGATGGGAATACTCCAAGTGACATCAGAAGAAGATCCCTTCTCATCAGGTTTGATCCTACAACCCTGCAGCTCTTTTACAATGACACTGTGTGCAGTGATGAAAAGAATTACACATGCAGTGTCGCGTTTCGTTCTGCAGAGGGAACTCGAACTCGATCAAGCAGCACTCAAGTGACCATAGAAGGTAACTGTGTGACTGAGTATTACTGATTAGGTGCATGTATACACCAACATAAAGATTTCACATCATACAGATAACAAAGATTGTGTCTTGATCATGTGTGATTGCTGAGAATAGAGAGTTTACTTGCATTGAATTTGTAATAGCTGCCTGAAAACTATTCTGATGTAAAGTTCTTGGTTTGAACAGGTGGCATAGCAAAAAATAAGGTTTAAAATACAGTGATGTCCAAATTAAATTGCACACATGTTGAAATTATGATGATAAAATCAAAATATTCAAAAACAGTTTTAAATCATTTAGTGTATTAGGGAATATGGATGCTGCTAATGCTCTTTGACTTTCTGAAGATACAGTTGTCGCCCTTTCTGAGCATAATTTACTCCTGCTACTCTAGCAGTTTACTGTTTACTATTAAAATTATCTATTTTCTTCACATGATCACATTCACTTTTAATGTCAATGCTTAATCAACGAACATTGTGGCATGAAAGATACCTTTAAGTGACACCCCTTTGAGATCAAGTAAAAAAATCTTCTCTGTGTCATACTTGTATAGTAGATTTTTGTGATAGTGACAAGGGATGTTTGTGTTTGAGGTTGTTGGGCCAACAAGTAGTACATTCATATGTGTACATACTAATGTGAGGCATGTGTGAGGTAATATAGAGACATCTATTTGTGTAAATGTTCATGTTTGTGTGTTGACATCACTCATCACTCTTCTAAGGGTTAAGTTTGCTTTTCTCTGGCTGTTGTATTAATTGTATTAATGTTCAATATTTATATATGCATTTCACTGTATTGCATCATAAAAATGCTATATTATATTTTTCTGTTTCAGCATCCCCTGGAGCACCAACTATGACAGCTGTTCCTGGCTACAACATTACAGAAAACACAACAGTTACTTTTACCTGCACTGGCAATGTGGGGAAGCCGCCAGGACAGTTTCAATGGTACATGTATAGAGGTAGCACTCGGGAGAACCAAACTGATCAGGTAGGACCGAGACAATATTCTGTGCAACATTCCATAAATGTAAAAAAAAAAAAAAAAAAAATAGCATTTCCAATGAGAACCATTGCAGCTTGCTGGCGTTTATTTAAAGTAGATCATTTATATGCTGTATATATCACTGTCTGTTATTTTATATTCTGGACTGTAATGATAACATAGACATTGTCATGTGTAATAAAAACTAAGACTTCCAGTCCTCATATTTTTGTGATCTTTCTAAATGTAATGTACCTTATTACCCTCAGAAATCTACAGATAGGCAAAATACTTTTCTGTTCATAATTATAAATTTATAATTAAATTCTAAAATATGTTTCACAGGCTGCTACTCAGTCCAACACGTTGGCGACTCCTAGCTGCACTTACACAGGAAGAAGCAGCATTAATATCACCATGACCAGAATGGAGCAGGGTATTGTCATGCGCTGCAGAGTTTATCATCCAACACAAGGCAGTAACACCAATACTGACGACTGTACAAATCCAAATACTGGCTTTTGTCGGAATGGAGAAAGAATGCTTGTCTTTTGTAAGCAGACATTATATGTTTGTTGATTGTCAGTATCTATAGAGTTAATTAATTATTGCCATAATTATCATATCTTCATTAACAAGCATTAATCTTTAGTGTTATGTGTTCTTGGAATTTTACAGTGAAAATGATTTAGAGTATTGGTAGTTGGGCTTAATGCTGCATTCTGAGAGATGTTTGGGGTTCTTCTATACATTCCAGGCCCAAGTCATACTCATGCGGAAAATTTAATACTTTCAGAAGTATCATTTGCCACTAAACAGACATGTTTTAAAATGAAACCATCTTTAGATAAAATGTTGCATTCATTTTTTTATTCTGCTTTATTTATAGCTTGTTTACATGTGACTTGAAGGTTTCCAGTCTTTAGGTTTCAGAAAGCAGGATTGAAAAATTTTGTAGCTATAAGGAACAGTAAGAAGTCACATTTACAAGATAAAAACCAGAGGATAATGGTGATAATGTGCAGGAGGATATTTTGCAGAATTTTAACTTTCAGCCTGAATAGTTTCAAACATTTATCTTTGTTGCAGATTTGATTATATAACCATATAAGTCTCTCTAGAAGCAGATTTTTGTGCAAAAATGAAAAATGATTTTCAGAAAAATTGCTGCTTTAGAAATGCTTTTATGAAGGTTTTATCAGAAGCTTTTTCAGTTAAGCATTATTTTGGGGCGACTATTATTTAATCTTAGATTACATTGAACTGACATTACCATCTCAACATATGTATTGGAGCCATCTGTAATGTCATCCTATGAAATATAAACATGCTTAACCCTTTTTTAATCCATCTTTAGACAAAGATCCTTAATTACAAGTTCAGGTACCATAGAGTTCTGATTTTGTATTTTTCTTTTCTTTTGCTTTGTGTTGTCATTTTTTTCCTTCATTTTGCTGAATTGCTACTCTGACACTGGCACATATAGTGCTTTATTGACATACCAAATGTGTATTTTACTTCTTATTGTATGATTGTTAGAAAATGCAAGCACGAATTAATGCATATCAAATATTCCAAAGTTACAGTCATTTGTACTAAAATCGTTTTGTGTTGATGGTTCCAGATCCTGTGAGCATAAGCTTATCACCACAAACCCCAGCCATCACTGTTGATCAGGGGTCAGATTATAGTCTTACCTGCAATGCAGAAGGTTATCCTCAACCAGTGTGAGATATCTTTTAGTTGGTTGTAGTTTCAAATTCAAAAAATATATACAGAGCTAGGTAAAATGAACTTCACTAAATGCTACAGATTTCGATTATTGTTAGGAACAGTTAATATATAAAACTAGCTTCTTTATACATATAGTAGAATTACACTCTGTAAATAGTTATGTCCGTTGTGTTTTCATTTTATTTCAGTTTGAAAAAACATTGTTTTCAAATGTACAGATTTTAATAATGAACTTCAAAACATCAGGTTTTTTTTCCTTCAAATTTTAGCATCTTTATAAGGCATTTTTCTTGGAAGATTTGAGATTTTTACTGTGATATGGCTAGTTTTAGGATTTCAAAGTACTATTAAATCCTATTCACAGAAGGGGAACACCTTTGCAAAATCTTACTTATTTACTAATTAGCAACTGTCTTACACACACACACATATATATATAAAAAGTATGTAGTAATAGACAACAGTAATCAACCAAAACACATACATCAAGATACATCTCCTGGCCCACCAGATCCATATCTAATTTCTGTCTAGAGAACAAATAACTTAAACAATCAGAGAAATGTGCTGTTGCTAGTGGTTGGACTAATAGAAGCAGCAAGAGCGATATAGCAAATCAGTACACGTATTTGTGTCCAGAGAGGACACTAAACTTCATGAGACTAAATGAAATGCTCACATGTGTCAACAGAGGATTATCTGTACTTCATTTTAAACTGGAATCTTTTAAAACATAACTTACCTACTATCTAAGGGTACAAGTTGAATACGATCCATGAAGAAACTTCTACCAACTCTCATAGGCAGAAAATGTTGCTTATTTAAAAAGAACAAGCACAAAAATTGCAGAAACTCGAGATTAAATCATTGAACAGACAAAATAAATATAGTTGGATCCATTTATTAATAGTGTGTGCTTGAAAAGCATAATGTTTAAGGTCATAAGATGATAACTTAAATCGAAAACTTGATTAAATAACAAAAATGGCCCTTACTGTTTATCTAGAAGAAAATATTTCTCAAAAAATCTATCCAGGTGTTTCAAAGAAACATGTGTTACATGAAAAATGTGCATCGTTTAGCCTTTTTAATTCATTGACATTTTTTGGAAGCTTCATTCTTTCCATTGTATAGAATATTTGTCGTATTTTTATAGATTGCGATGGTATAAGAATTCAGACCCAAATTATACACTTGGAACCAATAGCACTCTCAAGCTGCAAAACCTCACCCTAAGCGACTCAGGTGTCTATGTTTGCATCGGATCCAATAATATTAATGGTGCACAGCTAAATGATTCAAAACAAGTAGAGATCACTATCGGTAAGTTATATTCTTCTTGCTCAATTTTTTTTCTTTTTGGTCATTTTCTCATAAATCTTGACTTCTGGAATCACCCTCTGGGACAAATAAAGTGCTCTCATACCTTATCTTGTAATTTGTATAAATCTGATATAAGCTGAGAAATAGAAATAACATGATTACTTTTTTTTATGCTATACACCTGATGTATGACATCGACAAAAAGTTATTTTAAAAATTTAATTCTATAGAGAATCGCTTTTTGCTTTGAATGCAGCAGCTCGATCCTTCCTTTAAATGATTGCATCTTCCTGCCAGCCACCGCTCGAATCTTTGGTTGCCTCTTGCTAGCTAATTTGTCTCTCACGTATATGTTACCCTCTGAAATATGTTGTTAAAATTTTCTCTTCATAGTAGACCTTTGAGTCACCAGTAACATCATTTAAACATTAAAATGTAGAAATACAGGAAGTAGATTTAGTCTGCAGTCTTCCTGTGGATGAAAGGGGTATGACAAATGGTGGTGATTTTCAAAAATATGCACATGCAGGGCAACAAAGAAATAAAAATCAACCATGGGTTACGAATCATCCTAGATCTCTGTGACCAAAGGAGGGTCTTGAAGAGAGAAAAGAAAAGCAAACCTGAATAGGATCTGGCATAGCAATAAGATCAGTTTTACTATCAAGTACAATCTGTACAAATCCATGGTAGTATCGTTTCTGCTATATGAAGGTGATACATGGACTCTACAGAAAGGAGAATACAGGCATTTGAGACCAAGTGTCTTAGAAGTCTGCTCATGAGATCTCATACAGAGAACATAGAACCAACGACTCTGTACCAAACAAGATTGCCACACTTGTAGGACACCAGGAACCTCCACTTTCAACAGTCATCTGGACTAGTCGCCCTGTACACGACCTGCTCAACATCGCCCAGAATAGAGAAGAGTGGCAGGCCCTGTCAGCTGCCACGTTTATCCATGTGCTCCTTCCCATGACTAGTGTCAATCAAGGGACAATTAATTGACTGAACATACATGTACATGTACTCACACACTAGCACACTTATTGCCACACTGTTTTATTTATAAGATTTCCAATATAAAAATCCCTTAATGACTAAGGTTTTGTATTTCTTTCTTTCTTCTAACTCCACAATCACCTGCAATTCCATCTTCCTTGAGCTTTGTACAATCAAACATATCCAACCCTTCTGACAGTTTCTGCCACCAACAATTTTTTCCTGTTTTGCGTTATTTCAGCTGGATTACCACAACTTTCTTTTCAGCGATTTCTCTTATTTCATACTAGAGGTGAACAGGTTTAGAATAATGCTACTCATGCTGTCATCTTTAGGCAACAGGCAGACTATTCTACACCCCTCATCCACAAGCTTTGCTGGCTGCTAGTTTAACCTTGCATTAATTACAAGATCACTTCACTGTACTACTGTTGTTTTCATGGTTTTGCCCTAGCATACCTGTCTAACTATACTAAACTCTTTCTCAGTTCGAACTACAACT
This sequence comes from Pomacea canaliculata, assembly GCF_003073045.1. Classification (NCBI taxonomy): domain Eukaryota; kingdom Metazoa; phylum Mollusca; class Gastropoda; order Architaenioglossa; family Ampullariidae; genus Pomacea; species Pomacea canaliculata. The sequence continues at coordinate 10,898,395 of NC_037596.1, read as the reverse complement.
TCACTTTCTACAACACCCACTGGGACAACATTCAAGAAGCAGCACAGTAGCAGTAGCATCAACAAAAGGAATAGGTGTTACAGACACCATCAGGGCAGATTGTGACAATGCAAAGTGTAAGTAAAGAGTTTTTTTCTTCTTCCTTCAGTAATTATTTTATGCTCGTTATGAAACAAAATACAATAGATATAGATTTTACTGCATTTAGTTTACTGGATGAATAATATAGTATCTTATCTAGAGAACGAAATTGTAAAACCATGATTTATATTTCTTAATTGTCAACAAACTTGGTTATTTTTAGAGTTTTCAGGAACTTACATATTATACACTTAATCAGCATTCACCATTATCATTCAATGCTATGTATTACAACCTATAATGTTTGGAATTTGACTGCATACAGACTACTCATGTATAAGCCTGCTAGCATTCACCATTACTGACTTTTATTTTATTTTTACTGGTGGATGAGAAAAGGAAACATACACGCCATTGCTTTCTCATTCAATCATCTGTGTTACATATGAGCAGCAACCAGTATACACCATATCTGCCTCATCCCCAACCTATCTTCCTGCCTCTTTCCCCATTTCTGCAGTTACTTCCCCTCTTGCTAGAAGCTGCGGAAGAGGATATCTGTGGCGAGGTCGACGGTCTGTTTGTTGATCGTCCACGTTGCCACTCATCTCTTGTTTACTGCAACAATTAACCTTCCTTCCTGCACACACCTGCTGCTTGCCTGCCCCTCTGACCACATTGCCTCTTGCCAAACTCTGGCCACACCTGATTTTCACCAGCCTTCAGTTGCTTCTGGCTTTGTAGGTCGATTTCTGCTCTTCTTGTTTGCTGTCCCTTTTCGCGGTGTCCCTTGCTTGACAGAAAACCCAGGGAAAAGGCTAGCTCGTCTGACTGATGGAAGCCCAGTGTTCATCTGTCAAGGCTGGGGAAAGTCTTTTATGAGGACAAGGTGGTGCTCAGCCAGATAAGGGACCCTGCTCACACAGCTCAAACCATGATTGCTGCTTTTTTTTCCCCTGTCACTTTGTCTTTCTGTGAACCCAGTGATCATACTTTTCTTTTCTGTCTCATGTTCTTTTTTCTCCTGAGCTCTTTTCAATCCCTTTCCATCTGCAGTCCAGAAAAAACAAGTCATATATAAAAACTGAACAGATACATAAGCATAATAGAACAAGAAGATAAAACTTTGCAGGTCATGAAGTGGTGGGAGGAGTAAAAAGGAGGAATATCTATAAAAAAGCCATGAAGAGAAACTTACAGAAGAAATCTATTTTTAAACCTGAATTATCAAATATTAACTTAATTATTATTTTCTTACAAACTGTTAATGTATTTCATGTGTGTTTTATCTTAAATTTTTTGTTCATACCTTCAACCAGTTTAATGCGCTCAGGTATGTATTTACATTATTTGTCTTGATTTCCCGTTTATTCTAGGGGTATAAATAATGTTTGTGTTATTAAGATTGATATAAAATATACCCTTTGCCATCTGTGTATATGTTGATAGTAAATGTTTACCTGTAGTATGTGTTTATATGTTTATTTAATGTTTAAGTTTACATGCTTATTTAATGTGTGCTTCCCTGTAGTTATTCTGTGTTACATGTTTCATGTTAATTTTCATGTGCTCTCATTTGTGAAATAGAATAAAAGATATTTTCTGATGATTATGTTTATAGATGTGTACATTATGTACACTGCTTTGTGTGATATTGGATAAATTTTGTGTGTAATATTTAGGTTAGATTTGTGCCATAAATTCCTGATGAATAAAATAATTGCTTTCTTTCAGACTTCATTTAAACTGGAAATAAATTAAATGCTATGATTATAACTTATAACAATTATGTTTATGGCGTAGACTTTGGACTGTTTTAGAGTCAACACTTCATGTTGTTGACATGCTGCCACCTGTAAAGGTGTCAAACTTGAACCTTGACAAGCAGTTGATGAGTACACTTGTTCCTGGCGATGAAGGGGTCTTTGCAGCACAACATGTTGTCACAGTTGCTCACAGTCTGTGACTGCAAAATATGTGAGGATTCCAGTTACCATCAGCAAATGCAGCAGCAGAGGTAATTATAGTCCATCATCTGTACATTTTGACAGAATTAAGTTTGCAGGAGACTTAGCCATGCATTTTAGAGGCGACTTGAGAAGGATAGATTAATACGAGACAGATGAAGGTAGAGAGAAACATATAGAGGCAAAAGAAGAGACCAATTATTCGAATATTTTGCAAGTTCGGTACCTTCTTGTAAAATACAGTAGTCATAACCTATAGCAGTTGTTCTCTCTATAGATTCTGGTATCTGCATGGTCACATGATCTGATAAACCCCTTTCTAGTTGTAATGTATAATTATTATATATTTTTTTAATGTGTGTATGCGCAGCACTGCAGCGGAGTATTCCTCCACCCTAAATGTATCAAATGCTAGAGTAAACACTGAAATAATTCTCTTCAATGGAAATTATTAATTTCTGATTTGTGAAACTCTTTATGAAAATTTATGAAATAATTTTAAGTTTAGCTCGATCATTCCATCTCGATAAGAAATGTGCGATTACTCGAATCGTGTATCAGATTTTACTGCTCGTTAGCAACTCGATAAGAAAGATACAGTGGCAGTCACAACCGAGGTCAGCTAGGGAGGGGGAGTACGCTGCGTCCCCCAGGTGTGAAATTGTTTAGTCTATATGAGCGCCTTCAAGTCTGGACGCCGCTAGCTGTTCATAACATTCAATTCTCCACTTCCACAATTTTCAAACAGCGAGCTATCCCAAAACATTAGCATGCATGATATTTTAACATTGTGATTTGTTATGTTATTTGTTGTTGTTGTTTTTTTTTTAGGCTCTCTGTGTTGTGAAGTTTGACGATTTGGGGACTTTACCTGTAGTCGGCGAACAGTGGCCTGAAAGGCGGACACGGTCAGCTGCCTCCCTGCAACGATTAAAAAGGTATCAGAAGACGAAGCACGAACTTGTATTAACGTCCGTGATAAAACGATCTTCCAACGACCTGAATAGTGGCTGGGGAGCGATACAGGATCCTATCCCTCCCAAACTGTTCTAGGTCGCTGCTCTTATCCGCTTTCACCTGCCCGAGGCACCTTGTTGCGTACAGAGCACGTACCTGTAGGGGTATTCAAGTTGGACACGGTGTTCATCGGGGTGTGTAATTGCCGCGTACTTCCCTGATAGTACGTTTGATGTTAGCGGCGCTAGGGGCAGACCTTTAGGGACTCTCTCTCCCGTCTTTGCTCTAGTTCTGTGTACACTGCGTGTGTGTGTGAAAGAGAGAGTTTGAGCAGGGATGCATGTGTACGTGGAAAGGGAAAAGCATGTACGTGTACGTGTGCGTGTGCGTGTATGCTTGAGTGGGTGTTCACTCGTAACCTATTTACACAGCTGTATGTTGTAACCACGACTAATAAAAATGTATTTGGACCGTTGTGGTTGACGCGTCACGTAAAATGTCAGGTAAACATCTGGGATCGAGACTTCATAGCACAATAAAGTGTTATTGTGAATGGCATATTGATATTTTTGCCTTCCAGTTTGTGTGCGTGTGTGCGCGCGCGTCAGTAAAGGGGTGTGCTGTACATGTGTAAGGGATGGTTGAAGTTCTGTGGCTTGCTTTAATTGTTGTCTATCATCTGATCTTTTTATATCTAACCTATAGGTACATTAAGTATTGTGTGTTCGTGCTAGCTCCAAACGCACAGAAGAGAATTCATCATAACAGTCCCAATATACGTCATCCTTATCAGTACCACTAATATATAAGCATAAAAATAAAATATAGTTTGATTAATTTAGTATTCCGACGTAATAGCAGCTACTAAATCAACTCACCATAATGCTTTCTTACCGCCTCCACCCTCCCTCAAACAATTGTCACTCATATTCAAATTACAAGACATATAATAAATCATTTAACGCGTCAAATTCAGGACAGACACTTGAAGATTGAAAAACCCAAGAGTTCAGGGATGGTCATACTTGGGTCACAAACATTTTTATTTATTTCAAAGGTGCTTCAGTCTAGGAATAGCAAGGGACGGATCGACTGACTATATAATACCTTCAGTTCTGTTGTGACCCAAGCTCCAATATTTTTGAGATTTGAACGATCTGGATCTTCTAAACATCAACCAAACCAACACATAAGATGTCAAAAAAAAATCACTTTCTCTCTGCATGCTTGTATGACCTAGCAGAAAACTTGCGGAAATGTTGTTCAGATTTTAAAGATTTATTATGCTCTGCTCATAAGTAGAGCTTCGCCGTGTTCTTGACCTGTCTACCTGTCTACAGAAGTCACGGGATGTTGACGACTTGATGATTTACAGGGCAACTAAAGTGGAAGAGAGGACGCTCTAGAAAGGTTGTGAAATACAAGTGGTTACACCAACTAGACACAGGCACGAAGGCCAGTGGCATCGCCTTGTACATGTTTCGGGAACGTCTGAACTTGAAAGATCGAGACATTATTTTTGCTTGATTATCCACAGAGGCTTACCGCAGTTCCAATAACAATAGGTGAGGTTGTTATTGACTAAAGACCTGAAGCTCATGTTGGTGTTTAATTCATGTGCTAATTGTACGGGTTTATTTTATTGTTTGTTTTTGTTGTTTGTTTTTTGTTTGTTTGGTTGTTTTTTTTTTTGTTTTTTTTTTTCTTTTTGAGGGGGGGGGTAGTGTGAACAAGCTGGTCAGATCTTTAATGGTACTACTTATATGCAATCACTAGGTCAGGTTTTAGTAAATGTTACATTGTGAGAAATAGTACTGAACCCAACCCTGCGATTTTATAAACCTAATAATGAAATAATAGTTTACGTTTATTATTTTAATAGCCGCATTTAACATATAGCTTTCATTGTACTGTAGACTTGTATAACCTCTTGTTAAAAATAGTATAAATACAAAACGATTTAATAAAGTGTTTCTTTACAAAATAAGGTGTATATCACACATCCTTAAACGTGTCAAGAATATTTTAGGGCGCAGTCTGGGTTTACTCCCAATCTAAAAATACCACACTTTTTTCAGAATTTGGACAAATATCCCGCACTGTAATTAAGCACATTTTTCACATTCTCCGTTTCGATTCGTCACTTTTTATTTCCTTGAAATAAGCTTCTATTTCACACAGTTTTTTATACTCATTTCCAAATTCACACACGCAGGCACGCAGACACATTAATGTTTTTCTGTTTTCAGTAAACAAAACATTTTCTGATTGTGTCCTTACCAATAATATTATTAAACTATGAACATACATTCAACTAAAAAAAATTCACAATAGTATCCGGTTCCCGTGATTACAATTGAAGACTTTCCTTCCCTGTCACACCCGAAAACCCAACCCCACCTATACCTCGTACCCTTAACCCTCACGTCAAACCCTACAAATAAACGCTTTCTGTCGAACATACGTTACTGGAAATATAGTCTTTCTCTTTGCCACCACACACCCACAAACACACGTGTACAGCTTCACAGTCAAACCACCTCCAGAGACAAATGTGTGTTACCTGAAATATTAATTTCGCTGTGCGTCACAGCCAGTCAGTTGTCGCAACCCGATGCCTCTTACACTTGTCGCTCCCACCTGTCGGACTGTGACGCACCGCACCGCACGCACAGCAGCAAGAGGAGTTAGCACCGAGTGCGTCACCAACGATCAAGCTACCGGAATGGCCTTCACCATGAGTTGGTTCGATTTTATGTCCAACCCTCGATGGACGATTGAGACTTGTGCCTGCGGCTACTGAGTCACTCGACAAACTGTGTTGTTGTAAATAAGTGATGTCAACTCCTGACTCCAAACTCCACGCACCGCGTGCGGCTGACATTTTGTAGGATGCAATTAGCTGTGCTCCGAGTTGCTTCTTGAAGATTTATTATTCAGAACATAAAAATGCATAAGCATTACATTTACTGGACTGGAATAAACAGTAATGTATTTAGTATTGTATGTACTGATTTTCTGTTTTCAGACATAGACTGCTGCCAAAAACTAAGTCATAATGCAAGTACAATAAAGAAATGTAATTTGGCGATGTATCTTCCTTAAACTGATTTTGGTTGAGAATTTTTAGTATTGCTTCTGTCTGGTTGACTGAGTTGTTTGCAGTGCTAGGAGACTGAGATTTACTCAAATAAAAGTCTCTTTCTCCCTCCCTCTCTCTCACACACCTACGTTAAAAGGATAAGGCACTATATAAATATATATCTTTTTACCATTTCCATTTAGTCAACTTCGTTGCGTGTCCGTCCATTTTTTCATCGCTATTTGTATTTCTTTTAAATTATCTGCCAGACTATTTTAAGGAGTGGGCACGGTAGGAGAGACAGCGGGGAAGTTTAATGCAAACATGCGAATGGATTGCAGCAATCACCAGGATCATTGTCGGGTACTTTTTCTAATGAGTCATTTGTTCCACACTGAAAAACAGCGATGACATCAACGTGAAGAGCGAAAACATTTTAAAGGACAACTGGGGTGCACGATTTTGCTTCCTGTTAGTGTCACTCCATTAAACTTTGTCTGATCATTAGAATGAGTTTTGCTCCCCACCCAAAATAAACCTCAAAAACTCTTTTTTTTATTTCATTCAAAAGTGTTAACTACAAATGTTCTTTTTTACAGCAATAAAACCCGCTCAACCAGGAACCAAAGTATTGTTCACCTCCCTTTTATATCAATGACCACAGGTGCGGTGTTGTGTTGTGTGTTTGTGTGTTTGTGTGTGTGTTATCGTCCCTGCCAAGGAGCGGCTGCAGCCACATCCTTTGATCTTGGCCACACATCCTTATCACTGCGAGACTGCCTTGGTCACTAAGATAAAGTTTCGTCTTCCGCGAGTTGTAGTGCGATGACTAACCATGCTGGGCGTGGTGACCTTTTCGTGGTTTATTTTACGTGGGTTTTCCTGCAGGTTCTAGTGTGACAATCAGGTGACAATGAAACGTCTTTCAACACCCAGTGTTTTCCATCCGTGTCACTGTGTGATATGTGAATATGTATATGTGTACGCTTGTGTTATACCTGTTGCATGAGATTTGTACTGATACGCCAGCCGCCAGTGATTTCGAAATAATGTTCATTAAATCATTCTGTGAAAAAGAATAAAAGTGTAATTAAATGTAAGACTGAATGCATGTAAAAGAGATGGTATGTGTGAGACACTAAATGCTTGTACTCATTATGACGATAGAATGTTGGTGTGCTGCTGGGTGACAGACATAAACAATGTAATCTCACCAACACGCCACCAGCCGATCCCCATGGAGACAAGGTGGTGACAGAGAGGACTAGAAAGACTGAACTGTCGCATGCGAGTCATCGATTAGTTCTTGGCCACGAGATCAGGAGACAAAACTAGGATACATCTCCTCGCACACAAAGTTGATTTACATCGATCACCAGTTTACAGCTATCCTCTTGTCTGTACCTTTAAAAATTTGGCTGTCAGTACATCTGTGAAGGTAGTGTGTGTTGGCCAGTTGTTAATCTGAAATTGTGAATAAACCGGAAGCTTCGTAGCCTAATGCCTCGTTTTAGGAGTTAACTGGAAAAAAAAAATCGGACCCAGTAATACAAGTTCGTGCTTCAATCAACAGTCTCCGGGGGATCAAGAATTGGTCTAGAACTTCCGAGGGCATCTGTAAATCCACGATCTGTGCATGCGCATGACAAATCTGACGAATATCGAAAGAATTATTGAGATAAAACTATAAAGACTTACCGGTATTATTAAATTTATGTTTTCACGCTACAGTACGAGTGACATTAGAGAATCGCATGATTAGAGTCAGCGGTCCAGTAGACAAGCTGCCTTTTCTTCTCCCCTTTTTTCCAGGTGTTGCCATCTTGATGCCATAAAGCATCCCCTTGTTTTTCCACGCTGACCCGGGTAGGTAAAATCTAGGTCAGCCCTGGGCACAGATACACGCTCTTTTGTTTGTTCCGAAGTGGAAGATGCTCGTTTGCAGGCGGGGAAGGGGTTGCAAAGTTCATGCTGACAGTGAACGACGTTCACATTGCTTGCCACCGCAGTATAGCTCCTGAGGGGCAACTTCTCAACCCCCCACAGCCACCCCCTGTTCCTACGCCGCTGTTTCGGGAGGTAACTAAAACATGATGTTACATGTCCAACATTTCTGCTGGGGCTGTGAGGGTTTTGCAAGGGTTTACATGTTTCGTGCTGAGAACCGGTTTCTAAGTGTTAGGAAAATAAAAGTGAAAAAAAGAGCATAGTGCAAAATAATGGAAGAAAAGTCCTGTCAGAGCAGTACAAGCGAGAAAGTGCGAAGTACAGAAGAAGCTGGGCAAGCTACGACATCCACAAATCCGAGAATAAATAAGAGAAGAAAACAAGGCAAGGACCTAACGACAAAGTCTGCCAGGAAGGGATTACATCAAGCGGAAAACTCCACGACGGATAGAGGAGAAAAAAAACAAAAACTACGCAAACGAACAAATCGCAGGCTGCAAAAAAAAAAAAAAAATGCAGGGAGGACAAAGTTCACGTGACTTGGCACTGATCCAAGGTCCAGCGCACACCATCAGCTGTTGTTTTTCTCCCTGTCGGCCGTACAAGGGCTTTGGAGTGTGTACACAGTTCCCTGTCTTGCTCTTGAAAACACGCACACAAATACACAAACGTCGAGGAACCGAAATCAGCATCATCTCTTCTGCTTCTCTCATTGCAATTTCAATCATTGTTCAATTTGTGTCTGTGTAATAGATTTTTCAATAATTATTTTCCCAATATATTTTTGGGAAATCATGATGCTTAGCCTCAAATTCTGGGAGCCTGACCATATGCTGGGATTCCGTTGTACAAGCCGCCGTTGTTATAGTTGTTCCGCAATAACGAAAATCGCTGTAGGTCTGTCGAGAAGAATTAACGATAATGTCGACATGCCGTGTGTCTGCTGTCAGCTCGAAATTTTCCCCCAAGTGGGCAGCTGTCAGCTTTAGCTTTTCCTCCAGCTGGGAGGGTCTGTGTTTGGTTTAGATACAATGGGAAGACACTGCGTTAGATATGATACAGGCCGGATTGAAGGAGTGTTGATTTTCTCGATGGGTGTCTGCGCGTCTCGCTGCTTTTTTTTTTTTTTCTCCTCCCCACAAAGCATCCTGTCAAACTCACGCCAAACCTTTCCATCGATCGTGTTATCTGCCATGAAACCATCCCATTTTAGCGAGGAGTGTTTAAACACTCGCTTGTCACCACTGCAGTGAGAGATCATTGGTTCAAATCTCGTCTCGGGACGCTCTATATCTATATGTTCGCTAGGCTGGCCATCGCCGGTTTTCTCCGGGTACTCTAGTTTCTTACCCTCTCTTTCTCATAGTGCGAAGTCACCTCTACAGCATGTAGAAACACTTTCCCCACCAAAACAACAAGACCAGCATGTCGCTCTAGTCTACATGAATTTTCTTTCTTAGTTCAACTGGTGATGAAGTTCTAAGCGATGATTATAATGATGCATAGTTGTACTCACGATGCAGTTTTATTTTTCACTTGCAATGGACTCAGGATTAACATTGATCCTCCCCTAGGCCTACTCTTTACTCTCTTCTCCCCCCGATCCCACCTTCGCACCAAGCCTCATGTCAAACCCACGCTACTCCACTTCAGCCAAAGGGTTATCCGCTGTAAAACTCGCCCACCTAATGCCACGTGTCACAATGCGGCCAGCAATTCGTGTCCACATAAAATGGTGCTGTAAGTGTTGATTATACAGCGGCCGAAATAAAGCCGAATTTTAATGACACCGGGCGTCAGGGTCCTACTCAAACAGACCTGGGACAACACTCTATGTAGCCTACCTGTTTAAAAAAAAAGAAAGGTAAAAGTGGTCCCGTAACATTGGTGTCGTTGGGGAGGGATGTTAGAGGCCTGCTTTCATTTTTATCTTCCCTTCCCTCACAGCCTTATCTTCCCAACTCTTGAAGGATTATGCAGGTATCCGACAGCTAAGTCAACTGAGGGATGTATGGTGCGTCACACTGGTGTCAAACTGGCTAGTATGTGTACTTTCAGGTTCGCAACTTCCCTCTCCCCATTCTAATGACCATACTCTTCGCTTGCTCTCTGATTATGGCGCCACCCTCTCACACACCCTCCACACACTCACACAATCGACGTGTCAGAACACAGGTCATGGGAAGCATCTCCCGTTGCACTTATTTGCATCATTTTATATTTGTTTCTCCCTTCCTTTCTGCAGCAGTTGACGCCGTCTGACGCACATGGCGCTAGATTCGTCGCAGTTTACGATCCATTATGACGCCACTGCAGCTTGTGAGAATGATCTAAGTTACAGGTGACAAAATCTCTTCCCTTGCATCCCTCGCACCTGTGCAGATGTTGCGTAGTTACTGCCTGAACAGCCCTTGCCTCCGACCCCCTATCCCTCTTCCCTCCAACCCTCGCCAGCCTCCAACCAGATACGCACGCGGAGATAAGGGCTTGAGCCCAACAAAGCCTACGTCAGCTACAGACAACAGCACGGAGGCCTGTGATGTACTGACTCTCATATCAGAGCCAGCCAACTCAGCTTCTTTGATCCCAACGCACTCGAAAACGTTCGTTAGTTTATGATCTCGCTGCTTCAAGTTCAAGGACGAGTAGAAAGGTCATTACTGATTGCTACTATCGATACATTTAGAATGAATAGGGGCTTCAGGCAAGGCGCTATCAAAAAACAGAGAGGGGTTGCAGTTTGAATGGTGTTGGGAGTATATTGTAGCAAAGACGCCATCTTGGTAGTTGCCGAGTTGAGCAAATAATTGTAATAAATTTGGGTCCTGATATTCATTCATTACATTAATTTTTAATGACTATAAGCAATAGGAATTTGGTCTGTGCCAAAAAGAAGCCGTAAACACAATGAACTTGTTCATCATATATGTTGAAGGGCTGGGCTATACAGATGGCGTCTAATAATTTTTTGATCTTTTTAAGGTGCAGACTTAGTTATCTTTTGCTTGCGTAACAGCAAGTAAGCGTTAAGAACAAAAATTAACAATTTCTTTCTAGAAACATTTCAAAAAGAGTCTTTTGTAGTTTTTTTTTTTTCAATTGTGTAGAAATAAGAGTATTATATATATATTAAATTTTACTCTCACGAGTCGTAAAGAAATATCTGGTTCCTATGGGAAAGGTAATAAACACACCAGCCGGCAAGAACAGGTGAAAAGGCTGAAACTGAGAATGTTGCACTTGTACCAAGTGGAAGTCAGAGTCGTGCGCACATGAAATCCAAGAGACGATAGTAAGACGTGTGCGCAAGAAAACGGTGCCGGGGATGAGGTGGGGTGAGGAGTGCCTCAACGTCGAAGACGAAAGACCAACTCATACAGAGAGTGGGGGAATATGTCAAATCAGCAGCTAAGATACAGCAGTTCTGGAAGAAGAACGAGGGGGGCACATCTGTGTAAACTCAGATAAGAAAGGGGGATTGTTTTGCAACGAAAATTACATGAAAGAAAACAAAATAGAAAAAAAAAAAAACCACGAGGAAAGTTTGCAGTTGGGTGAAAACATTCAGTAGTTTTAAAATCATTTGAACTGATATAATTTTTTTTTTTACGAATATCACGGAGTTTTCTGAAGGTTAAGATGATTTTCATTAAAAAAAAAAAAATCGTTTATATTCCGGAAGTTGCAAGTGTACAAAACGACGTTGCTCTCACGTCGCGCAGATAGCACCTGTGTGTATCAGAACCTAAAAGGTCAAGTGGTAAAGACTTTGCTGATCCAGCCACTCGTAGGGAGGTCAGAAACAGGTTTTACTACAAGTGTAGCTAACGCGATTCCCTCAGATTTAAACCATTTAAACCTTATCTTTTTCTCCCCACCCTTCCCTCGGCGTGCAGTGATTTGTGTAACAAGTTTGAAAAGAAAATAGACCTGTGCATAATTAAGTAGAAGTGTGCTCAAATGGCTTCACACACACATAAATTAAAAGAAATTTGTTGCTTGAAACTTAAGCAGGGGGACAAAAATTAACTGCAGGATGTTGTATACGTTGTAGCGACTTCCTCTTGTGTTTAATGTGTGGGTACTGTCCTTGATCCTGTCCTCGAAGAGACAACAGGGCCATTGTTGTGGCGTAAAAAGATAACAAATTATGCAGAAAACTAAAACGGGTGTTTCTCATTGTTTTCAGGAAAAGACAGCAACAGTTAAATGAGTGTCTAAGAAAGGTTGACAAATGTAATTGCAACAAAAATGATATTTAAAGTCAAAAACCATTTTGCTGGAGGGAGGAGGAGAGGATTGATTTATTTGTATTGTTTTTATTCGTATGCCCCATGGATTTCTGTGAGAATTCATTGAAAAATAAGTTCTGCAGTAAGACATAAACCCGGATCTGGTAAAATCTTTATTACGTTTACCTTGGCATTAGCCAGGTTAGGACGCGACTTCCACTGTGGTCGTGATAATATTGGGCCAAACAAAACTCAAGGCAGTCGATGTGACAGCCCCGTTGCTAACTGCGTCCTGACGACAGCAGGCAGGTATTACAAGTGGTCCACTTGCCAAGCTAGGTGGCGCTGCGTCCGCACGGCCGTGAGGCGCCGTTTGCTGCTGCCGAGAGGTCAAAGAACAACAAGACGAAAGGAGTTGAAGACAAACTCCAGCCGCCAAGTCTTGCCTGTACCGGGGTCCAGCATTCTGCCCACGTGCCAAGTTAAACGCCATCCTTCCCTAGGCCTCGCTGGCGTCAGGTGATTGATGTTTTCTCAGCACAAATATCCCACACACACGCGTGCGCGCACACACATCACACTGATGGACGGACAGATGGGTGAACACCACTTATGACAAGACCCTGCTTGAAGCCTTCCAGCCATTTTATCGAAACGTATAACCCAAAACTGACTCAGAAATTGGAAGACCTTACCATGCTGTCTTATTTTAAATAAACTGTTGGCTGTTTTCAAGAACTACTTTAGTTCTCTCATTTCAGAAGAATATATATCAATACGTCCATTGCCCCATGCTGGTTTGATAGTAGGAGTGGTAACATGGCTGCTTGATAGCTCAACAAGTTTTGTTACAGTGAGGGTGAAGGGTCTAAGGCCCGGTTTTCAAACTTTTCCAGACGATTACCACTTTCGAAAATTCGAATTGACCGCGTTCCACCTTTCAAAAATTCGAATTGACCGAATATATCACCTGACAACCCTACCCACTACGAATATACATACTAGTCTAGAACTTTGTCTCGGTGCTTGCGTACCACCTGTCAAACCTGTGTGTAGCAATAGTGGTACGCGTACTACAGTTTGAAAACCGGGGGCCTATCCAGTAGTTTTAAAGTTATAAAAATAATAGTCCAAAACCAGATAAACGACTCTAGAGAGGTGGGAGGTCCAGTTGAACACAGAGGCTTCTGCATGCGCGCTGTAATTTGAAGGGAAGGGACGTCGATAGCACATTTTTAAAATATGAGATAAACGGGCTGATTGAATATGATTACAATCATCTTTCCAGTAAAAAAATATAAAAAAGTATCTTTACTACTTCGTCATTAGATGTCATGGTAATGAGAATCAGAATCATTATAGCTGCTGAACTATTTGCTTTACCCAGATCTTCCAATGGGCTGTCGACTCTAATGAAACGAGAGAGATATACCAGCAAACTTTTATTACAGCCATTCGTTGATCGCACATATAGATAGATCAGCTGAGAAAGCTATAAAACCACACGAATGACCGAAACGTAAACTCCACCTGTACGACCCCCCTCATCTAAAAATAGACTGCATGAAAAGCGTGGGCAAACACAGGTGATCCCGCTCCTCGTACCCGAGGTACTGAGGTCACACAATGAGCGCAGCGTCTTTGGTTTCAGGGTTTCTACCTTTAGACGAGGTTTCTTCTGCACCGTGTGCAAGCCTGGGCGACCTTTCTCTCGCCTATCTTTGTTAGTTTACAATGTTATTTGTCAACCGGAGACCTGCTGACCTTCACTTCACGAGCCTTCCACAAACACTGACTTGTCTGTCTTGACTATCGCAACGCTTTAGCAACAGAAAACACCGGCTTTCTCTTTCTGTGGGGGTATGTGAGGTTCAAAGGCAGTGGACTAGATTATTTTGTGCCTCCCTATGCGCATGCGTGTGTGTGTGTACGCGCGCGTGCATTTATGTGTATGCGTGTGTGTACGTGTGTTAAACATATCTATCAACGCACGTCCCTACCTGTACTTATATTTACCTGTCCTGTGTGTGTGTGTGAACGTGCATACAGACCATAGATTATACATGCTTTTGTATACATCCGTCTGCCCGCAAATGTACTATTTGTGTGTACACGCGCGCGTACATTTGTATGTCCCTACCTGTACTTATTTACCTCATCTGTGCTTGTGTGTGAATGCACGTGCAGCCCGTAGATTATATATTCATGTGTAAACATTCGAATCCGCCCTCAAATAATATACTCTATGTGTGTTATTTAAATTTTTTTTTTTTTTTGTGGGTCGCGTAACCGCACGACCTGCAGCGACTCCTCATGCAAATCGTATAACGCCTTCCAGCGACGCGAGAACTTTTTTTCGGTGCAGCGTCGTTTACCTATATGTAGGTCAAGGTCGTACACCTGTTATGTACACCGCCGTCTCCCTTTTCCACTGCACGCTGTCGATTATTATTACGAGTGTTACGTGTCCGTACTACGCACATACTTGATAATGAGAAGCACACCGACCCCTCATTAATTCTCTTGGTAATTCGAGACCAAGGAGGCGAGGAAATTGCTCCAAATTTCCTGCAAGGAACATAAGGTCAGTGAATATGTGCGGAGAACGGTCGATCGCCACTTTGGTGTGCTGTCAAGAATCCCTTCTGGCAACAGGAAAACGGTTAATATTTGACCTTGTGACCCAGCAAAGCTTTTTGTCAAAGATTGTCCTTAATTAATGGTACCAAGGAGCGCACATGGAGGGAGAGAACTGTTTGCCAAACATCAGGGAATGGACTGACCATTCCACCCAGGACTTGTCAAGCATTGCTCAGGAAAGACCTCTGTGGCAAGCTTTGATTGTCAATCCATGGATGTGTATAGGTGGATTGATGTCTGTCTGCCGAGACCAACACTTAGCCTCTTGCGAAGTTCTTCGCTGTTAGTCTCGGTGAGCCTAAACAAAAAATATGACTAAACTGTAAGCTTTGTATAAACATCCCTCGTTTAAGTAGTTAATCTGAAATGTGAAAAACCGGAAGCTTTGTACACACTTGCCTCGTTTTAGTAGTTAACTGGAAAAAAAATCGTCTGCCAGCAGTCCAGTAATACAAGTTCGTGGTCAGTCGCTGCGTCTATCCAGTGCCAACTAACAACCAATACGGACTGACATTCATAAGACCGACAATAGTATCGATCAGGGGAATGATGGAGGTAATAAATAAGACAAAAAACCGGAGGAACAGCTGACATGTTCCATCTTCCGATGCATGGTGATGATCTGATGGAGGCGTCTACCAATGGTATTACTAGTGTCTGCCTACCTATTTATTTGCACGAGTAACAAAGTTGCTTCTTCTGTCTCTCTTTTTTTTTAAAGTTCAATATTCACCCCCGATTTTGTTAAAAGCAAATCGGCATTGCAAATATTGGCTATGAATGTAAT
This sequence comes from Pomacea canaliculata, assembly GCF_003073045.1. Lineage (NCBI taxonomy): Eukaryota > Metazoa > Mollusca > Gastropoda > Architaenioglossa > Ampullariidae > Pomacea > Pomacea canaliculata. The sequence continues at coordinate 10,882,702 of NC_037596.1, read as the reverse complement.
CAGTCTATATAATTTACATATAAAACAAGTCATCTTTCTAGAGGAGTTGTATGTCTTCCTGTCTGTCTTTATGATTTGATGGACGGATCGATCAGCAGGCGACTGCTGAACATGTTATTTGTCCAGAACGAAGTAGATGACATGATCATACTTTAATATTTACAATTTATTATTGACATGTATACCTTACTTTTGGCGACAGGTGCACATTTGGCGAGTGACCAAATCCCTAAGAAACTATACACTAAGAAGATCTAGTGATAATAGCGATCTCAGAAGATAATCACGCAAACAAAATTTAGGATCACGAACACTCCTAAGCACAGAGCAGACCCTAACATGCAATCTACAGAAAATTATACACAACCAAACAGATGAGTTAAATGTACAAAAATCATTGGCCAAAGAGTTAAACAATATTAAAAAAAAAAAACTGGTCTCGGAGGAGACCGAACTTTGAGGACTCCAGAATGGAGCATCGTCACACACTGTATTTAATACTTAGGTGCGCTTGTTACCATTTGCAAGTTGCTTTGCCACGCACAGACATGCGTGCGAGTATGCGTACACAGTGTATGCACGCTCGTATAAATGCATTTGCATGAACATAAACTTCACGCTGATTCATGCACACACACTTTTCTTTGTCTCTCGGAACGTACTCTGCTATCAGACCTCTGACTTCTGACACCGACACTATCACCCTTAACCCTGGTTTCCTAGACAATGACACCTGCACTAAACAAAGGGCGATATGTCGTGCGGATCGAGATGGGGAAAGGAAGGCTGGGCTGTCGGTAACCGTCAGTTGTAAAGGTAACAAAAGGTCGTTGTTAGGCTCCTGCCAGTCGACAACCTGACTTGACGCCCAGCCCTCTGCAGACTGAGCACCAAATATCTGCTTCAGTTACTTTCTTGCAATTGTTTTGGAACGTTTCAACACTAAATAATTATATATACTAGTTCAGCTTAGACGACATACGTTCAAAACAGTTATTTACTTCTCAATTTTTCGTTTCTTTCGCTTAGCTTAACAGTTGAAAATACGAGTCTCCCTCGATGTATGTATATGAAACAAAAAGGTTCCTACGGTTTTTACGTCTTCTTACAAATAACGTGCATCATCATCATTCCTGTAACTGGAACCGGAGCAAACTGGCCAACTATAGCAGGGGCTGACAGGCCAGTACCACTCATCAGACGAGAGTTATCAGCAAAGATCGAAGGGTTGCCAACGGGGCCGGAGGGGCGGCCGTTAGTGTAGCTATCACCTCTGCAGTGAGAATGTGAGAAACCCTGGGTTCAGATCTCGCCTCAGGACGCTGTACGTGACAACTGTTCGCATGGCTAACCATCCTCTTTTTTCTCTCTCTCTCTGGGTACTCCTATTTGCTACCCTTCTCTCTTTCTCCTCATATTGTGCAATGACCTCAAGGTTGAAGCATTTCCTGCCGTTCCTGTCCTGCCGTTAGAAGGGTCCTAATGGACAGCCAGTCCATTCCTTCACATTCGCAAGGCTATTCTTTTTCTGTTTGTCCATGGTTTACTCCGGCCTTCCATGTACCCTTGCGCCTTCTTTGGAAAGAACGACACGTCCAAACTACGTCAGCTCTCGTTTGATGGTGTGGAGAAGCAGTTCAGGGTGGCGACTATACGTACATTCATTTGTCATACCAAATATAGCTAATGCTCTCAAATTCATAAAAAAATGAAAATAATGGACAAGGTGGTAAATTAATAATTGGATGTATTCCGCGATACCGGCAGCGCGTGTCGTTTTTGCGTGTGAGATTGCCATGGAGACAGCCAGGCAAATCCCAGTTTTATTAATAGCTAACTGCATCGTCATTACAACAAGAATGAGCTTTCTTAGCAACATGATTTTATATATACTAAGTGGATCGTTCTAATCACGTACATTTGGCGAAATAAGCGATTGTGGGGATGGATAAACAGTTCCAGACATCAAATTAGGTGCGAGTTATTGAAATGTTTGAACAGGCATGGTAGGTAATTTTTTTTTTAGGTTGATAATTTACATGGCCTGCTAATGATGAACATATCCAAAATGACCTTTGGCAGGAAAAAAGGTTTCCACCCCTGCTGTACATGAACGAATTCGCCAGTTAGTAGTAGATATTGTCTCATCAACTTGTGTGCCTGAAGATCGATTGACAAAAGGTTCGATGATTTTTTTTCTTTCTTTTTTTTTTTTTTTTCATTTGCTAGTGAAAACAACAATTCAATCTTTGAAAAAAGGCCTTACAAAAATTTTAGCCTTATCCTGTTCATGCCGGATAAGAACATTTTCTGAAATACACCTCCCAAGCTATGCAGGTCGCTTAAATTTGTAAGAATCTATTCATGATTGTAAGTGCACCTGTGTTTATTAAAAATCTTTCTGAAAGTTCGTTGCAGGCTTCGGAGTACATTAAACATCAAAAATCTGGGCGGAAGGGGCCAGCCAACCCCTCAAAACAAAACAAAACAAAAATATTGAGAAGGTATAAGAATCTGAATGTCATTCACTCTCAGCATAATCCCCCAACCCCACAGCTCCAAAAAAAAGCCGAGCATCTTCATATGCCACCGAGAATTACAATAATTAAAATAGGTCAGTTTGTCTGACACTGTTAAAATAAACTGAGGGCCTCATTGTGTTCGCATAGGAAACCCACTTTGCGTACAATCGAATGGACCATTGCCGTGGGTCGATTTGACCACCGTCGATTCAAGCCACTGTTCAAAATTATTCATCTCCGAATGATCGATCCTTGAAGTAATATTCACAGCATAAATGTCATTGATATCTCCCAGAACACCATGCAATTGAAAACTCACTTTCATATTTTACAAATTACGCCAAAAGTTTTGAACTAATAAACGGCGGAGAAATATAACTTTACGTTGCAGCGGGTTTTTTAAAAAAAATAAAATTTTGTTGTGAAGCACATGCGCGTGCATGCGGCGAAAGAGATCGATGAAGACAAAAAGAGAGACTATGTCAAAGTTTAATTATTTCATGGTCGAATCGTTGCATCAATGTGGAAGAACAAATGAACAATAAACTCGATGGCTTTAATGGAATCGACTCATGTATAGCGGCCCGAGACAGAGACAAGTCTGGAAGTGAATACATGAGAGTTCACAATGTCTGAATCCAACACAAGTCTCGGAACATCTCTTAAAATGAACAGCATTATGATACCGTCATTTCTATCATCTCTTTAGTCACCTGTCTCGAGCCTTGCACAATACAGATCGATGTGTTTTATAGTTTTGGTCACTATATATATATAAGGCCTCATGCATCCCGAGCTTCAGAAAGTCGATGATTTGTTTCTAAACCATTTCCCTTCGGAATGTTGATCAAAAGAGTAGGCTTATTTTCCCCGGTCCTATATAAATTTGTAAAAGAGCTCAACAATCTGGGAAATACATCTTTCTGTTTACAAGTATTTTCGTTTTTCTACAAGCTCAAACGGAAAGTAGGTCGCAGGCCGCGCAAGGTATGCTGGGTAACGGCGGATTGAGTCATGGACGCTCGCCGTGTAGAGGACTTCGTTTGAATGCTGTACCTGTGGCCATTTTTACCTGTCATTTTGTGGGAGAATTTTATCGTCATAATGATCAAACAAATGTTAACATGTGTACTTCTTTTAATTCTTATTGGTGAGTATACTTTATTTAGAAATATTTGAAAATGTTAGAGGTGTTGTTTTTTTGCAAGCGTCTCGATCTGACATCGTGGCGTTTGTGTGTACCTGCAGTACACTAGACAGTAGGCTGTAGCGTGTTGCCCATCCCTCTCAGAAATAATTACCTGTAGAATATACGAGTGTTTTCCAGTCGTACACTTTTTGCAGATTGCACTGAAAGCATGAATCTAGTGATTCTTGCAATTATATTACAGAATTAATTTCAGCATCCTTAGTATAATTTAAAAAAAAAAAAACGTGCCTTGTTTCCGGGTTACCGTCTCTTAATCTTATTTTGCTGCTCTAACTCGGTAGATTTGATAGAGGAACGGCAAAGATGTTGGTTTATTTGATATGCTCCATAAAAGAAAGATATTGCCACAGGGTCTATCAGTTCAAATATTTTTAATAATAATATTGAGCTTATTATTTCGCCACTAAGCAAGGCCAATTTTTGTTATCTATGAAAATTTTCAATATGCTTGAACTTATCCCTCTGTGACACTGGTTTATAATCACCTAAGGAAACAGCAGAATATATGCAAAAAGACAAAAAACTTAAAAGTAAATTTGTTCATCCCATTTGTATAGTTTGTAAATGTTAGCATTCTCTCAGACTCTGTCCCTCATATTTATTTGAACACAGGAATTTATTCATAAGAGGTAAGTAGTAACTCAGTTGAATTGAAATTATTTAATCGTAATATTTTAAATATTAAACCACTGACATTTAGATTATTATAATCAAGGTAAGGTTATTGCTACTGATGGTGATGATTACTCGATTAGTGTCAAAAGGTCCACCGTGTGTAAAATCATCAAGAAAAGAGGTCTACCACTAACACAGACACATATTTATCTAAATTGTTATGGTTTGCAGAAAATGCAACATCGGACACAGTGCTTCTTTAGCTGAGTTTATTATGGACAGAGTCTCACTTAAGAGCACGTGCTTCTCAGTGGATGCATCGATTTTCATCTTTTTAAAATATTGTTAAAGCAAAAGAATTAGCCATGGAGATACATGTATAGTTGTTTTTTTTAAATGTAGATAATTTCTTAAAATTTGAAGGTAGTTAAAGCTTAGGGGTTTTTCTTTGTTAGACGTCAGAAACGTAAGTAAATTGGATAACAAAAATAAGTTGTTGCATGTTCCATCACTCGCCATACTTAACACCCTTTCCTTGTTGTCTGTTAATTTCAAGCTTATAGTATACCCCTTATGATGGTTTCAAATGGTTTCTTCAATATTTAACATTCATCAGATTCTTGCTCAACAAATACATCTACTTAATCATCGGAAATAATCACAAAATAAAACTTTGAAATGCTTTTGCACTGAAAATTGATGAGATTAATCTGATCCCCTGACACACCCAAGACAAAAGATGACTAAGTTTAGAAAATTAGACATTACCAGCCAGAAATAACCAGTTAAACAATACTAAGGAATATAACTGCAGAGAAAGGATTCTGTAAGCAGTGTTTGCGGGTAGTCTCATTAGTCTACCTCTAGATACAAAAAGTGGAATATTGTTTGTCAAACTACCTTGTAAAGCAATCTCAGTGCTTGCATGTGTTTTTGTAGCAAACATATGCCAAGTGACTTATGTAAGTCAATGCTTTTGACTTGTCTCCTTTTTTTTTTACCTTTCTCCCACACTGACTGCTTGGGCAAGTTACACTATTCATGCTATAGACTTCATAATAAAAGCTTATGGATACAGAGTTAAAACCTCTCATTGCAACAAGCTGAAAATAACTAAATCTGTTGTTTACAGGTCATCACAATGCAAGAACGGCTTCTGTGAACATGGAATCATCGGTTGGAGTATTGGGCAACTTTTCTCACTATGTGAAATGTATTTTCATTCCTGGAATTGATGAAAGTTTATATAATCTTGACATGTATCAGATTGTCAGTGGAGGACAGACATTGTTGGCTAGCCTTTACCTCAATGGAGATCTTGTATGGCAAAAGAATGCTCCTAATGACATCAAAAGAAGATCCCTTCTCATCAAGCTTGATTCTACTTCCTTTCAGCTCCTTTATAATGACACTGTGTGCAGTGATGAAAAGAATTATACATGCAGTGTCACATTTCGTGGTGCAGATGGAAGTCGTGGAGATCAGTTGATCAGCAATAAAGTGACCATAGAAGGTAACTGTGTGACTGTGTGTTACTGATTAGGTGCATGTATACACCAACATAAAGATTTCACTTCATAAATGTAATAAAGATCGTGTTGTGATCATGTCTGATTGCTAAGAGTAGAGAGTTTACTGCACTGAATTTGAAATAGCTGCCTGAAAATAACTGTTCTATGTAAAGCTCTTGGTTTAAACAAGTGGCAGTAGACAAAAACACAAAGCTTTAAAATGCAACAAAATGATGTCAAATTAAATTGCACACAGTTTGAGATATGATTATCAAATAAAATATTCAGAAATAGTTTTGAATCACTTATTGGTGAATATAGATGATGCTAATGCTCTTTAACTTTGGGAAGATTCAGCTGTCTTACTTTCTGAACATAATTTAAAAGTGCCATTCTATTGGGCTTAGCAGTTTACTATTAAAATTATCCACTTTCTTCACATGTTCACGTTAACTGTTAATGCCAATGCTTACTCAAAGAAACATGACACCCCTTTGAGATCAAGTGAAAACTTTTCTGTGTCCTACACGTACAGTAGTTTTCTGTGATAGCGACAAGGGATGTTTGTGTTTGAAGTTGTTGGGCCAACAAGTAGCACATGTATACATAATTTTATGAGGCATGTGTGAGATGATGTAGTGAAATCTATTTTTGTAAATATTGATGTATGTGTCTGTATGTTGACATTACTCATTGCTTTAAGGCTTAAGTTTGCTTTTCTCTGGCTACTTCACGGGCCATTTTGTCTTTTAGTGAAAAATGTCAATTGGCTTTTTGCAATGTGCAGTGAAACTGGCTTTGGATGGGAAATTACACTGTATAAACTCTTTTATTATTAAATTACGTAAGATCAGACCATGCTGTTTTGCAGCTATATGCTGTATGTTTGAGTTAACCTAAAATAGCTTTGCATATCTGTCAGTCTGCACTTATGTTATGGTGTACAGTGTTCCCCCATGTAAGAAAAATACATGTTATAAGTCATCTCTATATCCGTGCTGCTCAAAACAGCATCAAACGCTGCTGTGCCTGGTCAAAGCTTTTGTTTCAATGAAGTACTGTAGGTTCCTGTCCTACAGAAGCTCTTGGTGCTGCTTTGGTAATGTTTATGTCTTTTTATATCAAGGTCCCAGGTGCATTAAGTGTGAGTTAAAAATTAGCCTATATAACAAATATCAAACCAAAAAGTCAGAGGCTGTGATGTTAAATCTGCCACCTATTGGGCATTACTAGGAAACTAGCGGATTAAAATACTTTATGGTATATAGTAAAAGTGTTACACACTTCAGAAAAGTAAATTATGTATCAACTCTCAATGCTTAATCCTATCCTACTTTAACAAAATTTTTTACAAGATGTAATTTGAAAACTTGATCAGAACTTCATTCAGACTGATTCAGCTTAACTTTCATCCAGTTACATCAGGTTTTAGAAAGTTATGGATGTTTCTGGGATAAATCACTAAGTTAAGTCATTCACCATTGAGGTCGCACAGATTTATTAATAAGATCAGTTTCATTGCTTTTTTTACTTTTTTGTGAACAGTGATGACTCCAATTTTTGTTTTAATTTGATGATCTATAATTAGGTGAACTTTGTTTCCGGCTTCCATTTTACTTATCATAGACTTTTGCATTAAATAATTAAATTAATGTTCAGTATTTATATATGCATTTCACTGTATTGCATCATAAAAATGCTATATTATATTTTTCTGTTTTAGCATCCCCTGGAGCACCAACTATGACAGCTGTTCCTGGCTACAACATTACAGAAAACACAACAGTTACTTTTACCTGCACTGGCAATGTGGGGAAGCCACCAGGACAGTTTCAGTGGTACATGTATAGAGGCAGCATCCGGGAGAACAAAACTGATCTGGTAAGACTGAGACAACATTCTGTGCAACATTCCATAAATGAAAAAAAAAATTAGTATCTCCAGTGAGAGGCGTTGCTGCTTGCTGGCGTTGATTTAAAGTAGATCATTTATATGCTGTAAATATCACTGTCTGTTATTTTATATTCTGGACTGTTATGATAGACATTTTCATATGTAATAAAAACTAAGACTTCCAGTACTCACATTTTTGTGATCTTTCTAAATATAGTTACCTCATTACCCTTGGAAATCTACAGATAGGCAAAATAGTTTTCTGTTCATGATTATAAATTTATAATTAAATTCTAAACTATGTTTCACAGGCTGCTACTCAGTCCAACTCGTTGGCGACTCCTAGCTGCACTTACACAGGAAGAAGCAGCATTAATATCACCATGACCAGAATGGAGCAGGGTATTGTTATGCGGTGCAGAGTTTATCATCCAACACAAGGCAGTAACACCAATATTGAAGAGTGTATAGATCCAAATACTGGCTTTTGTCGGAATGGAGAAAAAATTTTTGTCTCCTGTAAGCAGACACCATATGTTTATTGATTGTCAGTTCTATAGAGTTAATTAGTGATTGCAAAAATTATCATGTGTTCCTTAATCTCCTAAGTAGCATTAATCTTGAGTGTTGGTTGCTCTTGGAATTTTACGTGAAAATGATTAAGAGTAGGTAGTCTTTCTTAATGCTACATTCTGAGTGATTTTGGGGGTTTACGTGTTTTTCCATACATTCAAGCCCAAGTCACACTCATTAGTACTTGCTGAAAATTGTATAATTTCAGAAGTCTCATTTGCAACTAAACAGACATGTTTTAAAATAAAACCTTCTTTAAAGAAATGTTTCATTCATTACCTTATTCTGCATCATCTGAAGCTTATTTATGGGGGGCTTTAATGTATCCGGTGTTTATTAAAAACACCAGCCATAGCTTTAATTTGAATTGAATAAAATCTGTGCCAAACGCTGGTCTCCCAGCAAAAATATAAATCATACTTATTGCCATGAGAAAATTAATCACGTGAACCGCTTCAGACTTTGTGTTGTCATATTTTTTCTTCAATTTTTTGCTGAATTGCTACTCTGTTTTCAATGAGACTGGCTTTTAGTGCTTTATTGACATACCAAATGTATATTTTACTTCTTGTATGATTGTTAAAAAATGCAAGCATGAATTAATGCATATCAAATATGCGAAAGTTACAGTCATTTGTGCTAAGATCGTATTGTGTTGATGGTTCCAGATCCTGTGAGCATAAGCTTATCACCACAAAGCCCAGTCATCACTGCTGATCAGGGGTCAGAATCTATTCTTACCTGCAATGCAGAAGGTTATCCTCCACCACAGTGAGATATCTTTTTGTTGGTTGTAGTTTCCAATTAAAAAAATATTTGCAGAACTAGGTAAAATGAACTTCAATAAATGCTACAGATTTACTCATTGTTAGGTACAGTTAATATGTAAAAAGTAATTTCTTTATATGTAGTAGAATTACACTGGTGAATCTCTAAATAGTTATGTCAGTTGTATCTTTAGGTTTTTTTTTCAGTTAAAAAAATTGTTTTTAAATGTACTGGTTGTGATGATGAACTTCAAACATCAGTTTTTTCCCTTCAGATTTTAGCATTTTTACAAGGCATGTTTCTTGAAATTTTTCATGTGGCTAGTTTCAAGATATCAAAGTATGATTGAATCCTATTCATAGAAGGGGAACATATTTGCAAAATCCTACTTATTTACTAATTAGCAACTGTGCTACATATAAAGTATGTAGTAATAGACAACAGTAATCATCCAAAACACTTACATCAAGTTACATCTCCTGGCCCACCAGGATCCACATCTAGTTTCTGTCTAGAGAACAAGTCACTTAAACAGTGTAATTGTGATATCTTTTCAGATATGAGAAATATGCTTTTGCTAGTGGTTGGACTAATAGAAGCAATAAGACTGTTATATCAGAGCATTACATGTATTTGTTTCCAGAGAGGACACTAAACTTCATGAATTTAAGTGAAAAACTCACATATGTCAACAGAGCATTACCTGTATTTTATCTTTTATGAAATCTTTTAAAACCCAGCTTACCTACTGTCTGAGGTTGGATATGATCCATAAGGAAACATCTATCAACTCTCATATGCAGAAAATGTTGCCCAATTAAAAAGACAAAAAAATTGCAGAAACTCGAGATTAGATTGCTGAAGATGAACAGACAAAATACAGTTGGATCCATTTGTTAATAGTGTGGGCTTGAAAAACATAATGTTTTAAGGTCATAAGATGATAACTTAAATTGAAAGCTTAAATAAAAAAAATGGCCCCTACTATTTAGATAGTTTTTCTTGCGTAAAATATTTATCAATAAATCTATCCAGGTGTTTCAAAGAAGCATGTGTTGCATGAAAAATATGTTTGTTTAGCTTTTTCTTTTATTGACAGTTTTTGAAAGTATTATTCTTTCAGTTGTATATAATTTTTGTCTTTTATTTATAGATTGCGATGGTATAAGAATTCAGACCCAAATAATACACTTGGAACCAATAGCACTCTCAAGCTACAAAACCTCTCCCTAAGCGACTCAGGTGTCTATGTTTGCATCGGATCCAATAATATAAATGGTGCAGAGCTAAATGATTCAAAGCAAGTAGAGATCACTGTTGGTAAGTTACATTTTCATTTTTTATGTTTGTGATTTTTTGTTTTTGTTTTTGTTGTTAAGTTTCTTGCTATTTTCCACAAAATCTTGATTATGTATCAGATCCAACAATATTAATGGTGCAGAGCTAAATGATTTAAAAGAAGTACAAATAACTGTTGGCAAGTTAGATTTTGTGCGTGTTTTGTAAACTGTTTAGTTACTTGTTATTTTCCACAAAATATTGACTATAATTTCTATGATGATGCGTGTAATTTCCTGTACATGAAAGGGATTTACAAAATTGCAAAATATATAAAACTAAGATAACAAAGATAAACTCTCTATAAGACTTGGGATTTTAAAAACAACCTAATGACACTAGTTTTTGTGTTTTTTTCCCCCTTTTATTTCTTGAAGTTCGCACTACAACACCACCCCCGACAACTACTTCAACAAAAACCACTACTAATAGCAAAGCAACAACCACCGCAAGCAGTGGTGTTACCGACCCGGTAAAAGACAGTGGTAAGTGAATAGTTTCTGTAGTTAAAATTTTATAAGAACTCCGTGCTTATTTCTGATGTAACATTTGATATTGCCTTCCATTCACACCATGACTGCTGTGTGCATCAAATTTGCTGAACTAAAGATGCTTACAATTTACAATTAAAATTTATGTTCCTAAATAATTGTATAAATTTATTTTAATAAATGCTTGGAGGTATTGATAATTGTGAAAAAGTTATGGAACAACAAACTGAAACTCATATGATCTTTGATGTGTACAGAAGTACACATTTTTATAACCCAGATTCATAATATATGATCTTTCACAGAAACTGACTCGGAAAGGTAGTATGCAGACTCATTTCCGCCTTTTATTTTGAATATTGCAAGTGTGTTTAAATTAACTAAGATATAAATATATTTGAATAAGATTGTAAATTTATTCAAAAAAACAATTTTCAGATAAGGACAACACAGCAGCTATTGCTGCTGGAGTGATTGTCCCTGTTGTTGTTATCATCATCATCGTGATTATTGTGGTATGCGTCTGTCGAAGACGGGCTGCGAAAAAATCCCCAGTGGAAGGTGTGTATGATTGGCCATTACTACTAGAGTTTGTGTACTTTAAAAATAATTTTGTACGGATAAAGCTTACAGTTTCTGCTTCTCTGTTCTCACCTGACCATGAGAAACTATGAGATAGAACTTAAATATTTAAAAAGCTTTGTTCTTCATTTGCTTAGATGATAATAGTTGTCATGGCTGTTAGAAAACCGTTTTTTTTTTTCTCTTTCAATTGCATATATGTTCTTAGCATGTAGTAAATGGCCTAGGTATTTCTGCATATTTAAAAGGCACCCTAAATGTGATGTTTGCAATTTGGGGGCTTGAACATGTAAAGAAACCAACAGATGTGCTTGAAGATATTTTTCTAGCATTTCTTTAAAACACTCACTGTGTGCTTAGTCTCTTTTCTAGGTATATTTTTATGTTTTCTCTGTTTGGAATAAAATCTATCAGTTAATACTTCTGTCCAATTCCAGAACCACCAGAAAAACCATTCAAGTAAGTGTTGCATACATTATATATATAAGCTAATTGTTAGCTTATTGTCCTTATGACTAATCACTTGAGAGCAGATAGCATTTTAAAATTGTTGAATATGGAGGATATTTTTGTTATAAGGCAGCATAGGCATGTCATGAAGCCACAGTTAAAGCCATTATGTACCTTATGAAGTTGAAAAGAAAAAAATCCATTTATTGAAAGAATGACCACGAGTAAATTATAGCGGAGTCAGTAAACCTTTTGAAAGTAGTTTACACTAGTCACAATAGAAGTCAAATAAATGATGTTGATGTTTTTTTTTCCAGCAACCATTCTCGCATCAACACTATTTCATCCCGACCTGATCTTGTCAGTAGTGAAAAAACATACCCCGCTTTTGACAATGTAAGTTTCTGGATTATAATAATGTATTAAAATATTGGTGGTGTTTTTCTTTATACTTTTAAACAGTAGAATAACTTTCCAAAATCTGCTTTTAGCTGAGAAGAGCCTTAGTTTTCTCTTTTGGATCATAACTTAAGACTAGAACAAAAATAAATGTAAATTGGTGGACTTAAATATTGAATATGAATCCTTTTAAATGTCTGGCAATAAAACATTTGAATTGAAAAAAAATGTAGTAGAAAATAGTTTTTTGTTGCATGAGAAGCAAAAACTATATTGACTTGGGTGTCTGTTCAAGAACATGATACCACCACACTTTCAGTTGTTTTCCAAAGTTAATGTTTTTGGATTGCTGGAAGCCTTTCTAGCTTTTTTTCATCTAAATATTTTTTTTAAAAAGTATTTTGTGAATAATTTCCCCTTAATTTAAGCTCTTCTCTACCTCTATTGTTAAGTTTCACAAGTTTATCTAGGCATCTAGCAAAAGAGCATGATGTAAGCTTGCTGCCCACTGTAGCTATCAAGCTATATTGTCTCTGTTACCCAGTCACTGTAGGTGAGATTGGCTGCAAAGGGAAATTTTCATTATAATATTTGTTCTAATGGACAGTATTGAATTTTTTTTTTTATGGTTTGGGCCATTGCCCCTAACAGAAGGGTGGTACCATGACTTTGTACATTTTTAGTGCATTACCTAAAGATATGTTGCAACATGTGTAATATATAAAGCATACAATTAAGCTTTCTGCAGGCATGTTCTTATATTACTTATACTGTCACAAATGAATTAAATAAAATTCAGTAGACTGTAATTAAACAGAGAGTATTAGCCTAAATCGAGCACTTTCTTAAAACTGCATGTGTACCTCTAGTCTCTAATGGACAGTAAAAGGGTAGTATTGTTTTTTTCTGAATTATAATTAAAACCCAAAACGATGTAGCTTCCTTCAAACATAATGCCAGATTTGTAGTTCTAGTCTATCTTAACATGGTTTTATAGAGTGCATGTGGACCCTGGTGGGGGGGGGTAAAATAAGGTCTTAAAATTGGTTATTTTGAGGGAATAGGTCATAAACTGCGTTTACTGTTCCCTTCAGCCAATTATAGAAGCTGTTTCTTTCAATACTTAATACTTCATCTTTATGATATGTTTTCAAAAGCTAGGATGCACAAAAAGCAGTGCTGCTGTTTGTCAGAAATTGTATATTTAACATTCAAAAAAATTGAAATTAGCATGTGGTGGAAAAAATAGTCAGCTTCACAGCAGCCAAAAGAAAAAGTGCTGTCTTAAATAAGATAAGCATAGCCTAGTATTTTTTAAAACTTGTTTTTAGAATAGTATGTTCAGATCCTACATTTCTGACTAAAGAAAAAGGCAAGTTGACCTTATAAAAGAACCATGTAGCATTTTAAAAGCTTTCTCTTTCTCTCACACACACAAATACCTGTTCACAAAGTACTATCCCTGAATTACTATTATTAACTCCCTTGCAGTACTGTCTAACCATCATGTAAGGATTCCCATCTTTATACTCAGGGCTTCTGCTAAGGCTAAATTGTTTGGTGTCCCAGGGACCCCTTCTTCAGATTTCTAAGGAATCCCAGGCTAACTCTCAGGGGTCCATTTACAAAGGTTGGAAAAAACCCCAACAAATCAACTATTTTGTTCAACTGCCCTTCAGACACGCAAAGCACTGTAATGTCTAGTCAGAAACGGCGAGATTTCTGTGCCATGAAGAGTGTGCAAGCATCTATAAGGAGTTTATGCTCACTGTACTTGGGGTGCTCACTTTCTTTCCGTGTCTGAGACGATGATTCTAACGACGCTGTCAATGACATCTTGGAAATAGGTTAATGGAACTCTTCCCGGTAAGGGAAAAAAAACTCAGTGCAAGGGAAGTTACTCTCACCTTGTAGCAGACAATAGATTGGGCTATGATGTAAGACACTACACTTGCCCAATTTTGTATCTGTTCTTCGGCCAGATTTGAAGGGGTCCTCCGAACTTTTAGTGCGTACTGTACGCAATTTTTTGCGTAAGCAGAAGCCCTGATACTGTTTACAGTACCTACATCCCTTCATATGATTGATCCATTACTTAACATTCTACTCTTCTACATCTTTATGTTGTTCAATGTCCCTACAAGTACCTCTCCGTCCACTGTTATCTTTCATTTATCATTTCTGGTCTGCACAGAGAGTTCTATCTTGGTTGTGATACTGCATGTTATAAGTTCCCATTATTATTATAAGAAAGAGAAAAGGTAGGAGCAAAAGGATACCTCTTTTAGAAGACAAAATTATATAAAAGCAAGAGTCATTGTATCTGATTACTGCAGGATACTTACTATGTAACTGAAATAAACTGCATTTGATTGTTTAAATATCCATATATTTATATATATATTCTTTAAATCATAACATTTATTGTCAGAATATTCATATTTGGTTCATTTTTGTCTCATGCCTGGAAAGTTGGAATGTGCAGGTTGCAACATAGTGAAAAGAATAAGATTACAAAGACTTGATTTTTGTAGGACTAAAAAAGACCAAAGTGCAGTGTGGATTTGCAGTGTATCTTTGAGTACTGCTTCCATGGCTAAAGCTGGTTTAAAAGCACCCGCAAAAATACAAACATAAGGGAAAAATAAGAAGCACCATAGAGCCAAAACTTACTTCTCAAGCTCTGATAAGAGAATGGCTAATTAAATTCTGGCCAAGGCTAAATCTTTCTTTTTGAATTTATAATAAAGTAAAATATGAGTGACAGATGACTTGTAGTTTTATTTGCTTGTTATGAAAATGTCTTTGAATGGTCCTTATAATAGGTTTCCATGTCCTAAAAGGTGCTTAGAAGGTCCTTATTTTCAGTGTGCTCAGATCTGTGGGAACTCTGAATGTCTTAAAGTCTAGGAGAGAGGAAATGGAAAGTGTATACTTTAGCTGAGTTGCTTTAAAGTTTGAATTTATGATTGTAATCTAATCGCTGAAGCCTTAACAAGTACTGGTAACACTGACACTGAATGTTTTTCAGTCCAAGGCATTTGTCAATGAGGATGGTCTGACTTATGCACAGTTGCAACTGGATAACAAACCACGCAGCAGACGACCTTTGGCTTTGGACGATTCACACACAGACTACTCAGACATAAGCATGCCACAAGTGTAGCTGCTTGAGTTTTTACTTTTCTGTGTGGATGGGAAGAATAAATGCAGCAGATAGTGTTGCCGCAAAATGTTCTGTGTGGATACAGTGCCAAGATGTGATTCAGCACTTGACAGGAGTATTCTAGGGGAGCTTATGTGGAATGAACAAAAATCAGTCCATTTCTTAGTTGCATATATCTTCATTATTGGAATATTGTGCAAGGCTTTAAATGCAGGCTGGACCCTGCTTCTGCTTGGGTAGGTGGATGCATTAAAGTGCTTGCAAGGACAGTTGATGTACACTAGTTTGGCCTTTTGAAATCAAAAGTAGTGTGAAAAAGAAATGTTTTAAAAGTGTACAGTAACAAAATTGCCAACCATTTTTTTTCTTTACTTTGTTGAAAAACAAAAGCTTTACTGCACCATATTATTAACAGGGTTTGGGGAGGTGCTTGGTGCATTTGTGTTTAGCTCAAGATATTTAACTTTTTGACTGCTAACAAACGATAGCTATCTTGTGTGCATAGGAGACATTATCATCTGTAGAATTTGTTGCAAACAGCAGTTTATTGTCACAAGATCAAGTGGCTACAGCTCTTCAAAAAATTCTTTGATAATGGTGTGAACACATCATGTTTTTAAAAAAATTAAAGGAATAATTTCTTGAAATGGCAATAATATGCATATCACATAAACAGATTATTTGTTAAGGTTGTCAGTTTTAATTTGATAAAATCTCTGGTTATTTGTTTCTTAACAATGTTTCCTAAAATGTTTAAAAGTCATCCAGTTATTTGATAGCAATTTTTTTTTATATTCTGGGACTGTGCTGTAGCTTTCGTTACAAATATCCATACCACAGGTTCCACGTGCGCATCATTAAAGACTCCGTTCAAGGTAAAGGTCATACAAGACCTTTTCAGAGGACTTGTTTAGACATTCTTCACAATGTGGAAAAAGACTTGTTGCGGTATGTGCTGCTGCTGAAGGACTGACAAAAAATAGGGGTTAGGAAAAAGAAGGCTTGTCATGCACCTGGTGCTGATGTGAAAATTAGCTATTTTCTAATACCATGTTATCTTTTAAATTTTTTTAAGACAAACTGAATAGCCAAACTTCATTCTGATTAACAGGATTGTGTCCAATAGTTTTGATTCTTTTTTAATAATCACTTCTGATTTTAGAATGTTGTTAATTTTTAATTTGGGAATATTGTGTGCATGCAGGTACATTCCTGTACAAATAAAGTTGTACATGAGAATGGATGTATGCAAGCCTATGCCTCTGTGTCTGGTTGTGTGTGTGCATGTTTGCACATGTGTGTATCATCTAAATGGCTTCATTTTTTAAAATTGTATTTTTAGTTGAAAATGCATATCTGCATCACTTTCATTTTTTTAAATAACTTGATCACATTCTGAAATTATAATGTAAGTTTTCATGGCTCCATTTTTTTTAAACAAATTGATAACATTTTGAGACTTAGTGTGTTATTATTTTTGCATTTTATGCTAAGAAATGTGTTCAGTGGTTTTTGTTTTTAAATTAAAACATTTGTTACATTTTAGGGAGATTAACTTAATTCACAAATTTAGAGAAAAGACAATGAAAAATTTTAAGATCTCAAACCTGCACTTACGATTTTTTTTCTGTAGAGTATGTTTTACTTTCAGATGAAGAACAAACTTTTAATTTTGTGACAAGTTTTCTGCTACATTTTTTTTGCAATAGGATTTAATTTCTTTCAAGTGGCCAGTTAAAAGAAATATGCAGACTGCCATAGTTTTTTGCATAGTTTGTGATGTGAATGATAAATAAATAATAAAACAATTACCTTAATGTTTCGGGTGTTTTTGTTTGTAAAAATTTGACAAAGGGCGTTTATGCTCATTATTGGTATAGCACTGTCATATGACAGCCTTCTTAAATAAATCCCGAAAATATTGCGAAAAGTGTAAAATTTTTTGATTAAATAAAAGAAACTGAAAAAATATCAACATGGCAGCAGCAGCAGCTTTACAGCTTACCTTTTTTTTCATTTATGGTTATAAAAAGTTGTATTAAATGTATATATGTATATTAGTAAAATAAGTGCATGCATGTGCCTTTGTGGATGCATACATATATCTGCAGATGGCATGTGTTTGTGAGAGAGAGAAAGAGATGCTAAAGTGGTGCTAGGGAGACAATGAGGTGCAAGGCATCTGCTTGTGTGATAAATTTATATTTCTGCTAAGTGTACGCAACAGTTTCATGGACTTGTTATTTCTAAATTGTACATTTTAAAGACAATATTACATTTAGATATTAGACAGTGATCATTTGCTTTTTAGATGCCTACACATGTTTTATCCTTCAAAACTATCTGTGGTCCTTTCTTTGAGTTTTGTTCACAAGTGTTGTGTGGAAAATGTGGTTGTGATTCAAAAAGAAGTTTGTACTAGGATCTGCTTTGCTAGACATCACTAGATAAATTCTTTTTTCTAAGTTTGACAGATGTCATGTTTTTCCAGTAGGTTTACTTGTTCCAGGTCAGCTATTATTATTATTAGTGAATGCATGGGGATTTTTTGTGTGTTCTAGCTCAAGAACTTAAATGAGAACCAAAAATTGCTTATGAATACCTTAGGGACTCAGCATTCCACTGTTTTCACATTTTTTTCTATGTGATCATTGGACACTTTTATCATTTGGTCATTCCATTGAAAAGTCATTTTAGAGAGCCACAGAATTTGGAATTAAATTTTAATTTTTGTTTGATATTATGCAGATTAGGCCAAACATGCAGATTGCTGGTGTGCCCAGTAATATATTAATGGTTGAGTATTATGAAAGCTTGCTAAAACATAGAAGGCAGAAAAACATTAAAAAGGTTTCCTGTGTCTTTCCATCACACCATTCGTCCAGTTACATCTCTAAAACCTTAAAAAGTGCCTTTGTATATCTTTTTAATTGTGAAATTTATGATTTGAGCATGTTCCAAGCTCTTCATTTTCAAGTCTTGTTCCTGAGAATTAAAAAGAATGGATTAGAACTGCTTCATTTAGAATGCAGATACAATGATATAATGCCTTTAGATCATCACCATGGAGGAACTTTATTCAGAAGGAAGGTCTTACCAAAAGGACATACCTTTGGCTAGTTCATAGCAGATGCATATTGAATGTAATTGTAAGAGCTGTTGTGCCATACCCATCACCCCCAAAAGAAAAATGACATTTTAAACTTTTGTGTCCAGTTATACAAATCTGTTTATATGGATCTGGTTTATAAATTTTACAAAGAATATTGAAAGAGCCATGTATTTCACTGTTTTATTCTGCACCTGCACAATGTGGTAGGCCTTCGATTTTGGTCACTGTCTTGCATCATTTGAGTTCGCAAGAAATTTTAGTAGGAGGGCATGATGCTTGGTATAGATTTGAATTTAGGTAAGATACATGACTGCAAGGATTTTTCTTTTTGGTGTAAGAATTTCGCTGATATTTTCAGAAATCAGAATGATCTGAGGCAACAAAAGCAGAAAAAGATACTAAAAGGAGGAATCAGTTGCATGAACTAGTGTTGAATGGAGTGCCATTTTGAAAATGTGTTGTCAAGAGGTCTTGTTTGTGGCAATATTCAATAGCTTGCTTTTATGAGGAAAATCTTTATAAAAAGATACCAGTCCTGTACCTTTCACTTGAGGTTGTTTCAACCTGACTTGGTCAGTTATGCACCGCTAAGAAACCACATCTTACTGGCTGGGGAAAAGACTGAATAGTAACAGGATGGATACTGTGAGGCAGGATTGAAGCGAGGAAGGTAATTTGTGAATGTGTACATGCATGCTGTTAGCAACCAAAGATGCTGTATAGAAACTTTAAACAATGTAAGAGTTATGAATGCTTTTCTCTGTTTAGCTCATACATGGGTGTTGCTGATTTAGCTTTCCTTGCTGCCCCTGTTTGCTTCATGTGGAAGGATGCAACCATTTTTCTGTTGGATTATGTGCTTTGACAAATGCTTGCAGAGCGACATGATTTTTCATGGTACAGAAGTGCACAGCAATCCATAAAAGTTCAACTTGTCAGTGGCTCTATGTGCCATTCTATCCCTTTATTAGCTAGTTTTCTTTTTAAAGTCAGTTTCATATTTTTCGTTTCTTCCTTTTTTTGTAATTGTGAGCACATTTATTTGATAGTCTCCCTTTAGTTTCTGTGTCTAGTGTGTAGATCTTGATTGGAAAATTTGTTCAAGACACTGGCTCCAGCTTTGACTATAGTCATCATGCAGTCTTTGATAACTGCCTGTTAATGCAATAGCAGTCAGATTTATGCAGTAAATATCGCAGGTCCAAGGTGTTGTGAAAGATTATCACTGTAGACTCTTTGCAAAATGTATATGTAAAAACAGTAACTGTATTAGCATTATGCATTTGTGCTCTATATGTGTTGTGTGTTTCTTGTCTGTTCATTATTGGTAGTAATTATCGCATATTCCTATCACCTGATGAGTAGGAATAAAGCAGGGAAAACTGGAGTGTAAAGATTAGCTCTTCATTTTCAGATGAAGCCTTTATGTTGCAACATTGCAGATGTGTAAGTTCTAAATAACACGTGTACAAATATTATTCATACTATGTGTCTCATAAATATTTCTGTAAAGGAACTTGTTTTAAAGGTTTTTAACTTCAAGGTGTTGCTACATATCATTCTGTCCATTTTCGATAACATATCACTTCATGGAAAAAGATAATATTTTTTTAATCGTGTTGAATGAAGCCAGATTGCGTCCATTCCAAACATACAGCATGAGAACCAGGCTATGTAAATGTTGATAAAATTATTATTGCTCAAAATGCAAAAGGAATGTTACACACACTATATGCTATTTGGCATTAAACAAGCAAAATTTAAATATTTTCAATTGGTTATGCATCCTTTGAGCTCAATATTTGATAAGCTATTGAATTGTACTATTTGACCTTTTCTTCACTCTAAATCAAGATGCTACTGGGGAAGAGAATTCTCACTAGATACAATTGGATAATTTTAATGGTACTATTTAATCAGTCTTTACTTATGTAGTTCACTGGTAGAAGTTGATTAATGGGCTGTTCCAAGTTAAAAAAAATTTTGACATGAAATGTATTTCTCACACACTAACACATCTTAAATAGTATTTTATTTGAAGAATTCTACTTTTGACTGATAATGAAGGACTGTATTGGCCTCAGATCATTTACTGTATATGTTTTGGTCTGTACAATGCTTTCTTTATATATATGTATCAAGATCAAATAAAATAAGACAAGATTATATCATGCTGTGGCAAACTTTTTATGAGTTTTCAGATTAAGAAATACAGCTTGTTGATTTATTTAAATAAGCATGCAATTACACATTCTTGTTTTTTTTTTCCTTACATTTCACTTTGCCATCTACCCTGAGAAAGCAATCAAGTGTGCATCTTTCTAAACATTTGAAAAATTTCCTTAAGTTTTTAGCCACATACATTTTTATATACAAGTGTTGTAAACACACCCAGAAGCTATCACAAGTACCCTGCACGAATGATATTGCAAAATCTGAACATTTCGCTCATCGCTCATTTTATTCATATTGTGCCAAAGAGGTTATATTCTTTTCCACTTCCCTTTAAATATTTCAAGATGCGTGGTCTGTGGATAGTGAGAGTGAGCATGTGGACTTTTGCTGTTTTCAGCTTTCTTTTATGACTTTTTGAGTTTTTCTTCAGTCTTTGTGTGATTGTATAGCGCTTGTAGTATTTGATCATCTAGGCTCCAGATGGATGCTGTACAATAACATAGTAATGATAAGATCATGAAAACATCACACCAAGTGAGGGGGAGGCAGGTGTGTGGATGCGGGAGGGGGGTGTTGCATTCACTTAAAAAAAAAAAATTCGGTAGATATTTCGTGCTAATTTATCCAGCTATCGCATTTGTCGGGTACAGAGTTTATAGACAGGTTAACTTTTAGACACCCTTACTTCAGTTAAATAGTTGATCAAAATTAATAAAGCAAGTGCATATGCCAAACTTCGATTAATCTTATACGAGGAGAATCTGATTGGTCGTTTGACGTCATTGCACATGCGTCGTACACCTCTGACCGCAATAGAAGCAGACGATACAAGCGACATATCGTTTTCTTCATTTGAAAAATAAGAAGGAAATCTGAGCGTCGAGATATACTGACCAACAGAGGCACCAACGGTACGTCCTTGTTCTAAAGTTGCATTTTAATCTCCATGTTGCGTGGAAAGTTGTAGACTTCCTTGATCGAGTAATGGATCTAAGGGAAAACGATCTTCGTAAATTGCTGCGGCTTTTTTTTCTACAGCAGATAATAATAATATAAAAAACTGTTAAAATACAGGAAAAGGATAAAAATTTTTAGGGAAAAGACAGCGCGTATTCAGTCTGATTATACTGGTGGTGAGAGTCACCTCTGTGTATAATCGGTGAAAGTTAATTACATACTATAAACTGGTATATTATGATTATAATTCTGAATTAGAAACAATGTTCGGAGATGCAAGATATCAAGAGGATGACCACAGTAGGATAAGCTCTCATAATGGTAAGTAGATTTATTGTGAGCTAGGGGGAAAAATGACACGGGACAAACAAGATAAATTTAATGAGAAATCGTAGTTTTTGTGGAAATAGCTCTGTAGTGCTTTTTTATCGTCCAAAAGTGCGAACTTCGTTAATAAGAATACTTGAAATAGTGGAAGGGATCAGAAACTAGAGCTTGTGCATGTGTTTGTGTGTGAATGATTAATGGGAGTCTAAAGAGAAATTGTTAGCAAGACAATGAAATGGACTGATCCACGGCAATATCTATATATGCAGAGAGCGATGATTGTGCTAACATGTCCTTTCAGTCATGCCACACTAACGCGAATACGTTGTTCCAAATACACCGTTCTCGAGAATCGACCATGTCTTGGTTTAAAAGAAATTTTATAATTAAAATTTTAAATACTCGTTCTTGCACAGGGTCGTTAAACTGAGGGAGAGTGACGCAGCTGATTGAGGTAGTGAATCTATTTTCGTGAGGAGGGGCGGGAAGGTTATAGTCCTTGTGAATAATAATTAATAACCAGCCGTAAATGATGGCTTTGCTGCTGGTGTGACATGTGGGAGACGCAGAAAGAGCGGGAAGTCTGCAACTATCGACAAAAGGCATTTCAAAGGAAATCAGAGAACTGTTCTACACACTTGTGTCGCTGGTCTTTTCGTGAGGCATTTAGCATGAGAAGTGTACCTAACCATTTCAGACACCACCATGGCATCTAGACTGTTGCTCCGTGTTCAAGGTTTTAGATCATACAAGCGCGCACTGGTTCAGATTTTTGTGGCCATTCCTCGGGCAAAGAACGTTTTCTATGAACTCCAATCTTCAGCTGCACCTCATTTACTACAAAATTATCTGGTAAGAAAACCCTTCTGCAAATTTATAAAACATAACGCGGTAGATGAATACGTCACACACAATTACGATCCCTCTTCCTCAAAAATAACGACAATAAGTATTGAAAGGAAATTTTATTCGAGAACTGTACAACTCATCTTCACGAAGTACACTTCATTGTTATATTTTATGGGACTTGGATGTGAAAGAAAAGTTCATGGTTTTTTTAGACTTCGTACCCTGAGACATAGCGATTTTCAGAAGACGATCTCTGGCAGATGCTCGTCTTTTCTCGAGCATTATGTTGGTGAGATAGAGCCAAGGGTTCAAGGATGCGTTCAGAGGGAAAGCAAACAGCGTGAGACCCCCGACAACGTCTACTGGAATGGCTGCTCCAAAATGTGACATTAATCCTGCAACGGCGGTTGACGAACATGAAGCTATTTTTATAAGGAGAAGGACTGTTAATCGACGGGCAAGAGCTCTCTCTTTTGAAACGGAAGCCATGCTATCGGTTAGCGAGCGAGAGTGTGGTGTGCACATGCTGTATGCATGACACAAACAAGCTAACAAACTCAAGATCAAGCGGAAAAGCAGCAGCGCGAAGACGTAGCCCCAGCCTTCGAAATCTTTCTTTAAGACCACTAAAGGCAGGCAAACCGAACTCTGCTCGTAGAATTGCGACAGAGATGCCAAAGGAAAAACGGGCATAACAGCAAGACCAAAAGCCAAAACCCAGATGCTGCAGCACGTAACAAATAATGCTTTTCCGTGAATATGATAGTTTACAGAAGGATGTCGCAAAACAAATAAGCGTTCTGTAATAATGGCGATCAGGGTTAAGATGGATACATCAGCACACATCCAAGACATGAGGCCGGCCAACTGACACAACCATCCACCTGTCCATGCCTCTTCATACCATAAATAGCGTTTCCGGTACACCACATCAGCCGTCCCGATCACCAGCATGTAAATGCCAGTGAGACAGTCGGATGCTTGAAGATTAATCATCAAAGCATCAAAAAGACTTACTGCTTTTTCTTTCTGCTGAACTATACAGTATACAATGCAATATAAATTCCCAACAAACGATACAACATAGAGAATCCAGACTAGAGCAAAGACATTTGCTGTTCGTAAGAGATTCTCACATGACGAAAAAACGTCATCTGGCGAAAAACACAGTACTTCATCAGCAAGGTCTGGCAGTAGTTCATGACAGCAAAGCTTGTAGGAGCTGGCGTAAAGAGATTTTAAAGACTTCAGATTCTTGAAAGTGTCGTTGTGTACACCTCTAATTGGTGTTCCGCGCAAGTCGAGATACGCCAAATCGTGAATGTAGTAGAAACTTTCATTACCAAAATAGGTGAGTAAACTGAATGACAGATTCATTACAGTGATTCTAGGAAAGTTTGAAAACAATTCACCAGCAAACGTTTTCAACAACGTTCGTGACATGTCAAGAAAAGTCAGCGGGGAATATCCTGCCGTGTAGCTGGTGAATAAAGACTGCAAAGGATTTCCGGCAAGACGAAGAACGCGGAGATTTTCAAACCTTATGAAATAAGTCATGTCAAGATAGGTAATAAGGTTGTCACTTAAGTCAAGAGTTTGAAGACTAGGAAGGAACATTTCAGAAAGTATATTCAATCTACATGATGCCAGACTGAGCCAGACCATGTAAATGTTAGGAAATAGGTCTGATGTTGCCATCCCAGAACCACTGGCATCCAAATAACGAATAGCAGGAACGTTTTGCATAACTAATGTGGTTGAACACACAAACGCCAAACCTTGACACAGACAGCCTAGAGGACAGCTCAGGTCACAGAACAGTTCGTCGTCGTGTTGTGGACACTGTGGTCGGCCGTCACACATGTGGTCAATGTGCACACACACGGTGGAGGCGCGACACCTGTAGAAACCTGGACACGTGTACACCTGGCAGTTCGCCTCGTCTTCTCGGTCGGGACAATCGTACACGCCATTACACCGCACGTACACAGGCAAACAGTAGCCGTCAGGTGGACACCGGAAGTGGGTTTCGGGGCAAGATTCGAAGGCACTGAGTGCTTTATAAGTTAAGTCACCGTTCTTGTCAAAATTAATGACAGCAGGGGGATCAATGTGATTGGTAAGAGACACGTACCACTTTTGGAACTGTTCGCAGTTTTCATCGGAAGAATCCCAACAGTCGTTTTCTACGTCACAGAGTTTGTCGAGTGGAATACACTGACCGTTCTGACACTGGTATCCGTCACACGTCTGACTGCGTGTGCAAAACATTTCATCAGATCCATCGTTGCAGTCCTGCTTGAAGTCACAAACCAGGGTGTAGTGCAAAGTTTGTGTTTGGTCGGAGCAGAGAAACATATCAGTGGTAAGGAACGATACTCTATTCTTAAGTGGGGTTATACAGTGCAAAGGAAGATTTGCTACACCACATCGGCTGGCTTTATCGCAAGACAGGAAATCATATGTAAAATGACCTTCTAGGCAGATGACAAAATGGCTATAGTTTCTGGTAATATTTTCAGCATTTAAAGAAAACACCGAAATTCTGCTTTCATCGCTATATTGTTTTATACGAAACTCACAGAGTGTGACAGCCGTTCTATCTCCATTGCAGAAACTTACGAAAAACTCTTTTCTGCCATAAAGTTGAAACCAGCAATATTCATCGATCGTATTCACAGAAACTGCTTTAGTAAACGACCAAGGAAACTCAAAGGCTACAGTTCTGTCTGTCCACATCAAAACCTTTTTGTACAGTGAGGGCAATGGTGACCGGTACGTTGTCAGACCCTGGTGGAAGTCTACTCCTAATTTGGCGAAGTTGTAAAAAGTGTCCAAAGCATCGAACGTCCTTAAATTTACAAGGTTTCCTCCTTTCCCTGTGCATGCTTTATTTGCAGTCGACCACGAAACATAGTTTTCCCAGCTTGAGACAACGTAGCACTTGTTGCCTACGGCAACGGAGCCGTTACAGGCAGGACTGCTGTAAGGACAGTGCGCTCCTTCATCCTCCCCTCCATGGCACTCCGGCACCAGGTTACACTCCAGGTGTTGCTTAAACGTGTTGTAGAAAGGCACGGAACAATCCCACAGCCCGCTGCTCATTTTACTCGGGATTTCCGATGTATTGTGGAAAGAAAAAAGCATCTTGAATCCTTGTTGTAAGTATGTCGTTTTAAAGTAGTATCGAACCTGAACCGATTGTCGAAATATGACAGCTGGTGTGACTGTATTTATGCATATTTTCATCTGCATCGAGAGATTGCCATCACCTTCGATTGCATACAGTTGTATATTGAGAAAGGGACAAAAATCGCTGGATTCTTGAAACAAGTTCACAAATGAAAAACTAATCATGACCACGTGACCTGGATGAACGTCTATGACGCGGGAAGCGTTCGCAAAGGGTGCCTGTCTTCTGTTTTCCTCAAATCCCCACGTTGTGACATAACCAGAAGAAGGTGACGTGTAAGCGATTGGCAGTGACAGTCGCAAATCTTCTTTGTTGGATTTAAATCTGATTTCGAAACTTGGGATTCCTGCTATGGCTATCGGGACTCGGAAGTAAAGCTGATTCCACCGAGATAAATATAGGGGCATGTATACATCCAGTGAGTTGATAGTTGTTGTTTGTTTGAAAGTACTATCTTCTGAGATGTGGAACGTAAAGATTTCGCTGCTGTAGCTGTCAAAGGTAGCTTCGACGTACTGACCTTGAGGAACAGAAACTTGCAGTATGCAACTTGCTGCACTAGTTATGTTGAGTGTTTCTGAGAAATACAGACCACTTATGATGCCAGATGGCGATGAAAAATTTAGCGAATAGTTTTTCAAACACATATCAGCTGTCACCTTGTACATTTTTACATTGTTACTTGTTGTCTCAGCATTTTTCGTAAAATATTGCGACGTGAAACTGCGGTTTTCAACTGTGGTACCGTGGGTCGAGTCAAACACAAACTGACTTTTCACGACGTCGCTTGTTGTCTCAGCGTAAGTTGTAAGATACGTTGATGTGAGGAAGCGGTTCGCAGTGGAGCCTAGAGTTGCGCTAAGCAATGTCTGACTTTCACTAGCTATAGGACGAAGACGATAAGTCGAAAATTCACTGGTTAAAATCTGGTTCGTACGTTGCACGATGGTAGTGACAGATGTGTTTTGATTCTCTTTGTCTAGCGTGGTCGCAGTGTCTACTGCAAAACAACCGAATTCTTCAGCGAAAAAGCTGGACACTAGACAAAGAATCAGTCCTGATCGAGATCCACCCCAGAACGATCGCTCATGAAGTGCAGACATTCTTATGGACAGCTGGAAATCTACCGACAATAAGCGTTCTGCTGTTTTCTGAAAAGCCCAGAAGGTAGGAAAGAATTTAAATAAAATCAGAACGCTTACATTAGTGAATTTAGCATGGCTGAACAAGCTTCGCAAATTATAATTTTTATATTGCGCCCAGATCAGATGTTGTTTAATGAATGTTCAAAAGGGAAGAAATTTTGCAGAATAATGCCAAAAGATATGTGTTTATACCATTTTCTGTATACTGGTTGAATTTAGTAAGACACTAGTACTTTCCGCTGTTCTCAAAACGTACGATACAATTCCTGATATTAAGCGTAGGTCGCAACCTGCTGTTTTCTTCTAAGTGTGTCATCTGATATAAGCCATATTTAAGATGTTCCATCGGTTAAAAAAAATTTCACGTTATTGAATCGTTTCCGAACTGAAACTT
This sequence comes from Pomacea canaliculata, assembly GCF_003073045.1. Taxonomy (NCBI): domain Eukaryota; kingdom Metazoa; phylum Mollusca; class Gastropoda; order Architaenioglossa; family Ampullariidae; genus Pomacea; species Pomacea canaliculata. The sequence goes on along the minus strand of NC_037596.1, from coordinate 10,855,032 downwards.
TGAAGAAAATAAGAAATTGAAATAAAAAAAGTAATTTTAATTGAAACATCGGAAATATTAAATTAAAATGTTTCTTCATCTGTAGTTGTTTTATTATTAACAACAACAACAACAACAACAACAACAGTCAAACGTGAAATAAAAAAACAACAACAAAACTTTCGAATGTGTCATGTTCCAAAACACCGTTAATGAAATTGCCTTTACTTATAGGATGTATAATAAAGTAGAAATTATAGACATTCCCGACATACGCTTGAACACTCACGAAGGATTTGCGTTCACAGATATATTTTTTACATGTAGCTGGCACAAAAGTTTACTAGGCATAAAAAACGCGCAGCAAATTTTCAGAAGTCAGAATAAATGGTAATAGCATTTCTGGAAAATATGAAACTCCCTATTCGATAAATAGTAAAAGTGATAACCGAGAATTTCGTTCGCACGTAGTCATGTCTTATTTTTTGAAGGGTATTTCCTTAAGTCATTTTCTTAATTATTACCTACTATTTAAAAAATAATTTCAAATCCATGGTGTGAGCTTTGCAAATTATTATGTGTCGTGAACTTTAAAAAAAAAAAAAAAAAAAACTGCAGCGATAAGTCAAGATACTTACGCAGGGCGTGGCCAGCTTCTGGGATACGAGAAACCTGAAGACGAATATATAAATTTGACACCTGAGGATCAAATGTTTTTCTAATGCAGCCACTGAGAGTCGCACACCCTGGAAATCAATTTTCTGATAGCTTCTCCTCTGCACAGTCCTTAATTACGGCGGTTTTTCCCTGTTCATGCATCATACATTTACTTTCATCCCGGCGATACAGGTACTGCGGTTCTTAGTGAAGGTGAGATTTGTAAAATACCTGCGATTAGAAAGTGCTTCTTGGGACTGGTTAGCGCAGAGAAAGTTCATGGTGTGCTTGACATTGGAACAACGCTTGACTGCCACTGTTTCCTCCATTTGCAGGACAGTTTAGCCAGATAATCTGGAGGTTTAGCCTGTGACTAGCGTTTGTGACCTTTATTTTCTGGGCGATGTTTGTATGTGTTTCTCCCTCCTAGTAGTTTTGCTTGCTCACTTCACCCAGACGTAAGAAACAAATCATACGCAAGTCGCATTACTTCTACTTTTTTTTAACTATTTCATTTACCAAGCCACACGAGTGTATGATAACTATAACTGGCTTACAGTTAACAGTCGTCCTTTGGTGCATATAACAGGTATATGCATGTTTTCATCTTCCAGTTAAATTATCGTTTGATATGAATATAGGAAACCAAATTTCTTCTTCAAAAAAGAATTATTTAAATGTCTAGTCTCAAGTAATGTATTATTTTTGGGCATATATTTACTCAGTATTGTTAACAGTTTCTGCGTCCAAAGTTCATGAAGACTTTTGACTTCGGTTGTAAAATATTTAATCTTCTCACTGGGATGTCTTTAAAAGCATCTACAGTATCAGAAATCCCGACAGCAGTCACAGGTGTTTCAGAAAAAAATAAGAATCTACGTTCTTACTGACAGAATAAGTGACACGTTTAGCTTATATGATAAAATAAAGTGCAGCATTTAAAATGACAAAAAAATAGGAATAGTGACTGTAAGGGGAATTTCATGAAGACCAGTTACGCTTCTTTGCGTAGACGCGAGTACACGCAGAAAAGGGTAAAGCAGTCTCAATGTAAAGCACGAATCGTTTTTACATGTCATGTGATCGTAATAAATAAATGAGCTCAATGGTAAGGCATGTTTTGCAGCTATCTTTTCGAAAATGATTATGGCCTCAGCAGATTTAAGTGTGGCAGCCTGTGGGCACATTTTACGTACTTTGGTTTTTACAGTCTGGGCAAGTTATCGGTCATCATTTGCTGTTGACAGTTCGATACAAAAAACAACTGAATGGCTCAGCCAATCACAGACCAGCTACTTTCAAAACGAAAGTTTACCAAAGAATCCTATGGAAATGTCATACACTTCCTTAAGGAGCAATGGTGTAACACTCGGGTACACTGAAAAACACTTGGTAAATGTAAGTGATGGATTAACCTACAATAGAAGCGTACCATCAGAAGGTTATGCGAATGTTACAGTAAGGTCTAGCATTATTAGTGACATACATACTACAAGCCTAGAAAACTATGTGTACGATAAAGAAACAACAATTTTTTACTTCGACCTCAACAAATGCTCAGACAACGAGGTCTTTCATTTTCCTAGTGTTAGAGGTCAGATCCGATGCAGGTCTGGAGGAGATAATCGCACTAGAACAAAAACTCAGTGTCAGTGGACTATTAGGGTACCTGATGGTTATCTGGCGTCCAGTTCAGTGAACTTTCGCATGAATACGTGCTTTACAGATGTCAGGGTAACTGTCCTCAATAATGTCAAAGGCTGTGAGCAGTTATTATTCTGGTGTAAGCTTCCAACAACAACCACTGCTTTAGCTATGAGTGGTTCTAATCAGCAAATCTTCAGTTTTACCGACGATCTGACGGAGGCACATCGCATGGTTGAGTTTATAGTTCAGGTGCAAGCTGTCCCAGTAAATGACAACGTTTTACTTACACTTCCAATGACGTTTACTTCCCCAAAGTCTGGATCCGTGACGTCATATAGGTTTGAAGATGGGAGACAGTTTCCGTGTGGTACAAACGCTACGCGCCACATCGTTGCTCCAGAGGGTCACGTGATGATGATAAGTTTTCCACTAGTGTATCTTGGAATGAAAACTGCTTCTGTGCTGACCTTATACAATGTCAGCAAGACCGGGTCTTTAAAACGTTTAGAAATAGTGTATGATATATTTAAAGGCCCTACTTTTCTTGAAACAAGTCTACTGCTGCATCTACAAGCAAAACTTCCACGTGACGATGGCGGATTTAAGATGCTTTTTTCTTTTCACCTTACAACTGAGGCCCCAAGAATGTTGACTAGCGGCTTGTGGGATTGTTCTGTATCCTATTACAACACTTTTAGACAACACCTGGAGTGCAACCTGGAGCCGGAGTGCCAAGGAGGAGAGGACGAAGGACCTCACTGTCCTTACAGTAGTGCCGCCTGTAACGGCTCTGTTTCCGTGGGTAACAAATGTTACGAGTATGTACAATATACCCGGGCGCGTCCGAAGAATGTAGAAAACGGGGAGGTTATATAGCGACTATAAAATCTCGAGAGGAATGGGCTGCGTTTTTAAAACTCTTCCAATATGGAAAAAGACGAAGCACCGCAATGATCGGCCTTCGGCCATCTAGAACAGACTGGCCAAAATACTACAAGTACGCGCTAACATGGGCAGACGGCACAGTGTCTTACGAAACCAACACCACGCAGGAGTATTTCAAAGAACTTTCTAGGCGTGTCTGTGGCGTTTATACCTATGTACGTCCTATGCGTGTTATTCTCGTGGAATGTGTCAATTCTGTAATAAATAATACCATTTGTGAGTATTTTGTTCATCAGCAAGTGACCATGCAAGATCAAATTATATTCCCCGATATCTTAGATCCCATGACTCTATGGAAAAGACTTGAAAATGTGTCTGTCGTGCAGTGTCCTGGAGGTCACGTTACGCACACATTTTCTCTGTGTGATGTGAAATCATTCTGTGGGAGAACAAAGCTATCTGCTTCCTGCATGACTAGAAATAGTGTAGGAATTTCCGTGGAGACTGAAATGTTTGTCTGCGACGACCATCTCGCTATACTGCCCTACACTCTGGTGTGTGACTTCAGGCCTGACTGCTTGGACGGGTCTGATGAGAATTTTTGTCAACACGATAGTAAGTGCCAAGAGTTCACTTGTCGTAACGGACAGTGCATTCCAAATACATATTACTGCGACTTGTATAAAGACTGTTGGGATGGTTCCGACGAAGATTGTTTGTCTGATTTCATTTACGAATATCCACCAAAGCAAAGATTGTTTGCTCCAGCTGTGGTTTATTTTGACGGACAAGGTGAGTTTTATCAAATACCCATATCGTCTTCTGAGCCATGTCCACAAACACACTTCCGGTGTGCAGGTGAGTCTGCTTACTGTCTGCCCGTGTACGTGCGCTGTAACGGTGTGTACGACTGTCCGTCCCACGAGGACGAGGAGGACTGTCAGCGATACACGTGTCCGGGCTTCTATCGCTGTCGTGGATCCAGTGTTTGTGTCCATCCCGACAACGTGTGCGACGGCTGGCCACAGTGTCCGCAACACGACGACGAGGCGTTCTGTGGACTGCGCTGTCCTGATGCCTGCTTTTGCCAAGGCCTAGCCTTTGTTTGCGAAAGATCTTTCATAGCAAAAGATTACCCTGAAATGCGTTACTTAGATGCATCAGGCTCAACCATGACTCTTTATGATGTGATTTCTAATTCTTATCTTGTTTGGTTATCGCTAGCCTCGTGTAGTTTAACAAATGTTGATTACAGTGAGCTTCCAAATCTTCAGGTTCTGGATCTTAGTGACAATAAAATATTAGCTGTTGATTTAAGTACTTTTCATTTATTAACAAATCTGAAACGATTGCGCCTAGCTGGAAACCCTATCATCTCGTTAATAAACAGTGGTTTCACTCCAAATCATGCTAATCTGCAGAGCCTGGATGTGTCGCGATGCTTGCTGACTTCATTTGACAGTAAAATATTTCTTGAGTTTCCAAACATTAATTCATTAAATATGTCTTTAAATGGCATTGACATTATTACAGACAATAAGTTTACCTACCTCCCAAGACTTGCACAAGTCGATGTAAGAAAAAACTCGTTGAAGATATTTCCTAGAGAAGTGTTGAGTAACGCACAAAACCTTCACACGGTCTTCGCGGATAATTATAAACTTTGCTGCAAACAAAACCTTCCAAACTTGTTTGATAGGAAATTCTGCTTTGCTCCAGAAGATGAGATTTCGTCCTGCGACGACCTTTTGCGTTCTGACATATACCGATCATTTTTATGGTTGTTTTGTGCTTTGTCGATATCAGGAAATGTTGGCAGTTTTTTATTCCGGCAGTTTTTTCACAGGCGTCACCTTTCCTCTGGATTTGGGGTATTTGTTACTAACCTAAGTGTATCGGACTTCCTGATGGGAGTTTATCTGGCAATTGTTGGGGGTGCGGATGAAACTTACCGCTCCACCTACTTGTGGAACGATGTCCAGTGGAAAGTCAGCACGACGTGCAAAGTGGCCGGCTTTGTGTCTCTCATGTCCAGCGAGGTGTCGGCCTTGATTATCTGTCTCATAACCATCGACCGTTTTATCGTTCTCCGCTTTCCGTTTAGCAAGTTCCACTTTGAGAGCTGGTCGGCCTCATGGTCTTGTGGACTTGCTTGGATTGTTGGGTTCATACTGGCGGCCGTTCCTCTATTACCATTTCTCTCCGAGTGGGAGTTTTATAGTCAAAATAGCATCTGTATTCCGCTTCCGATAACAAGAAATTTTTTTGTAGGCCGTAGCTATGCTTTTGGAGTTATGATCATCTTCAATATGGCCCTCTTTATCGTCATAGCAGTGGGTCAGATCTGCATCTACTGGTCAGTACGAGTAAATTCAATGAAAGCAAACACCACTAAGAAATCGAAAGATATCATCATAGCTCGTCGCCTGGCCACTGTCGTAGTGTCTGACTTCCTGTGCTGGTTTCCAGTTGGAATGGTCAGCATCATGGCAAGTTTGGGAATCCCAGTTCCGGGTGAGGTCAGCGTATTCATGGTCATCTTCGTGCTGCCTTTGAATGCGTCCCTCAATCCCTTTCTGTACACGTCCAACCTCGTGCTAGAGAAGTGGAGAGAAGCAGAAGAAGCACGTCTGTTAAAAAGTTTGAAAACACAGCTTTCATCACAGAGGCAGGAGATAAACGTCTGTGAGATGTCAGGACAAGATACCTCGATAAGTAATGTCGATTAGAAGAGCAGAACCTACGTAGGATGTTTACCGGATGCGATGGAAGATGTGTTAGTCATTTTTATTCTTGACCGTCCCACTCTTTTTACCAGCTGTCACTTCAAGGGACTGCTCGGCGTGTTTACATGACCAAATTAAAACAACAAAGGATAAAAACGGAACAAAAAAAAAAAAAGATGAAAAAATTACTTTTTTGTCAAATCATTATGTGTACAATATTTCACAATGAGTAAAACGCGCACGTGTGAGCGTGCGTGCTTGTGCGTGCTTGTATGTGCGCGCGCGTGCGTGTGCGTGTGTTGTTCTGAAAGTGTAAAAATATTACTCTGTTTATAAAGTCGAGGCTAGCTTACTGTAAAATTGTGATCACTTCATCCGAGCTAATTTTTTAAAATTCTCCAGCGATTATTTCTAAAGAAACTGAAGAAAATTGTTGGAAATGATCGAGAAGCAGAAGGGTTGTGATGTATTTAAATTCGACTTTTATTGCATTACTTCTATTGAATGCGTTCTATCTCTCTCTTCTCTCTTCTTTCTGTGTTGATGGGTGGGTGTGGATGTTCTCTAACCATAACGGACATTGCATCTGTGGCATTGTGTGCTTTTTGATTTCTTCTCTGATCATTTCAGAAGATTCGGTTTCATTTCGTTTATATTAGAAAAGAGTCCGTAAAATTAAAGATAACTATCATTATGACATAAAATAAATAGGTGTGCATTAGCGATCTCTGATATCTGTCAGTTAAAATTTTCCGTCGTGGCCAAACTTACTTAAAAATCTGCGAAAGCTTAAGTCATGGAGCGTTTTTCTTGCCGTCAGATGACTAAAATGCTGTACTTTTGCTATAACAAGTTGTGTACATAAATGTTGACTATTGATTTTAAGCCGACAGGAACGACTAGAGACATATTAATATAAATTGTTAGCTCCCCATACCCTGCTGTAAGTTTTAATGAATCTCTTACGCGAAATAAGCTGTACCTCAGGGCGCACTAACTACACGTGCGACTAGCTGAAGGTAGTAATTCCAACTCTTTGTATCATCAACATGATAGCAAGCTCCTGCATGATGTAGCTTTCCCCAAGAGTCAACTCTAAACACATCCTACTTTTACGCCTACCTCTACTCCCAAAAGTTAACTAAAGAACAACGCGGATCCTCGAACTCTCACGGAGGCCAGAAATCGTGTGATTAAAATGTTTTCACTAGATTATAACTTTGTTGTCTACAAAATCATCATTACTGTCTCTTGAGCAAATAGTCGTTATCAGGATACCTTGTTTATTGATGTTTTTATATTCGAAGGACCGTGTTGACCATGCCCTCGTGTTTACGGATTAGGGGATGGTGTTCTGCTCACGTGGTCCTTATTTCTTGCCATTTTCTTTTTTTTTTTCTTTTGTCCCAAACCTCAAAGTCCAGAAATAGAACTCAACGAAAATTTATTTTAACACAGACTTATGTACTTGAAATTGTCTTACAAAAGCTAGCTTGCACCTCACCTCGATTTAAAGTACGAGGTACACTATTTTAATGATGAGATCCTTCTAATTCACAAACCTCATGAACGGCAGTTAAGATGTCCAGTTAAAACTTTCGTAAACCGACTTTTAAAGGGCAATCTCATAGCTGAACTATAATTAACAGCTAGTTTAACGTTAGACATGTATTTACTGGATTTTGTAGGTACGGGTGTGCTGCAGTTAAGAAGTATAACAGATTTTGCGACGGTTGAAGCAACAAGAGATCTCATCTTTCTGCTTATAAAATGGATGTTCACTGTACTAGCAGGTTTAAAAAGTAAAAAGGAAAACGACTTCTTTTGAAGCAGAGTTGTAGACAGAGTTATATTTCATAACTGAGATGCAAGTGTTTTTGCATAATTTTTTCGCTCTAATGCATTAATGCATATGTACTTCAAATAAAAATTTGACAGACTGTACTGTTTGTGATTCTTATCATATATCTATTATTATTGCCCAAAGTTCACGGATGTACACAGGTGTTTAATTTACAGTTTTCCAGTGCGCACACGCCTGCACATTTGTTGCAACTAAAAGGTATTACCACAAACTGCTGAATCGATTCATTGATCACGTGTAAGCGAACATTAGCTTCATTCACACACGGCGGTCCAGCTCAAGTGTTGAGTACATGTGCATGCGTGCAGTAGATTCACTGTCACTTTACTGGACAGTCCACTCTTCTCGCCATCCACACTGACTCTTTCATAACAGAATACACCAAAAATACAAAGACGGGCAATTATAAATACAGCAAAACAGATCGTTCTGATCCACCCTTTTGTTTCTTCACCCATAATGCAATATAAACTCCGAGATGTTACAGTGTGAAGAAATTAATATTCAACAGCCTTCCAAGCGATAATCTATTGACTAAATACATAATTGTTTGGCTGTAGTCTGAGCTGCCCAGGGTCTCTGTTCTTATTTGAGTCAAATTTCTGACGTAAACGTAATCTGCCTCCTTTTTACTGCTTTCTAGTTTCATCTCTTCGAATTAACATTTCCATAAAGCGGCTGTGGTCTTATACCATGAAAACTCATGATGATCCATCTCTGGGCTGGGGAGGAAAGGGGGGTGGGGTTGCCGTTTTAAGACGTTAATCATGTCGTCGATTTTTCACTGTAGTAGCTCAGACTTTTCTTCTGTAGCTGGCCTTTGAGAACCCCGCTTCCGTCGTGATGTGCTGCTGGTTGTTTACCACATAGCCTGGACGATTCGTTGTTGCTAATGTTGCCCTATAGTTCATAGGACCAGACCAGCTCTTGAATAGCCCCACGACCTATTGTTTGTGACTACCGTTGTACACGTAGCGATGCAGTTAGCACTCACTCACTGAAGACACGGACCGTTCCATGATCAAACATTACACTTGCAGACTTCTCCACGTTCAAGGTGTACGCCAAATTTGCAATTTCAATAAACACAGTGACGAACAAAGCTCTACATTAAATGACGTTAAGACAACCACATGAGTTAAATTGTTGTTTATTGATTCAGCAATTAAAATTGGTAAGAAAACAGTACAGAACAAAGGTCTTCGTTGAGTTCAAGATCAACTAGAGCAGTAAAATTCTTGTCATAGCTCAGTAAACTTCATGGATGCAAAATTCTGTAAGAGTAGTCTAATTATACGACTGATATTGACATTATACATATCTTTAAAAAAAAAGGAAGCAAATTAAAAAAAGTACGACATGACATATTGAAATTAAAAATAACTATGAAAATGTTCCGTAAAGTTACTTCTTACAACCATTCGAAATGAACCGGGAATGCTTTAATTGATATTTCAGCGCACAAAGAAACAATGGACTCCTCCAATATTACGGGGGAGTAGAGGCAGGGTCAGGGCTTATTGTTTTGTCGTTGATCAATTCTTCATACTTTGCGATGTAGCTTCGGATATATTGATAATGGGAAGTTCAGGAACTGCAAAATTAACATTTTATACATGATCTTAAAAACTAGTCTGTGTTAAGGGTTTAGCTTTTAACCAAGACCGCAAGTTTAAATCAATATCGCGGGAAACCAAAATGGCTTTTAAATGTCTAACAGCAGCAGGAACTGTCTTTGCTTGTCATCATGAGTCCTTTTCATCTCAGTTATTAAAGATAGTTGTGTCAAGTTAGTGTTGCGCTGTGTCTTTACAGCAAATGCGTTTCCCATCTGAACCTCCGAGCCTCTGAGGAGAATATCTACTTAATACATAAAGGTAAAGGGGTTGTTGTAAGACTATTACAAATTGATTATTTAATCCTCCACCACCATCACATCACTTAAAATCAATGAAACCGAGAAATAAACAACGAAAACGCTGTACTCATCATTCAGTCTAAGAATAGTGATGAGAGTATAACTATTGTTTACGCATTTCAGTATTCATTGGGAGCTTTGCAAAGAACTTGATATGGAGGACAAACTAGATTTTTGAGAACTTAAGCTTCGAGATTCAAAGATCTTCAGTAAGCGGTCCCGTGATGAGGTTTGTCTTTTCTCCAGTAAAACGTTGAGGCTGTAAAGCCATGGATTAATCGACGCGTTCAAAGAATAAACAAACAATGTGAGACCACCGACTACGTCCACATGTATTGAAAATCCCATAACTGACATAACGCCTGCAACGCCGATGACCAGACAAAAGCCTATTTTTATCACAAGAAGCAGACTTATCCGGCGAGCTAGCGCTCTTTCTTTGAATTTAATATTTGTCTCTTGGCTGGAATACGCTGTGCACACGCTGTAAGCATGACACAATCCAGCCGCCAGACTCAAAACGAGGCGTAAACAAAGCAGAAATAAGACGTAGTCCCAGCCTTTAAAATTTTTCTCAGAAACAGGTAAAGGAAGACAAACTGAGTTTTGCCCATAGAATTGAAACTGGGTTTCTGTTAAAAAAATGGGCAAAACAGCTAAACAAAAGGCCAAAAACCAGATACTGCAGCAAACAGTCACTAAAGATTTTACATTAACAGTTAAACAGGGAATTGAAAACCGTAAAACAAAAGACGTTCTGTTATAACTACAGCAAGGGTTAAGGTGGAGACGTCTGCACACATCCAAGACACGAAGCCGGCCATCTGACACAGCCATCCACCTGTCCATGTCTCTTCGTACCATAAATAGCGTTCCCGGTACACCACGTCAGCCGTCCCGATCACCAGCATGTAAATACCGGCAAGACAGTCAGATGCTTGAAGATTAATCATCAAAGCATCAAAAAGACTTACTACTTTTTCTTTCTGTCGCACCACGCAGTACATAATGCAGTAAGGATTCCCAACAAACGATACAGCATAGAGAATCCAGACTAAAACAAATGTGTTCATTGAACGCAAGAGATTCTCACAGGATGAAAAAATGTCACCTGGCGCAGAGCACAGTACTTCATCATCAAGGTCTGGCAGTAGTTCCTGGCAGCAAAGTTTATAGGAGCTAGCGTAAAGAGTTTTCAAAGAATTCAGATTCTTGAAAGTGTCGTTGTGTATCCCTCTTATTCGTGTTCCGCGCAAGTCCAAATGAGTCAAATCTCGAGTGTTGTAGAAACTTTCATTACCTAAATAGGTGAGTAAACTGAATGACAGATTCATTACTTTGATTCTAGGGAAGTTTGAAAACAATTCACCAGCAAAGGTTTTCAACAACGTTCGTGACATGTCAAGATGAGTCAGTGGGGAATATCCTGTCGTGTCACTCGCAATCAAGGACTTCAAAGGATTTCCAGCAAGACGAAGAACGCGGAGATTTTTAAAGTTCATAAAAAACACCAGGTCAAGCCAGCTGATAAGGTTGTCACTTAAGTCAAGAGTTTGAAGACTAGGAAGGACAAGTTAGAAAGTACACTCAACTTACATGATGCTAGGCAGAGCCAGATGATGTTAATGCTAGGTGAAATGTCTGATGCTGTCATTCCAGAACCTCTGGCATCTAAATAACGAATGGCAGGAAAGTTTTTCATATTAAATGCGGTTGAACACACAAATGCAAGACCCTGACACAGACAGTCTAGAGGACATCTCAGATCACAGAACAGTTCGTCGTCGTGTTGTGGACACTGTGGTCTGCCGTCACACATGTGGTCAACGTGCACACACACGGTGGAGGCGCGACACCTGTAGAAACCTGGACACGTGTACACCTGGCAGTTCGCCTCGTCTTCTCGGTTGGGACAGTCGTACACGCCGTTACACCGCACGTACACAGGCAAACAGTAGCCGTCAGGTGGACACCGGAAGTGGGTTTCGGGGCAAGATTCGAAGGCGCTGAGTGCCTTATAAGTTAAGTTACCGTCCTTGTCAAAATTAACAACAGCAGGAGGATCAATGTGATTGGTAAGAGACACGTACCATTCTCGGAACTGATCGCAGTCCTCATCGGAAACATCCCAACAGTCGTTTTCTACGTCACAGAGTTTATCGTGTGGAATACACTGACCGTTCTGACACTGGAATCCGTCACACGTCTGACTTCGTGTGCAAAATGTTTCATCAGATCCATCGTTGCAGTCCTGCTTGAAGTCACAAACCAGAGTGTAGTGCAAAGTTTGTGTTTGGTCGGAGCAGAGAAACATCTCAGTGGTAATAGACGATACTGAACTCTTCGGTTGGTTTTACAGAGCGATGGAAGATTCGTCACACCACAACGGCTGGCTTTATCACATGACAAGAAGTCGTATGTAAAGTGGCCTTCTGGACAAATGACATAGAGACTGTCATTTCTAATAATAAGATCAACATTTACAGAAAATAGTGAAACGCCTATTTCTGTTTTGTATTGTTTTAAAACAAACTCACAGAGTGTTAAAGACATGTCATACGCGTTACAGTAGCCATCCAAGAAGTAACCGCTGCCATAGCGATTAAACCAGCAACGTTTATTTAGTAAATTAAGAGAAACAACCGCTTTAAAGGTCCAAGAGAAATCATAAGCCACAGTTATGTCTGCCCAGGTCAAGGTTTTTTTGTACAATGAAGGCAAAGATGACTGGTATAGTGAGTCCTATGTGAAAATCTGCAGCCATCTTTGCGAACTTGTCAATCTTCCGGATGTCATATAAATCCTTCTTTGTTTTGAAAGTAGCCAGGTGACCTCCCCTGTCTATGCAAAGTTTACTGGCCGCTATCGGCCATAGAACGTAATTTTCCCAGCTTAAGACAACATAGCACTTGTTACCTACGGCAACAGAGCCGTTACAGGCAGGACTGCTGTAAGGACAGTGAACTCCTTCGTCCTCTCCTCCATGGCACTCCGGCACCAGGTTACACTCCAGGTGCTGCTTAAACGTGTTGTAGAAAGGCACGGAACAATCCCACAGCCCGCTGCTCATTTTACTCGGGATTTCCGATGTATTGTGGAAAGAAAATAACATCTTGAATCCTTGTTGTGAGTATGTCATTTTAAAGTAGTATTGAACCTTAACCGATTGCTGAAATATGACAGCTGGTGTGACTGTATTCATGCATATTTTCATCTGCATCGAGAGACTGCCATCACCTTCGATTGCGTACAGTTGTATATTGAGAAAGGGACAAAAGTCGCTGTATTTTTGAAACAAGTTCACAAATGAAAAACTAATCATGACCACGTGACCTGGATGAACGTCTATGACGCGGGAAGCGTTAGCAAAGGGTGCCTGTCTTCTGTTTTCCTCAAATCCCCACGTTGTGACATAACCAGAAGAAGGCGACGTGTAAGCGATTGGAAGTGACAGTCGCAAATCTTCTTTGTTGGATTTAAATCTGATTTCGAAACTTGGGATTCCTACTATGGCTATCGGGACTCGGAAGTAAAGCTGATTCCACCGAGATAAATATAGGGGCATGTATACATCCAGTGAGTTGACAGTTGTTGTTTGTTTGAAAGTACTATCTTCTGAGATGTGGAACGTAAAGATTTCGCTGCTGTAGCTGTCAAAGGTAGCTTGAACGTACTGACCTTGAGGAACAGAAACTTGAAGTATACAACTTTTGGTACTAGTGATGTTGAGTTTTTCTGCGAAATACAGACCACGTATGATGCCAGATGGTGATGAAAAATTTAACAAATAGTTTTTCAAACACATATCAGCTGTCACCTTGTATATTTTACATTGTCACTTGTCTCAGCATTGTACTGCGATGTGAAAGTGTGGTTTGAAACGATGGTGCCTTGGGTCGAGTCAAGCACAATCTGACTTTTAGTAGATACAAGGGGAAGACGATCAGTCCAGAAATTGATTGGTTGAAACGAGCTGCATACGTTGAGTGATGGAAGTGAAAGATGCGTTTTGGTTCACCTTGTCCTGTGCGGTCACAGAGCTCACTGTCGAACAACTTGCGTGCTCGTTAGTAAAAAAACTCAACTCTAGACAAAGAATCAGTATCGACAGTACTAATTGAGAGCCATTCCAAGGGAATTTTGTTTTTAATGTAGTCATTGTCATGGGCAGATGGAAATCTATCAACAGTAAAATGATGCCTAAGATCACTGGATTTCGCAAACGTCCGGTAAGTAAAAGATTTTTTTCAAATAAAACTAGAACGGTGATATTCAGCAAGTCAAGTGAAGTTAAATTTGTCAGACGAGGTTCCCAAATTGTTCTATATATTGTGCCTCAGATCACGTGCTGTTTTACAAAAGCGCAAAAAAGGTAAGGCATTTTAAAATAAGAATTGTATGTTCAAAGCATCTGTCTTATGCTTGTCTAGTTTAGTAAGACAGCAGTTAAAACAGGAGTACTACAGTAGCTTTCGGCATTGTTGAAATGTTCAAATTCTAATTTAAAGCAAAATACACTTCATGTTCTTTGAATTTTTCTTAAGAGGGTGTAAGCCATATTTAAATGGTTCCGTCTGTTAAGGAGGCAAAAGAATTTATTTTCTTGGATTTCTTTTTGGTTGTTTGACACTGAAACGTTGAAGGAAATAAAACTTGGAAACGGAAAAATACTTTTGATTAAAATAAATCATATTATTTTATTTTATTTTATTTTATTTTATAATGTCTTTAACATGTCACTTTTACTCTTTTTTAATGAAACACGATACCATAAATGTTTCCGACATTTTTTTTTTCCATCCAACTTTTAGTTAATGAAGTTGGCTTTACTTTAGGATGAAGACTAGAACAGCAATAAGAAAAATTACGAAATACACGTGCAACAAAATCACAAGCACGCAAAGGATTTATGTTAATGGATATACGTCTACATAAAGCTGGGGAGAAAGTTCACTAGACATAAAATCAAATACCTAACAATTTTTCATATCTAAGAAATAACGGCAATAACGCTTCTGGAAAATAAGAAATGCCCAAATTGATAAATAGTATACAAATTATAGAGATGAAGTAAGAGAGAACTCACTACTTTAAACAGTAAACTTGAAAACTTTAAGGACAGTTCCTTAACGCATTTATTTATTATTAAGTATGTAAAGATACTTAAATATTATATATAGACTATATTAAAATTCTCTATATTTTAATTATTTACTGTTTGTAAATATTAAATCCACGATGTGAGCTGTGAGAGTTATTATCTGTCATGAACGTATAAAAACATTTTTGTTAGACGATTAAACACCGCGACAATAAGTCAATATAGTCGCACAGGGCGCGGTTCGCTTTTGAGATATGAGTTTTAAGCTTGAAGACGAATATATAAATTTAACATTCTCAGAATCGTATGTTTTTCTAAGACATCCACTGTGAAATGCACATCACGAGTAATCAATAGGGCTGTTATCGCCTTTTCTCTTTCCTGCCGATTTTTCTGTTCGTGTTTCTTAACAGCGTTACGGCGACTTGGGTACTTTGTGGCGGTGACATTTCTTGAGTTCTTGATTTCTTGCGACTATCAAGGGCTTTAGGGACACACAAAGACACTGATTAGCGTAGAAACTGCGTGGTGTGCTTAACACTAAACACAGGTTATTTTGCCGAGTTTTTCTCAATCACTAGGACAACCTCGATGATCTAGAGGCTAATCAGTGACTAGAGTATAGGAGTGTTCTTTTCGTGTGTGTGTGTTTGTGTTTCCTCTTATTAACTTCGCTGTGCTCACTTCACGCAGGTGTAAGAAGCAGATCACGAGCGATGTAGGAGGGATGATCAACAATCATCTGCTGCACACGATGTGTTTTGTACTAGTGAATTAACTAGACTACACGTAAATTATAGTTAACCGTCATCCTTGGAGGTATAACAGAGTGCATGTAGTTTTACAGATTCCACTAAAACTCTCATTATTTCAATTAAGACTATAATAGTTTTTACTCCCGAAAGTCTAAAAGACAAAATAAATAATCTTTCCGCTGGAATGCCGTGAAAATCAACTATTAGAAATTCCAGCACCGATCACTTGAGTTTCGATAAATAAGTAAGAATTCAAGTGCATGGCTGACAAAGAGATGCCTCTTTTAGCTTAAAATATAGACAAAAAGAGGAAGGTTGATTCGGATGGGGTATTTCATCCTTGGAAAGGCAGATTTAGTAAACGAAGAGTTTTTGGCGCATAATCGATTGAACGTACAAGAGGGTCCAGATTAAAATGTAAAGAACATGAAATTCTTTGAAGTCATGTGATAAAAAAAGTATTTGTACACTCGAATCCATGCTTAGGAATCTTCTTCTCTAAAATGATCATGGCCTCAGCACATCAGAGTTTGGCATTGTGTACTCACATTCGTCGTTTGGTTTTAACAATCTGGGCAATTCATCTGTCCTCGCTTGCTGTTGAAGGTTCGACAACGAAAGCATCCGAATGGCTCAGCCAGCCACAGACCACTCACTTTCAAAACAAAATTTTTCAAATGACTACTCTTGAATGCCAGATACTTACTTAAAAAACTTAAGTATCACTCTTGGAGGCACTAAGCAAACCATACAATCAGGAGATGTGAATGTCACAGTAAAATCGAGCATTATTAGTGACATACAGACCTCAATCCAGGAAAGCAATTCCCATTATAACGAAACACCCATTTTCTATATGGACATCAACAAATGCTCAGACAACGAGGTCTTTCATTTTCCTAGTGTCAGAGGTCAGATCCGAGGCAGGTCTGGAGGAGATAATCGCACTAGAACAAAACTCAGTGTCAGTGGACTATTAGGGTACCTGATGGTTATCTGGCGTCCAGTTCAGTGAACTTTCGCATGAATACGTGCTTTACAGATGTCAGGGTAACTGTCTTCAATAATGTCAAAGGCTGTGAGCAGTTATTATTCTGGTGTAAGCTTCCAACAACAACCACTGCTTTAGCTATCAGTGGTTCTAATCAGCAAATCTTCAGTTTTACCGACGATCTGACGGAGGCACATCGCATGGTTGAGTTTATAGTTCAGGTGCAAGCTGTCCCAGTAAATGACAACGTTTTACTTACACTTCCAATGACGTTTACTTCCCCAAAGTCTGGCTATGTGACGTCATATAGGTTTGAAGATGGGATACAGTTTCCGTGTGGTACAAACGCTACGCGCCACATCGTTGCTCCAGAGGGTCACGTGATGATGATAAGTTTTCCGCTAGTGTATCTTGGAATAAAAACTGCTTCTGTGCTGACCTTATACAATGTCAGCAAGACCGGGTCTTTAAAACGTTTAGAAATAGTATATGATATTTAAAGGTCCTACCTTTCTTGAAACAAGTCTACTGCTGCATCTACAAGCAAAGCTTCCACGCGACGATGGCGGATTTAAGATGCTTTTTTCTTTTCACCTACAACTGAGGCCCCAAGAATGTTGACTAGCGGCTTGTGGGATTGTTCTGTATCCTATTACAACACATTTAGACAACACCTGGAGTGCAACCTGGAGCCGGAGTGCCAAGGAGGAGACGACGAAGGACCTCACTGTACTTATAGTAGTGCCGCCTGTAACGGCTCTGTTTCCGTGGGTAACAAATGTTACGAGTATGTACAATATACCCGGGGTACGTTCGAAGAATGTAGAAAACGGGGAGGTTATATAGCGACTATAAAATCTCTAGAGGAATGGGCTGCGTTTCTAAAATTCTTCCAATATGGAAAAAGACTAAGCACCGCAATGATCGGCCTTCGGCCATCTAGAGCAGACTGGCCAAAATACTACAAGTACGCGCTAACGTGGGAAGACGGCACAGTGTCTTACGAAACCAACACCACGCAGGAGTATTTCCTAAGAACTTTCTAGGCGTGTCTGTGGCTCATACGAATATGTTCGTCCTATGCGTGTTATTCTCGTGGAATGTGCAAACTCATTAGTTGATAGCACCATTTGCGAGTATGTCGTTCATCAGCAAGTGACCATGCAAGATCAAATTATATTCCCCGATATCTTAGATCCCATGACTCTTTGGAAAAGAGTTGAAAATGTGTCTGTCGTGCTGTGTCCTGGAGGTCACGTTACGCACACATTTTCTCTGTGTGATGTGAAATCATTTTGTGGGAGAACAAAGCTATCTGCTTCCTGCATGACTAGAAATAGTGTAGGAATTTCCGTGGAGACTGAAATGTTTGTCTGCGACGACCATCTCGCTATACTGCCCTACACTCTGGTGTGTGACTTCAGGCCTGACTGCTTGGACGGGTCTGACGAAAATTTTTGTCAACACGATAGTAAGTGCCAAGAGTTCACTTGTCGTAACGGACAGTGCATTCCAAATACATATTCCTGTGACTTGTATAAAGATTGTTGGGATGGTTCCGACGAAGATTGTTTGTCTGATTTCCTTTACGAATATCCACCAAAGAAAAGATTGTTTGCTCCAGCTGTGGTTTATTTTGACGGACAAGGTGAGTTTTATCAAATACCTTTATCGTCTTCTGAGTCATGTCCACAAACACACTTCCGATGTGCAGGTGAGTCTGCTTACTGTCTGCCCGTGTACGTGCGCTGTAACGGTGTGTACGACTGTCCGTCCCACGAGGACGAGGAGGACTGTCAGCGATACACGTGTCCGGGCTTCTATCGCTGTCGTGGATCCAGTGTTTGTGTCCATCCCGACAACGTGTGCGACGGCTGGCCACAGTGTCCGCAGCACGACGACGAGACGTTCTGTGGACTGCGCTGTCCTGATGTCTGTTTTTGCCAAGGCCTAGCCTTTGTTTGCGAAAGATCTTTCATAGCAAAAGATTACCATGAAATGCGTTACTTAGATGCAACAGGCTCAACCATGACTCTTTATGATGTGATTTCTAATTCTTATCTTGTTTGGTTATCGCTAGCCTCGTGTAGTTTAACGAATGTTGATTACAGTGAGCTTCCAAATCTTCAGGTTCTGGATCTTAGTGACAATAAAATATTAGCTGTTGATTTAAGTACTTTTCATTTATTAACAAATCTGAAACGTTTGCGCCTAGCTGGAAACCCTATCGTCTCGTTAATAAACAGTGGTTTCACTCCAAATCATGCTAATCTGCAGAGCCTGGATGTGTCGCGATGCTTGCTGACTACATTTGACAGTAAAATATTTCTTGAGTTTCCAAACATTAATTCGCTAAATATGTCTTTAAATGACATTGAAATTATTACAGACAATAAGTTTACCTACCTCCCAAGACTTGCACAAGTCGATGTAAGAAAAAACTCGTTGAAGATATTTCCTAGAGAAGTGTTGAGTAACGCACAAAACCTTCACACGGTCTTTGCGGATAATTATAAACTTTGCTGCAAGCAGAACCTTCCAAGACTTATTTGATATGGGATTCTGCTTTGCTCCAGAAGATGAGATTTCGTCCTGCGACGACCTTTTGCGTTCTGACATATACCGAACATTTTTATGGTTGTTTTGTGCTTTGTCGATATCAGGAAATGTTGGCAGTTTTTTATTCCGGCAGTTTTTTCACAGGCGTCATCTTTCCTCTGGATTTGGGGTATTTGTTACTAACCTAAGTGTATCGGACTTCCTGATGGGAGTTTATCTGGCAATTGTTGGGGGTGCGGATGAAACTTACCGCTCCACTTACTTGTGGAACGATGTCCAGTGGAAAGTCAGCACGACGTGCAAAGTGGCCGGCTTTGTGTCTCTCATGTCCAGCGAGGTGTCGGCCTTGATTATCTGTCTCATAACCATCGACCGTTTTGTCGTTCTCCGCTTTCCGTTTAGTAAATTCCACTTTGAGAGCTGGTCAGCCTCATTGGCTTGTGGACTTGCTTGGGCTGTAGGGTTCACACTGGCCGCTGTTCCCTTTTACCATTCCTCTCCGAGTGGGAGTTTTATAGTCAAAATGGTATTTGTATTCCGCTGCCAACAACAAGAAAGATTTTTGGAGGTCGCAATTATGCTTTTGGAGTTATGATCATCTTCAACATGGCCCTGTTTATCGTCATAGCAGTGGGTCAGATCTGCATCTACTGGTCAGTCCGAGCAAATTCAATGAAAGCAAACACCACAAAAAAATCGAAAGATATTATCATAGCTCGTCGCCTGGCCACTGTCGTAGTGTCTGACTTCCTGTGCTGGTTTCCAATTGGTATGGTCAGCATCATGGCAAGTTTGGGAATCCCAGTTCCGGGTGAGGTCAGCGTATTCATGGTCATCTTCGTGCTGCCTCTGAATGCGTCCCTCAATCCCTTTCTGTACACGTCCAACCTCGTGCTAGAGAAGTGGAGAGAAGCAGAAGAAGCACGAGTAATGGAAAGTTTGAAAACACATCTGTCGTCACACAGGCAAAAATTAAGGTCCTTTGACGTTCCAGGGCAAGATATCTTAATAAATAATGTTGATTAAAAGTTTAGAACGTAAGCTGGATGTTTACTTGCCCAGTTAAATATGTTGACTGCGGGCTAGCATGATCCTTTTCTGTTTTTGACATTGCCAGTATATGTATCCATACTTCATAGCCACGTTAAGACGCTTTCTGTCGGGTTGGCGCGAAAGTAAAGAAAAACACATCGAAACAAAGAAAAATGGACCTTTTATAATACATGTAACTGGCTTTCCCAAAAAAGAATTTAATGTGGACAGATTTTACAACTAGTGAGGCATACGTGTGTTTATTGCCTTAATTGTAAACATTTTAAAAGGAAAAACGTGAACTTAATGCACGCTGTTTTAATGGTACATTTCCACGCATTGTAAAAACTATTTTATTTTGAACGCTTCTGTGATCAGTTCAAGAAAAAGTTGTGACATTTGATTGAAAAAAAACCTAGATTTTTATTACTCAAGCCATTGATTAGATTCTCTTGTTCTGTGTGTGCGTGAGTGCGTTCCAAAATAGACAATATATTCCAAACTTTGATATTGTGTATTGAAGGGAGTATGTTTGCTCTATGTTCTCTGTAAACATCTCCCTTTCCCTACTCAGTGGATATTATAAGACATTCTATTTATTTTTGCTTTTATATTTTGAAAGCGTATATAAAGGATAAGTATTATTATAATATATTTTATATCTAACATAATATGACTTGGTGAACCTCGGATATCTGTCAGGCAAAGATTCCGGTCGTGGCCAAATTTGTGTAAAATTCTGACAAAAAAAATGTACAGTCCTTTAGCGTTCTGCTACGGACAGCTAAAGCTAAACGGCTGCAATCGTACCGCATCATGTGCATAAAAAATAGTGAAAATTGATTTTTATCTGTGAAGAAAGACTGAAAGCATTTTGAAATGACTCAACAATCATTGTACCCAATCTGCTGTTAAGCCTTGGTGAATTTCTTATGTGAATCAACGTGTACCTCAGGGCGCATCAACGTTGCATACGGCTGGCTGAAGGCAGTTCTTGCAACCTTTTTGCATCATCGTCAACATGAGAGCATGGTAATAAAAATGTGTCACTGTTCCCCTACACTAAGAGTAAGTACTAACGATACAGCATATGTAGGGGTCTCTTTACCCTAAATAAAAACCAACCCAGACCCCTCAAAAGCATTTAGCAGACCATGAATATTATGATTTAAGTATTTTCACCTGATTAATGTAGTGTGGTGTGGTCTGTAAAATCCACAAGGCTGTCCTTTGAGTACATAGCCGTTATAGTGATGCTTTGTTTATTGATGTTTTTATGATCGACGGACCGTGCTGACACATCATACTCTCATGTTGACGAGTAAGTACTAACGAATATAGTATTTATGATCGTGGAATGCATTAGGAAGCAAATGGAATCCTGCTGTATGTGAGATCTATATGAAAATACGATTCGCCGTAGCAGAATTTTAAACTGCAATGTAATAAATGTAATTTTTTTTTATTTACTTTCAACAATGTCCACAGAGAAGGCATGTGATTGTATTATTTCAGATGAATCATTGATACTTGAAAAGTAAGCCGAAATAGTTTTATGCGGAGTGCGTAGACAATGCAGCGACAAACGTTCTTTCAGGATGATTTGTAGACAGTAATAACTAAAAATAAAGAAAACAATGGAACATAGCGGTAATAGCAAAAGTAAAAGAATAAATAAATAAATCGACGTCAACTTGCTGGCTACAGCTCCACGTTCTGGGGATCTCTCTTACTGCTGAGTGGGGTGGGGTGCCTGCTACGTATTACTTAGTTACTATTTCTCCTTTCATCTAACTTTCATCGAAGACCTCAGGATATTTTTTTTATTTTTCCCCTTTTTATTTCTTTTATTTCTTACCTTCTCCTAGTAAGTAGTCTAACGATGCCCGGTTTAACTAAATCAATAAATCAAATTCAATTAAAATGTGCATAAACTCAAAATTATTGCATTTAAATTTTAGGTGTTTTAGCCCAAGGTACAATATTGTATTGGTTAGACTCTCGGCTTCTGACAAATAAACCTCAACGAACAAGTGTTTGAAGGTTCAGTTAACACTTGAGTAAACTAATTTTCAAAGGTCAGTCCTACACTTCATCGACAAATAACAACGCCAGAAAATATTTTGTAGATACGGGTAGGGACCTGATCTTTCCCAACAAAGCGATGACATGTGAACGCAAACCATCGTTTAGTTGGTTATTCTATGGTTAGCAATCACAACTGCCGTATTTCAAATAGAATAACTGGTGATTGATCGAGCTTGTAACTGGTGTCACGTAGTGGTTGAAACGAACTGTTTAAGTGCAAAGGAATCGAGTTCGATTTCTGTCGGATATTTTATTATCTTTTCCTCTGTATGCACGTTTTGACTTTTACTTCTTCTCTCTACGGAGACTCCGCGCATGTGTGTGTGTGCGTTTGTGTGTGCGCGCGCGCATATAAGGGTTAGAGTTGGAGTCTGGTCTGTGGCTAGGACATAGGATTAGAGCTCGGGTTCTGGTCTAAGTGTGGAGTTTTATTTGAGAAAAGAAAACAATCAGTTGAGATCCAGGTTTAACAATCGGTAACCACGTTGGGATGTTGGCGTACCACTAGTACTAGTAAAAGAGTATAAATACAGGTTTTACAACGAAAATACCAACGTTTCGTGGAAAAATTGGTCGCGTACGAGTATAATCTTTTTAAAGAGTATATCTCGGCACAGTTTAAAAAACACGAGATAATGTTTGATCTGTAACTTTAGTGAAATGATTGTTTACGTTTTAAAGTACGAATAAAAGCGATTTCTTTTATACTTTATATAGAATTTTAGACAGTGTTTTAAGTAAGGTGGAAGTATTGATTTGCTTAATGCAATACCTATGTACTTCAAATAAATATTTAATCGATTACACTGTTTGCGATTTTTTTATACACCTGCTATGTCTCGCTTCAGGAGTGCATGGCTGCACACAGGTTAATTAATTTACAAAAATTTATTTAATAGTGCATGCATGCTTTACATACAGCCCCACTAAAACACGCTTTTAAGGTATGCATCAAATGAACCTTCATGAACACGCACACACATACGCATGATGGATGAAATTGAAATGTCTGGATAAAACCACGGGGTCAACTCTAGTAATAGGTTTCACATGCAGAGAGAGAAGTATGTCGTAGCTGAGATACAAATCCACGACACCATTCCCCTCTCCCCCTTGCCCCTGCACTACCAACCCCCTCTCCCCAGCAAGCCTTGAATGGGCCCTTGAGCTCTTCACTCCCGTAAACTTTCCAGATGTTCTGTCGTCATTGACTTGGCGATCATTTACATCACTTCCCAATAGTTCATCGGACCGTACTAGCTCTCTAAGAACACTACACCCACTGTCTGCGTGTGTTGGGGTTGTGATTAATTTGTATCTGTATTACTGTCGTCTAATCACAGTAAATGTACGGGATCGCTGGTCATCCTGAGCTAACAATGGCGAATGAAATACAGAAGATTCTATCTTTAAACGTCGCAAAATTATTTTACAATGCTCCTCTTCATCCATGTGATATGAGTCTTACTTTTGCTAAGGGAATAATTCAGAAAAGACAATACTGAATAACGCTTGCTTCCCTTGAATCAAAGTCACTTGGTGTGTTGAGCATTCACAAGTTACTGTCGGTCAGTAGGCCATAGGTCTGAACTGCGATTATGTTTATCTTACTAACAATATCATGACAAGAATGAATGTCAAAATATTATGACACAAACATACACGGTTAAAAAGTACTACTTAAAATGGAGATCCGTTATCGTATTTTTAAAACACTTTTAGACACAATTGAAAGAAAATATCAAAAGATATTCGTGTATTTCTTCAAAAACCTTTTTTTGTGTGCGAACGTGACAACTGGTCCATTAACAAATCGATGTTTCCTCTGCTGAAGTCAGTCTCGCGTAACACTTAGTAATTATTACATCGATAAAGGGACTGAAAGGTCGACAGAAAATTACGTTTGCCAGTACTATAATTGTATCTTTTAGCTCTACTATTTTAGCGCTTAAAATAACAGTACAAACCAAGCTGTAGAATTTTTTACACATTACATCGTGCTAATTAGTGTTTGATTGTAAATCTCAGCTATCGGCGAAATCGTCAGTTTGTCCATTAGTTTATCAAAATTTGCTTCACCTTTTAAACACCCTTTCCAATTCTTCGGTAATTATAATATTACATTGAGGAAACATGGAATTGTAGACAAAAATATTTTTAGTTAAAGGGAAAAGCAAGTCAAATGGAAAATTGGGCTTAAATGGGAGTTGTCAAAACGCTATTGAAAAAAGTACAGTTATGAAATGTTGAACAGAGACAAAGAATAATGTTACAAAGAGAGTTTCAATGTAGCTACTATGTGCTTTCATATGGCAAACTTCATGCTAACTATATATGTGTGTGCAAAATAGAAGAATGTCATCGCAGAACTAAAAAGACCTCTTCTGGCATGGCTTGCATTGATATGGGTGGTAGAGACAGTAGAATTTGTACAGACCCTCGCAAACAAACGAAGCAAGTAATCTGCACACACCTTGGTTGTTTTAAAAGTAGGATGCAACCAGGACAAGTATGACTGCTTTCTTTCGCAAAACGTACTCAAACACTGAAACATTCATGAGTGGGGTAAAGCTGTATTTTCGACACGATTGTAAACAGATGATCATTTTGCAACCGAAAATTTTGATCGAAATTTGATTCGCAACCTCAGTATCTGTCATTTAAAATCATAAATTTAATTACCATTTAGCTTGCTTTTCCCTTTAAGGAATTTCTGCAGTACTATTTTATTGATTGGGTAAACACAAGGTTGAACAATTAAAGTTCTTCGTCCGTTCAATTTAAGACCAACCACCAGAGTTAAATTGTTGTTCATCGATTCAGTAATTAAGCAGCAAGTACAAAAACAGTACCTTCGTTCCAGACCTGGTGAAATTTTTTTAATAGTTCAGTAAACTCCATGCATGTATCCAATAGTAGTGAAGTCTGATTTTACGATCGATATAGAGATTATGTATGCCCTACAAAAGATAAGAAAGTCAAAATGGCGACTTAAAAAAAACCCACAAAAAACTTGCTAGAATTCGTCAAAACGTGACTGACAGGCATTCAGAACAAACCATATATGCTTTTATTTAAGTGCACACAGAGACACGGGTGTTATGAAGAACACCCATGGATAGAGGGCAGGGGATATTGTGATTTGTCTTCGTCACCTTAACTCAGTTGGTATCCATAAAGGGGCGGAAAAAGTTGATGCGTACCCTGACTGGCGTAATATTTCCCTCGGTATACGTAAGTTTATGTGGATATGCTGTGTAGGTCATGCAGGGGTAGAAAGAGAAGGCAGGCTTGATGACACTTTGCAAGTGTACTTTGGAAGATAAGAGGTTATTCTACCAAAGGATCATAGAAACAAATGGAGAGCTACCACCATGCAGTGTGGTAAAGCTACTGTTGGAAAGAGAAGCAGCTGGATGGTCTGTGTTTAAAGGGTCGATCAGAGTCATTATTAAAAGTTCTAGTGTTCTTAAGAAGAAGATGCAAAGAGGCGGGCACACTTCCAGTTATGTAGATTGACTTTATAGGTGCAAACCTATAGATTCAACAAAGGTTTTAGCGAAAAACAGCAATTACGCTCCTCATTTTGAAAAGTCAGGGTAGGTTTCCACAGCTATTGGGTATGGGTGGGGAATCGTCTTAGTGTTGGATGTGGGTGGGGACGGGTTTTAGCAATAATAATCACCCGCTTGTGGTTTGACGCACAAACAAAGGCGCTCCAGACCTTGTTAGACGCCGGTTCAGAGACTGATTGCTCGAGCTTTGTTTGTCATCAGTCACAATTGAACGTGCAAGAGCTGTAAAGTGAACGTTTTACCTATCAACATTAAAACTTATGTTGTGTTAAGGAGTTATGCACGAAAAGAAATCAGTCTCACGGAAAAAATAAACGTCGCTTAAGTGTTGAACACAACTGGAACTATCTTTGCTTATAATACTTAGAAATTTGGTGGTATTTACTACTTATTTACTGAAAGCGGTAACGCCAACGTTTGTAACTCCCGATTTTTCTTCTCCAGTTTGTCTGCGCCTCTGTACTCGAGTAGGCGTTATTCTTGGAAAGAATGGAGGGGACAGTAGAGCAATAAACGTGAACAACTTCGGTGAAGTTGATAATTAACACAAACATAATGGTAAATATCACTTAGTCCACACAATCACGACTTACATCAACCGACACCGACAAGAAAACTATAGGGGAGGCCAGGTACTTGCCAGCCGAACAAGGTGAAGGGAAATAACTCTTATACGTAGTTTTATGGATTCCTGTGAGAACAGAAGTTTAGTGTAACTAGTTTTTTCACAAAGTGTTATAATATATTGATGCTTAGTTTTTCATTTGTAGAATACGATGACAAAATCGTCTATTTCAAATCATGTAACTTTGTCATATTTGTTGTCCCCCCCCCCTTCCTTCTGTAGGGCAAAGCCCTAGAATAAATCAATAAATACACCAATATCTCTCTACTTTCATTTCTTTCCTTCATCGAATGGGCCATCCAGTCATTTCACGCGGGAAAGGGAGTGGAGGGTGAGTGACAAAGGAGAAGATAAACTGCATGCAGGCCCGGCGCCAGGCTGTGCTGTAGGCGAGAGACAAATACTGCGCCCCGCCCCATTCCACATCGCCTCCCAAAAGAGAACCTTTTATCTACAAAAATATATATACATTTAGGCATACCTCCATTTTATGAACTCAAAATTTAAACAATAAACATAAGCTGTTATATTACTATTCATGATTGTCGTGGATTTGCATTCGCATACACACATGGAGTCAAAAGATTCATTCGACAAATCCAGAGACAATGCCAATCGATCCGTAAGTAACGATTTTTGTGACGAATGAACATTATAATCTAGCTGAATGTGCATGACGTGTAACATTCCTTCCTTCCACACAAGTTTCTCCACTCGGGATTTTTTTCCGAGCGGTCCGGTGCCGCAATGGTTAGCGCCTGTCACCAAAACAGTGATGCCCAGAGTTCATTTCTCGTCTCGGGGACGCTGTTCTTTCTCTGCACGTGGCATCTGTTTACAGGGCTGGCTGCTTGCCGTAATATAGCCTCAGTTGCTGGCACGATGTAAAACACCAATCCCCCCCCCTGCCTTCTCGCCCTAAGGTCAGTGTTGCTGTCCCTGAACTCAGCTGCAGTATTTCCTATGAATAAGTGTAGAACTTCGGACTGACTAGAAGAGAGAAAGGTGAGGGGATCCTCCCCGACCAGCCCATTTCCCATCCCCAAACGCCGCCCCCTCGCCCATCCCTCCTCCGCCCCTTCTTCCCCTCTGCTCAGCTGGTCACTGCAAATCCGCCATCAGATGATATGTTTTTTTGTAACACGGGAACTGAGAAATTCGCGAGTGTAGTAAACCTACAAGCAAAGGAAAGGTGTCATACAAATGCCATTTTATGAAAAGAGTATTTTTCATTTTTCATCACTTTAGAAAAAAGCAGGATATTTTGCGCCCCTCTCCCTCCGTGCCTGCTCCACCAGCCTCTCCTCCAGCAACCAGCACCGCCCCTCTCTACCCGCCCGCAGACCCTCTACCATCTCTTCTGCGCCCTCTACGTCTCCGCTGGTTAGCTGGTCACTGCAAATGCCTCCTCGAGTAATGGGGTTTTCTGTAATACAAGTATTGAGAAACTAGCCTGGTGGTCGAATCACAGGCAGAGGAATGGTGTCCCGCTAGTGTCATTTTATAATTGAAACATAATTCATCTTGAAAAGCAGGCCATTATTGGGAGTGTGTAATATGGTAGTTCTGATATGGTGTAAAAAAGAAACAAGCGCAGATTTTTTTGCGTTTAGACGAAGTGCTTACCTCAAACAATTTGAAAGAAGACACCGCCTTTAAAGTGCTAACTTTCGTACGCAGATCGCAATTTTCAGACACATTTTTGAGGGATCCTTAGCCGAGATCGTAGAGCTTTCACAACACGACCTTTAGCAGAATCTCTCCTTTCCTCACGGATACTATTAACGAAGTAAAGCCACGGGTCCAAAGAAGCATCAATAAGGTAAACGGATAGTGTGAGTACACCTGCGACATCCCTAGCAATGACAGCCCCTGTCTTTGACATTACTCCCAACATGCTGCGAACTAC
This sequence comes from Pomacea canaliculata, assembly GCF_003073045.1. NCBI lineage: Eukaryota > Metazoa > Mollusca > Gastropoda > Architaenioglossa > Ampullariidae > Pomacea > Pomacea canaliculata. Next base: position 10,826,721 of record NC_037596.1, on the reverse strand, counting down.
AGTGCTAAGAATTTTTACTCCGATAAGAACAGTAACTCGTCGAGCCAGCGCCCTCTCTTCACTTTTTAATGCTACGACTGCAGAGATCTCACTAGGATGCAAGGTACACACGCTGAATGAATGACAAACTCCAGCAACTAAACTCAGGACGAGGCGAAAAAGCATCAGTACAAAGACGTAGTCCCAGCCTTTGTAATCTTTCTCGAAGACAGGTAAAGGAAGACAAACCGAGTTCTGCCCATAGAACTGCCACTGCCACGTACAAAGAATGGGCAAAACAGCAAAGACTAAAGCAAGCAACCAGATGGTGCAACAGACTGTAACCAAGGATTTGCCGTGCAGAGAAAAATCGAGAGGAGACCGTACGACGATAAGACGTTCTGCTATGATGGCGGTCAAGGTTATGATAGACACATCCACGCACATCCAGAACACGAGGCCGGACATCTGACACAACCATCCACCCGTCCATGCTTCTTCGTACCACAAATAGCGGTCTCGGAACACCAAGTCAGCCACCCCTATCACTAACATGTACGTGCCGGTGAGAAAGTCGGACACGTGCAGATTAATCATCAAGACATTAAAGACGGATCTGTGCTTTTGCTTCTTCTTGATTTCAGAATGCACGATACAATAAACATTCCCAGTTAAAGAAACAACACATAAAGCCCAGACCAAAGCAAAAGCAGTCTTTGAACGCAACAAATTTTGGCAGGACGAAAAAATGTCATCCGGTGAGAAACACATCACTTCGTGAGCGAGGTCTGGCAGCAGTTCGTGGCAGCAAAGCTTGTAGGAGCTCGCTTGTAGGACTTTTAAAGACTTCAGATGCTTGAAAGTGTCGTTGTGCACTCTTCTGATTTGTGTTTTGGACAGATCCAGGTGGGTCACATCTTGAATGTAATAAAAACTGTCATAACGAAGTTCTGTAAGACAGCTAATGGACAGATTCAGTACCTGTATGGCGGAAAAACTACTCAACATCTCTCCTGTAAACACTTTCAGCGACGTTCGCGAAAGGTCGAGATACGTCAAAGGGGAATGTTGTGGTTCTGTGTAACTTGTGAACAAGAACTGCAATGGATTCCCGGCTAGACGAAGAACGCGGAGATTTTCAAACTGCATGAAATACGACATGTCTAACCAGCTGATCAGGTTGTCACTCAAGTCAAGTGTTTGAAGAGTAGGAAGCGATATATTATAAAGAACTTGCAGATTACAAGCTGCGAGACTAAGCCACGCGAGGTAAATGGTTGGAGACAGATCTTTTGTTGACAAACCGCTCCCTCTAGCATCTAAATAACGAAGGGCAGGAACGTTCTGCATGTCGAATGTTTCTGAGCAAACAAATGCAAGACCTTGACACACACAGCCTTGTGGGCATCTGAGGTCACAGAACAGTTCGTCGTCGTGTTGTGGACACTGTGGTCGGCCGTCACACATGTGGTCAATGTGCACACACACGGTGGAGGCGCGACACCTGTAGAAACCTGGACACGTGTACACCTGGCAGTTCGCCTCGTCTTCTCGGTTGGGACAGTCGTACACGCCGTTACAGCGCACGTACACAGGCAAACAGTAGCCGTCAGGTGGACACCGGAAGTGAGTTTCGGGGCAAGATTCGAAGACACTGAGTGCCTTAAACGTTAAGTTACCGTCCTTGTCAAAATTAATGACAGCAGGGGGATCAATGTGATTAGTAAGAGACACGTACCACTCTTGGAACTGATCGCAGTCTTCGTCGGAAGCATCCCAACAATCGTTTTCTACGTCACAGAGTTTTTCGAGTGGAATGCACTGACCGTTCTGACACTGGTACCCGTCACACGTCTGACTGCGTGTACAAAACATTTCATCAGATCCATCGTTGCAGTCCTGCTTGAAGTCACAAACCAGAGTGTAGTGCAAGGTGCGTGTTTGGTCAGAGCAAAGAAACATCTCAGTGACAATAGACGACACCGAACTCTTTGGTTGAGTTTTACAGTATAAAGGAAAATTCACTGCACCACATCGGCTGGCTTTATCACATGACAAGAAGTTGTATGTGAAGTGGCCTTCTGGACAAACGATATAGAGGCTGTCATTTCCAATAACGAAATCAGCATCAAAGGATACCAGAATGACATTTCCCGTTTGGTATTTGTCTAAAGCAAACTCACAGAGTGTGAGAAAAACCTCGTATCCATAACACTGGCTTTCAACTAAGAATTCGCTGCCATAAGGGTTATAGAAACAAAGTTTGCTCATTGTATTAATAGAAACGCGTCTTTGAAATAACTGAGAAAAGCTGTAGGCTATAGTCATGTCCGCCCAGATCAAAGTTTTTTGGTACAATGAAGGCAAAGGTAGCTGGTAGGTAGTGAGTCCTATGTGAAAATCTGCTAATAACTTTGCAAATTTGTCTATCTTCCTAAGAGAATGCAAATCATCATTTGTTTTTAAAGTTGCCAGGTTACCTCCCTTATCTGTACACAATTTACTCGCCATCGGCCACAGAACTTCGTCTTCCCAGCTCAAGACGACATAACACTTGTTACCTACGGCAATAGAGCCGTTACAGGCGGGACTGCTGTAAGGACAGTGCGCTCCTTCGTCCTCCCCTCCAAGGCACTCCGGCACCAGGTTACACTCCAGATGCTGCTTAAAGGAGTTGTAGAAAGGTACGGAACAATCCCACAGCCCACCCTCTAATTTACTAGGAACTTGTGACAGATTGTGTAACGAGAATAGCATTTTAAACCCTCGACGTATATAATATAGGGACTCAAAGATGAACCTTATCTGAAGCGACTGATTGAACACCAACGCAGGCAAAACTAAGCTCCTGGTGATATCCATGTGCAGTGAAAGATTTCCATCATTATTGATTGTGAATATTTGTAAATGACAATCATTAAGTATATAGCCTTCAAAGTCGACAAAAGAGAAACTGATCATAACCTCTTGACCTGGATGAACGTCTATGACGCGAGACGCATTCGGTAGAAGAGCTTGTCTCCTTTTGTCTCTGAACAGTCTTATCGTTACGTAACCGGACAACGGTGACGTGTACACGATCGGAAGTGATGTTCGCGAATCTTCTTCGTTCGATGTAAATCTAATTTCAAATACTGGAATCGCTGTTATTGCAATTAGGAAATAAAGCTGTTCTTTCCCCGATAAGAAGACGGGTTCATATGCGGGGACGTACAGTAAGGACTCTCTTTCTTCTAGGAGTCGATATCTTCAGCACATCTGAGCATCAATTTTTCGCTCAACAAGCTGATGTAGCTTTCAAAAGTAGCCTCTATATACGGGCCTTTGGGAACAGAAACACTCAGTATACAACTTTCATCATTAGTTATGTTGAGTGTCTCTGTCATGTATACACCGCGGATGATGCCAGATCTTGATGAAAACCTCAGGATATTGTTCTCTAAGCACTCATTCACTGTCACATAATAAATCGTATCCTCGTCGCTTATGTTCTCAGCGTAGTCCTCATAATCTTGGAAAGTAACGTTATCATTCACAATTAAAGATTTGTCCGTGTCACGTGATGTGCTGCTGTCATGAACAAAGTTGTAAACGGAGTATACACTTGTTGATTCAAAGCTTGAAGTGTTTTTGGCTGGACTCCAGGAGGCATTTTCCGTGATATTGTACAATTTATGCATATAGCTATCACCAAAACAGCTCAGATACGTCATGGGGCAAAAGCTCCACACCCAAAAGTACAAGAGATGTGGGTGCATTTTACAGACTTGCTTGTGAAATGTGATCACAGTCGTGGAGTTTGCCTATTTCACAGTCTTATCAGGTAACGAAGAGTTTATATAAAGCGTAATATACTGCGCATAGCTGTCGTTTACTTGCTTTCTAAAGATGCTAACAATAATGTCTCTTTTGTAAATAATCAGCTTTTTTGAGTCGTTTAAATACACAGTCATCGGAGTTTATTTCTATTTAAAGCATTTCAATGCATTATTTCTTGTGAGTTTTTGTAAAAATAAAACTTTTAACTTCATTTTTTTAAAACAACTCTTTGTTGTTTGAATTTTCTCTAGTTTAAAGATTGAATATTTATATATAAAAATATTTTAAAATTATCATAAATTGAACAGAAACAATTTTATGAATGCTGACATATATCCAATTAGCTGTTTGTGAGTTAGGGTCCTTTATGACACGTGAGCATAAAACTGCTAGTCATTTTTATATTCTCTTTCTGACATTAAACAATGGAGATTACTTATTTCAAGATATCTTTTTGATCCAATATTTCATTCCAGCTATTGCACTGCTTATTTCCATTTATAAATTTTTTTCCCGTATTCCTTATGATAAAATATAGGAGTGACGAATTTATGACTGGAGAATTTTTAAAAGGTTTAGACTTACCAGAAGCCGTCACTTAGGGCGTGGCTGACTTTTTAATCAAGTAACCGCTTCCTTAAGGCGACTACATAGTCACACCTCTGACGAAGCTTGCCACTGCGTCCAAGTTCTGTCACTATGAATAGGGGAGAGAGACCTGTTAGTCACCGCTGTCTTTATCCTGTTCCCATTGTAGGTTGTTTTAAAACTTCCACCAATCTCAACCTCACTTCGCTGTAACGGAATCTTGTTTATTTTACTGTTTTAGTGTTTTAGGGAAAGAGGTAAGTCCTGATATGTTGTTTCGACACGTGTACTTTGGGAATCAGCAATTGGCTGGATTTCCAATTAAACTTTTATTATAATGCTACGTGCCCCAGCGCGATCTTTTCAATATTTTTATCTGTTTGTAAAAAGGTGAGGTCAATGTACACAAAAGGACATATTTAACATTTTTAATGAAAACTGCTGCTATCCATCGACTTGCCACCTGTGATTAGTCTCTCGCATTAGTAAAAAAAAAATTATGTCAGCCAAGAATCTTGTACTTTTTCTTTGCATATTTGCTTTTCATTCTATGGTATTTTCTTTTCTTATATTTCATTCAATTTTAAGACATCATCGACTGGAAGATGACGCTTTCTTCACTAAAAAGAATTATAGATGTCTGCAACGAGTTATGGAGGGGTTTATCAACTCCGCAACCGAACACTTTAAACTTTTTAACACGTTTGTTGTAGGGCAAAGAAGACTCATCAGTTTGTAGCTATTTTGGTGTCCTCATATCCTGGCGAATAATGACATTACTAAAACGCAGAAAAACACAAAGCAGGACAAATAAGACGCTGACACTCTGCACTTGATGAAGACGACCAGGACATCTGAGATTTTGTGCTGCAGAAATGAAATCGCAGTTAACATTAGTTGCGTTATTATCCCACAAGTGCATAAATCCCTTCGACCACTTACTACGAACATTGTTTCTCACAATGTGCACATTCAGTCTCTCTCTGCCTCTTACACATTCTTCTGTACTGCAAACGAGTACAGAATTCAGACAGTCAATAAATACCTATTTTCAAAATTTTCTAAGAAACAACAATGAACTTCTACACTTTACCTTCAATGAACTTTACTATACCCATCAAACTTCAGTGGATACAGATACTGAGGTCTCGATTAACACACGGCAGTTAGACAGTGAAGATCGCACTACGACCAGCAGTGAGTATGTTAATACTGGAACAATTTTTTCATTCGACATCAGCATCATGGAGTGTGCTGACGCAAAGTCATTATGTTTACCGGTGAGACAGGAGAGATCCACGTGAAATCGGGAGGAAGAAATCTCTCAAGAACAATTACTGAGTGTAGCTGGACAGTGCGGGGCCCTGATGGCTACCAAGCGTCAAGCTCTGTACATTTTCGTTTGTATCCCTGCTACATGGACGTCACAGTTACTGTTATCAATGACTCGGAAGGTTGTAAACAGAAAGTATTTAGTTGTAAAGATACGAAGGTAAATCCCACGTTAGCCCTCAGCGGCTCCAATCAGCAGCTTTTCCTCTTTAGTGATAGTTTGCAAGATGCGTCTCGCTCGATTGAGTTCATAGTGCAGTTCCAAGCAGTTCCACTCACCGAAAGAGTTTTACACTCGCTTCCTATAACGTATACTTCGCCAAGCTCCGGCTACGTGACGTCATATGGGTTTGAAAAGGGGCTTGAATTTCCGTGTGGTACAAACGCAACACGTCTAATCATTGCTCCAGAAGGTCACGTGATGATGATCAGCTTCCCGGCTGTTTACACTAGTGTAAATAGTTTATCTTATGTAGGACCCGCTGATCTGAAGATGTACAAGGTCAATGACGACGGATCCTTAGCGAACTTAGGAATAGTAAACGGACAAGACAAAGGCCCAACATTCATTCAATCGAACATATTGCTGCATCTACAAAAAACAAGATGGTATACGATCACCGGCTTCAAAATATATTTTTCTTTTCATCCTTCACCAGAAGCACCACGAAGGCTGACCAGCGGTTTGTGGGATTGTTCAGTACCTAATTACAACACCTTTAAACAACACCTGGAGTGCAATCTGGAAGCCGAGTGCGACGGCGGGGAGGATGAGGGACCCCATTGCGGGTTCAGCAGTCTCGCCTGCAATGGCTCTGTTGCCGTGGGTGACAAATGTTATGAGAACTCACAAACCTTCGAGGATGTCTCAGCCCGCTCGTCAGAAGAGAAGTGTAAGATGAAAGGAGGCCATCTTGCGACGATGAAATCACGAGAGGAATGGAAGGCATTTGTAAAGCTTTTCCAATATGGAAAAAGACTAAGCATGGCTATGATCGGCCTGCGGACATCTAGAACAGACTGGCCAAAATACTACAAGTACGCGCTCATGTGGGCAGACGGCACAGTGTCTTACGAAACCAACACCACGCAGGATTTCTTTTTGGGGCAATCACGTGCTGTTTGTGGTTTTTACCAGTTCACTATGCCGTTACGTTCTGTTCTTCTGGAATGCGTAACCCCTATAATAAAAAGTTTCATTTGTGAATATCGCGTAAAGCTTCAAATACCCATAAAGCAAAAGGAGGTGGTATATCCCACATTTGATAATCCCATGATGCTTTGGCATAACCGCAAATATGTCTCTGTCGTACAATGTGCGGGAGGTCACGTGACGCATTCCTTCTTATCGTGTGATCCAAACAGCTACTGCCTTGCAACAGCAACTGCCCTCCTGTGTAAAACTATTACTGGAGAAGAAACAGAGATGTTCCGCTGTGACGATCAAGTCACCATACTCCCCTACACTCTAGTGTGTGACTTTAGGTCTGACTGCTTGGATGAATCTGACGAAAACTTTTGCAAACACAAACAGAAGTGCCACGAGTTCTCGTGTCGTAATGGTCAGTGTATTGCAAATAAATATTACTGTGACTTGTACAAGGACTGCTGGGATGGATCCGACGAAGATTGTTCGTCAATTTTTTTCTACGAGTATCCACCAAAGCAACGATTGTTTGCACCAGCTGTTGTTTATTTCGACGGTGAAGGTGAGTTTTACCAAGCACCTATACCATCTTCTGAGCCATGTCCACAAACGCACTTCCGGTGTGCAGGCGAGTCGGCTTACTGTCTGCCCGTGTACGTGCGCTGTAATGGTGTGTACGACTGTCCCTCCCACGAGGACGAGGAGGACTGTCAGCGATACACGTGTCCGGGCTTCTATCGCTGTCGTGGATCACGTGTTTGTGTCCATCCCGACAACGTGTGCGACGGCTGGCCACAGTGTCCGCAACACGACGATGAGACTTTCTGTGGACTGCGCTGTCCTGATGCGTGCGTCTGTCAGGGCTTAGCGTTTGTTTGTACCAAATCGTTCGCAGCCAAAGATTACCCGCAAATGCGCTTCTTAGATGCCACAGGTTCAGGTATGACAGTTAATGACGTACAATTTAATACCTATCTTATCTGGTTATGTCTTTCTTCTTGTAGTTTGACAAATGTTTCTAGCATCGAACTTCCAAACCTTCAGGTTTTGGATCTTAGCTACAACAAAATAATAACCGTCGATTTAAGCTCGTTTCGTTTATTGCAAAATCTGAAAGTGTTGCGTTTGGCAGGTAACCCACTCATCATGTTAACAAACGACGGCTTCAGTCCCGATCATATTAACCTTCAGGCTGTTGATTTGTCTTCGTGCTTGTTAAACACATTTGACAGTAAAGTATTTCTGGAATTTCCGAACATTATTTTTTTAAATATATCTTTTAATACTATAGAAACTATTACAGAAAGTAGGTTTGACTACCTCCCAGACTTGCACAATTGGATGCGAGAAAAAACTCTTTATCGGTATTTCCTAAAGAAGTGTTGACGGCCGCTAGGTATCTCAGTGCGGTGTATGTGGATAATTATAAGTTCTGTTGCCGGAAGAATCTCCCAGAACAATTTGGCCTCGAATCCTGCTTTGCCCCACAAGATGAAATTTCGTCTTGCGACGACCTTTTACGATCTGACGTGTACCGGATATTCTTATGGGTGTTTTGTGTTTTGTCGATATCAGGAAATGTCGGCAGTTTTTTATTTCGGCAGTTTTATCACAGGCGCCAATCTGTGTCTGGATTCGGGGTATTTGTTACTAACCTGAGTGTATCTGACTTCCTGATGGGCGTGTACCTGGCCATAGTCGGGTGTGCGGATGAAACTTACCGCTCCACCTACTTGTGGAACGATGTCCAGTGGAAAGTCAGCACGACGTGCAAAGTGGCCGGCTTTGTGTCTCTCATGTCCAGCGAGGTGTCGGCTTTGATTATCTGTCTCATCACCATCGACCGTTTTATCGTTCTCCGCTTTCCGTTTAGCAAATTCCGCTTTGAGCGCTGGTCAGCCTCATGGGCGTGTGGACTGGCTTGGACTGTAGGGTTCACACTGGCCGCTGTTCCCTTTTCACCATTCCTCTCTGAGTGGCAGTTTTATAGTCAAAATAGTATTTGCATACCACTGCCGATAACAAGAAAAAGTTTTGGAGGTCGCAGTTACTCCTTTGGAGTTATGATCGTTTTTAATATGATACTGTTTATAGTCATAACAGTGGGTCAGATCTGCATCTACTGGTCAGTACGATTGAATTCCATGAAAGAAAGTACGACTAAGAAATCGAAAGATATTATCATAGCACGTCGCCTGGCCACTGTCGTGGTATCTGACTTCCTGTGCTGGTTCCCAATAGGAATGGTCAGCATTATGGCGGCATCAGGAATACCCGTCCCTGGCGAATTTAGTGTTGTCATGGTTATCTTTGTTCTGCCTTTAAATGCGTCGCTGAATCCTTTCCTTTACACGTTTAACCTTGTGCTAGAGAAGTGGAAACAAGCAGAGGAGGCGAGCATGTTAAGAAGACTGGAAGCACAGCAGCCTTGGAATGTGCACAAATCAGCCGACGTTTCCACGTTTGACAGCTGCGTTAGCTCTGCCTCTTAGTTGTGTATGTGTGCGTGTCCTCTCCCAGTACAAAGCTAGGAGATGATGGTATGCAAGGTGAGTCGGTTCCTTTCCAGTCCGTCTTGCTCTGCCTGCCATCAGCTCTTGGCACTATTCGTCAGGTTATGGAGATAGTCGAATTCGCAGAAACATTTTCCAGAAAAATATTTAATATACTGAAAAGGACCATCATTTGCGAAGAGGGACAGCATCATTCTCTTCTGAACTAAGAACAATTGCGTATATTAGGTTTTTTTGCGTCTTTTGAAGAAACAAATAAGTTATTCGTCTGAGAGCACTCTGCTGATAAAATCAACCATCCCTGAAGTGGTGCTGTAGTTTCTTACAATCGATTTTTGGATTCCTTTTGTAATTGAAGGGCAAATGATTCCATCACAAAAAAGTATTACTTGTGACAGGGCTCGGGAAGGACTGAAAGGCTGTTTATGGTTGCTAGAAGAGTCTCCTCCTCCACCCATGGGAGGAGAGGATTGATGTTTTACGCCGAGCTAGCAACTTAGTCTATATCCCTGCAAAAGCAGTGTAAACTCGTCCACCCATAAAAAAAACAAAAGTATGGAATATAACAGGAAAGGCAGACAGCGAACAAGAGAGGGTTGTGTACCCATGTTCACTTGCCGTGCCCTATTCACAGTCAAAAATAACTTTCATTCACTTGGTGTATCTTTTTTTGTCTCAAGAGGATGCCGCTTACATTACTCACAGTGGATAAATGAAGTATTACTGTCTCTAGAATGTATTTACCATGCTACTCAAAGCTAGTAAGGCATGATATTTTGGGCTTGCTTTTGGTATGGCTTTTTCTTTGTTAGTGGAAGACATTTGTCAACAAACAAAAAACCTAATACAATATTTTGATTTTTTTAAAGAGATGAGTATATACAACTTAACATGTTTCAGTTTTTAATTCGAATGGATCGTTTGTCTGGCAGTTATCTTTCTAACTTGGAAACTTACATTCTTTAGACCCTGTTAACATTAAAACACAGCTCAATACAAAATTCCAAGATCCATATAAAAGTATGCGACATCTCCTTTACTGTTCCACTACAGCATGTTCGACAGTGTTTAGCGGTAGCCTCTGAGTAAAAGCATCATTGAGTGTAATGCACTAGGTTTACTAATCCTAGATGGTAGATGCCACTGTACGAGAATTTTTTAGGCGAGTGCTTCCTAAGACACTTAAGTCATTCTCGTTTTCGCTACACATCTGTCTGAAAGAACTAGCTATAACTCTAAAGTTTTTTCCGGTGTACTTTATTTCATTTAAACCTTCCTTTCTTCCATTGTTTGCAATTTTTTTGTGTCTCTACCCGTCTTATACCTCTTTTGAGAGGCACTTAGAAGCCACCCTCTCCAAGGATGTAAGTTCCACGCCATATATCCTCATCAGAATCGAGACAACAACAGTGGCAATGGCTAGAATAGATAGGATCTGACTAAGGAGTCAGATAGGAATTCACTACCAATTACAAGCTATACTAATCCTTGGTAGTACCAATCCTGCTTTACGCATGTGACATGTGGACTCTGCTCGCCAAGACGAAAAGGAGAATACAGGCATTCGAGAAACTGAGGTCCTGAGGAGGCTTCTCTTATGCAGAGAACATAGAACTAAAGACTGTACGAAGAAAGAATTGCCATGCTAGTAGGACACCAGGAACCTCTACTGGCAACACTCAAGTGACGCTAGCTGGTCTTCTTTGGCCATGTGACGCAGCACGACACCTTGTCGAAGACTATCATTCAAGGCACCTTGGAGGGCAGTCGATGCTGCGTGGCTAGAGGAAGAACTTGCTTATGAAAGTCAAAGACTGGACTGGTCGTCCTGTACAGGACCTGCTTACTGTTGCTCAAAATAGGCAAGAGAGGGGGCCCTGTCAGCTGTGAGTCTATCCATGTGATCCTTCCAACGACAGATGCCGGTCAATGAACGACTGACAAACAGACTTACTCACTCCCAACAACAGCCCCCATTCTTTCTCCCATTTACGTTGGTGAGGCCTGGTGTTTGCTCAGATGACTACAACTACCGGCTACACTGAAAATATACTGTAACAAACGGTTACGGATATGTGATCTTTGGGAATTCTCGAGCAAACAGATTAAGATTACTTTGGACAATCAATTCAAAAAAAGTCTGCATCTGTATAATGGGGTGAGTGTTAATTTCTGTAATGATTGACATTTGCGCTGCGGTCTTCTCCTCTGTACGGGTTGTGCCATCTCTTGCAGTGTGTGGCTGCACACCGTCTGTGGTTTACTGACTAAACTAACGGTCAAGCGCTTCGGTGATAGCAATAGAGAGGACTGTAACCAGTGCAGTCACTACTTGCTTCAGAAAGGTATCACAGTTGTCGCACTTTCTGGATCGAGCGTATCTTTAACTCATGTTAAAGACCAACCTGCGTGGTTTTCGTTTTTTGCAGATGTCGGTAGATATAGGCGATATAAACCTAACCTGCTTCCAGAACTCTTCCGTTAATTAATTTTCCTCTATCAAAAATACACGACTCGCACCTGAGATCAACGAGCGCTGATAACAATGTACTACGTCACGTTGGTACACCATTCACAACAAGAAACAGAGCGACAGTTTAGACCAGTGATGCCCAGCCTTTTTCGGCCTGCGGGCCATATCCATTTCGGACAGCCGTGTCGCGGGCCATATCCATTTCGGACAACCGTGTCGCGGGCCCTTCGCCGCAAAAATACGAAAAGGAAAAAAAAATAGAACAGATACCATTTTTTATTAGAAACAAGTTGTACTTACCATTAATTATGTAGTAATTAGTGGGATATTTGAAGTTGTTTTCCCGAAACCAACTTCTGAATGTCCGGCTGAATCGTAGAGACACCAAGTCAGAGCACTGAATCGAAATGTTCGTCCATCGAAAAAAAGATTGGGAAACGCCCCTACGTGGGGATAAATACTTCTTCCTTTTTCTTTTTTTTTTCGTTTTTTTAAGGTCTTCTTTTATTACTAACATGCCGATTTCCTGCACTGTGGGCAGAAGTTTCGCGGGCCAGATGGCACCGCGTCGCGGGCCGGATATGGCCCGCGGGCCGTAGGTTGTGCATCCCTGGTTTAGACTATTCGGAAGTTAAAAATCTGAATTTCCCGTGCTAAAGTAGTTTTTCAGAACCAGGATAAATGGAGACTGTCGGCGTCCGAATAATCTGAGCTGTTGACTGCTGCCAATGTTGTGAATGGTGTACCAACCTGACGTAGTACACTGTTATGGCGCTCGTTGATCGCAGGTGTGAATCGTAGCGGATAATTAATTAACGGATGGGTTTTGGAGGCTGAAATTTACAGGTTACTTTCATATCGTCAATATCTATTGATACCTGAAAAAAACCACAAACCGTTCAGGTTGGTCTTTAAGACACCCTCGTGTATATCTGATCTGTCCTGCTTGTCTATCTGGTTCACTTCCTGTAAGTTTCCCTTAAAGATCCTTGTCCGGTATGTATATGTAAGGATCTTTCTGTGTCGAAGTAGGAGGATAAAACAGAGGGCGCTTGACTTTTGAGCATGTTCAGTCGAATTTTGCAGTCGATTATTTACGCATTATCCATCGTCTTAGACGTCTTAAATTTTCACCAGTTACTCATTTCCGGTGACAATGAAATATTTATTCATTTCCAGCAGTCCGACAAGAGTAAAAAAATTTGTGATTTAATTTCTTATGAGAACGTTTAAGCCTATAGGAAGAGAATGAAGACACAAAGTAAATCGAAAAAAAACCATGTAACAACATTCAAACATGAAATATTTACTTACCTTGGATTATTGTACCATTAAACAAAACATAAAACGAAAGAAGAATCCCTATAGAAACGTGAAATAACCCTGGCATGCAGACAGAACCTTGCTGTTAAAGTTCCCGTGCGTGTCAACTGTCGGAGTTCTTGTCAGCTTAGAAAATACACGGGCTCGAAAGTTTTTGTGAGTGCCGTGCTTTACACGTGATGTCACTGACGTATCAAGTATATTAAGCTAAAAATATAAAAGTATGAGGGGCACTGACGATTAGATTTTTAATAGCTTCAGAGAGTGCCCTTCACGCTTTTATATTAAATTACATGTGTAAAATGTGCTACAATTTTTTTAATCTATTTTATTTGACGTTTGTACCGGTCGACATGGTGGCGCATGATAGCATTGGATAAACCGATTTCATAAAATAATCCACAAAAAAACAATTCGGTTTTTTCCTTTAAGTGTGGACAATATAATTTGTGATAAACAAATAGCTTTAATAAGAAACTTAGAAATCTCAATGAACACAACAGATCAGTAAATACCACTCACAGCAGTGTTTTTTTTTTAAGATGTAACTGCCAGTGAAGAGATGTCTTACTTTTTCCTTCTGTTTCATCCATGCCTATCGGTAAAAGTAGGTCTTGAGACTGCATGGACAATTGTATAATCTGACTTGTTCCTTGTTTAATGTGCACGCTTAGTGATCGTATAAAGGGGACTAAAACCATTGTCCAGGTAGTGGTCAAGATAATCAAATTTTCAATTTTCTTCAAGACATGTAATGTTTTAACTGACAACAGTTTGTGAGAAAAAATGATAGTAAGAATACGTTGCATGAGTAATGCAATGCAAAACTGTGAGCACAATAAAATAGCTAACGGTTTTTCAAGCCAGTTCCGAATATTTCTGTAGCGCAGTTTGTCTCAGGAAATTATTAGTGACAATGCGTAAGTTCTGCTGCCGACTTCAAACATTTATAAACGAGAGACGCGTGTTTTGAAATCGCAGTTTTAGTTACGTTACAACGATAAGTATTATTCTTGGGAACATGGGGCGGGAGCTTGATCATGATCGATTTGGTCAAGTGACGGTATTTATATGGTTATGAGGTACAAATATCGTACCTTCACTTTAAAACTCGTACCTAAAAAGTTCTAACACCACAGATGCTATGGCCGAGATTTATGCCAAAATTTTATATTACATGAATCTAGTACATCAGAGATAAACTATAATAATATTGCTGATGACTCGGACTTTATTGCAGGAAAGATGTGTTACTGTACTGTTCGTTTTATATATATATCACTGGCCTATTTGGATCGCCACAGCTTTTATAAATGAGGATAAAATGACAGTGTTTTTATCACTAATGTATTTTATTTGCTGTACACAGTAAGATTTAAAATATAGTACATCGAAATTTAAAAATAAATCGTGAAATGATAATAATGCTTGTTGTTTGGCGATGTGCATGCTTTCAATTAGCGACGGAAGAATGTAAAGACACATATATACATGTATACTATCACTCTATCTGTCCGTCCGTCCGTCCGTCCGTCTGTAACAACACACACACACACAGCTTATCAGGAGGGCAGCAAATCTAAACAACTTGGGGGAAGTTGACAATTAATCTATAGTAAACCATAAGAAAGCACATGGAATGGATATGGTGTTTAACGCCGTTAATCGTCGAAGAGGGAAACAATCAGATGTAGACATGTAAAATTTTGTACAAAAATGACAGGAAAGCAAACAAAACTAAGAGTTAATATCATTCAGCCCACACAATCACGACAAACATCAACAGACACTGAGAAGTAATAAGGGGAGAGCAGGAACACGCCAGCCGTATAGGGCGAAGGGACATAGCTCATATTTAGCTTTTATGGATTCCTGTGAAACAGAAGATTTTAAAACTTGCAAAAATATTCTAAGAATATTCTACCTGCATGCAGAAATTAAGGAATCATTTTCGAAGATGCAAAAAAAAAAAAAAAAAAAAAAAAAAAAAAATAGTTGTCGATTCAGAAACGGCTGCCATGTTACTGTCGATAAACTGATTATTTCCTCTGACCTCAACATGAATCTAAATTTTATAGAGTCATGAGGAGCTCAAAATGGTCTAAGTAATTATTAAATTGGTATTTATTGGTTTCAGTTGATCAATAGGGTAGCTTCACTCTTTCTAGAGCCTTTTCCCTTTCGATCTCCGTCTATTTTCCTTTCCCTCTCGCGCGCGCACACACACACAAACACAATCATTCAATACATAAAAAAATACTAGCACACAAAATAAAATAAAATCTAAACATTCTTGGATAAAAATAAATCAACATAAACAATGATCAGAAATCGAGAATCGATGACAGTGTACTACCTTCTTTTAAACGTCAATACAAAAAAGACGGTGAGCACAAGACCGAACTGCGACACTTCATCGAATGGCATCTAGTCGTTTCCCCGGGAAAGGGGTTGGAAGGGTGGGTAACAGACGAGAAGATAAACTGCACGCGCGTTCTATTTGGCCATCACTCCATCGACTTTTCTGAACCACGCATCAAGTGCAGGTAAGATGTTCTGGTAGTATACTAGAGCCCTGCGTATAGTCGATGCTACTGTTACATACTACATAGTATTAGACAACTTTAGCAAAAATCTGTGGATTTAAGTAGGTAGCACTCTTTTATCAGCTGAGTTAGTTTTTTGACTAGCATTTTCAGAAGCGAAGAAAATAGAAAATTTAGTCTTGGTATCGCAGCATAACTTGGATGACCGTTATAAATTAGGAACTTAACGAGAAGAGCCAACATTAAAAGAGGAAGAAGAATATTTTTTAGAAAGTCCCTGACAAATCTCCGTTATTGGCCTTTTACGGTTTATAGTAATCAAAGGGAGTGTGTGATATGGGAGGCAAATGTAATATGGTATAAAAGGAAACAAGTGCAGTTTTCTGCGTTTAGACGAAATGCTTACTTCAAACTATTTGAAAAAAGATATCGTTTTAAAGCTCTAAATTTTGAATGAAGATCGTAATTTTCAGACACATTTTTGAGACACCTTTAGTCGAGATCGTAGAGCTTTCACAACACGACCTTTCGCAGAATCTCTCCTTTCCTCAAGAAAAATATTAACGATGTATATCCAAGGGTTCAACGATGAATTACTAGTATAAACGAATAGCGTGAGTACACCTGCGACATCCCTAGAAATGACAGTACCTGTCTGTGACATTACACCTAAAATGGTGATAACTGAGCAGCTAAGAATTTTTGTCACGATATGAACAGTGACTCGTCGAGCCACCACACTTTCTTCACTTTTCAATGCCACGACTGCAGAGATCTCACTAGGATGCAAGGTACAAACGCTGAATGCATGACAAACTCCAGCAACTAAAGTCAGGACGAGGCGAAAAAGCATCAGTACGAAGACGTAGTCCCAGCCTTTGTAATCTTTCTCGAAGACAGGTAAAGGAAGACAAACTGAGTTCTGCCCATAGAACTGCCACTGCCACGTACAAAGAATGGGCAAAACAGCAAAGACTAAAGCAAGCAACCAGATGGATGCAACAGATTGTAACCAAGGATTTGCCGTGCAGAGAAAAATCGAGAGGAGATCGTACGACGATAAGACGTTCTGCTATGATGGCGGTCAAGGTTATGATAGACACATCCACGCACATCCAGAACACGAGGCCGGACATCTGACACAACCATCCACCCGTCCATGCTTCTTCGTACCACAAATAGCGGTCTCGGAACACCAAGTCAGCCACCCCTATCACTAACATGTACGTGCCGGTGAGAAAGTCGGACACGTGCAGATTAATCATCAAGACATTAAAGACGGATCTGTGCTTTTCCTTCTTCTTGATTTCAGAATGCACGATACAATAAACATTCCCAGTTAAAGAAAGAACACATAAAGCCCAGACCAAAGCAAAAGCAGTCTTTGAACTCAACAGATTTTGGCAGGACGAAAAAATGTCATCCGGTGAGAAACACATCACTTCGTGAGCGAGGTCTGGCAGCAGTTCATGGCAGCAAAGCTTGTAGGAGCTCGCTTGTAGGACTTTTAAAGACTTCAGATGCTTGAACGTGTCGTTGTGCACTCTTCTGATTTGTGTTTTGGACAGATCCAGGTGGGTCACTTCTTGAATGTAATAAAAACTGTCATAACGAAGTTCTGTAAGACAGCTAATGGACAGATTCAGTACCTGTATGGCGGAAAAACTACTCAGCATCTCACCTGTAAACACTTTCAGCGACGTTCGCGAAAGGTCTAGATACGTCAAAGGGGAATGTTGTGGTTCTGTGTAACTTGTGAACAAGAACTGCAATGGATTTCCGGCTAGACGAAGAACGCGGAGATTTTCAAACTGCATGAAATACGACATGTCTAACCAGCTGATCAGGTTGTCACTCAAGTCAAGTGTTTGAAGAGTAGGAAGCGATATATTATAAAGAACTTGCAGATTACAAGCTGCGAGACTAAGCCACGCGAGGTAAATTGTTGGAGACAGATCTTTTGTTGACAAACCACTCCCTCTAGCATCTAAATAACGAAGGGCAGGAACGTTCTGCATGTCGAATGTTTCTGAGCAAACAAATGCAAGACCCTGACACACACAGCCTTGTGGGCATCTGAGGTCACAGAACAGTTCGTCGTCGTGTTGTGGACACTGTGGTCTGCCGTCACACATGTGGTCAACGTGCACGCACACGGTGGAGGCGCGACACCTGTAGAAACCTGAACACGTGTACACCTGGCAGTTCGCCTCATCTTCTCGGTTGGGACAGTCGTACACGCCGTTACAGCGCACGTACACAGGCAAACAGTAGCCGTCAGGAGGACACCGGAAGTGAGTTTCGGGGCAAGATTCGAAGAAACTGAGTGTCTTATACGTTAAGTTACCGTCTTTATCAAAATTTGATCACAGCAGGGGGATCTTTGTGATTGGTAAGAGACACGTACCACTCTTGGAACTGATCGCAGTCCTCGTCGGAAGCATCCCAACAGTCGTTTTCTACGTCACAGAGTTTGTCGAGTGGAATACACTGACCGTTCTGACACTGGTACCCGACACACGTCTGACTTCGTGTGCAAAACATTTCATCAGATCCATCGTTGCAGTCCTGCTTGAAGTCACAAACCAGAGTGTAGTGCAAGGTGCGTGTTTGGTCAGAGCAAAGAAACATCTCAGTGACAATAGACGACCCGAACTCTTTGGTTGAGTTTTACAGTATAAAGGAAAATTCACTGCACCACATCTACTAGCTTTATCACATGACAAGAAGTTGTATGTGAAGTGGCCTCTGGACAAACGACATAGAGGCTGTCATTTCCAGTAACGAAATCAGCCTCAAAGGAAGATACCAGAACGTTGATTTCCGTTAGGTATTTGTCTAAAGCAAACTCACAGAGTGTGAGAAAAACCTCGTATCCATAACACTCGCCTTGAAGTAATAATTCGCTGCCATAAGGGTTATAGAAACAAAGTATGCTGATTTTATTAATAGAAACGGGTCTTTGAAAAACCCCCGAAAAACTGTAGGCTATAGTCATGTCAGCCCAAATCAAAGTTTTTTTGTACAATGAAGGCAAAGGTAGCTGGTAGGTAGTGAGTCCTATGTGAAAATCTGCTAATATTTTGCAAATTTGTCTATCTTCCTAAGAGAATACAAATCATTATTTGTTTTTAAAGTTGCCAGGTTACCTCCCTTATCTGTGCACAATTTACTCGCCATCGGCCACAGAACTTCTTCCCAGCTCAAGACGACATAACACTTGTTACCTACGGCAATAGAGCCGTTACAGGCGGGACTGCTGTAAGGACAGTGCGCTCCTTCGTCCTCCCCTCCATGGCACTCCGGCACCAGGTTACACTCCAGATGCTGCTTAAAGGAGTTGTAGAAAGGTACGGAACAATCCCACAGCCCGCTCTCTAATTTACTAGGAACTTCTGACAGATTGTGTAACGAGAATAACATTTTAAACCCTCGACGTATATACGATAGAGACTCAAAGATGAACCTTATCTGAAGCGACTGATTGAACACCAACGCAGGCATAACTAATCTCCTGGTGATATCCATGTGCATTGAAAGATTTCCATCATTATTGATTGTGAATATTTGTAAATGACAATCATCAAGTAGATAGCCTTCAAAGTCGACAAAAGAGAAACTGATCATGACCTCTTGACCTGGATGAACGTCTATGACGCGAGACGCATTCGGTAGAAGTGCTTGTCTCCTTTTGTCTCTGAACAGTCTTATCGTTACGTAACCAGACAACGGTGACGTGTACACGATCGGAAGTGATGTTCGCGAATCTTCTTCGTTCGATGTAAATCTTATTTCAAATACTGGAATCGCTGTTATTGCAATTAGGAAATAAAGTTGTTCTTCCCCCGATAAGAAGACGGGTTCATATGCGGGGACGTACAGTAAGGAATCTTCTAGGGAGTCGATATCTTCAGCACATCTGAGCATCAATGTCTCGCTCAACAAGCTGATGTAGCTTTCAAAAGTAGCCTCTATATACGGGCCTTTTGGAAACGGAAACACTCAGTATACAACTTTCATCATTAGTTGTGTTTAGCGCTTCTGTCATGTATACACCGCGGATGATGCCAGATCTTGATGAAAACTCAGGATTTTTTTCTCTAAGCAATCATTCACTGTTACATTAAAAATCGTCTCCTCATCGCTTATGTTCTCAGTGTAGTCCTCATAATCTTGGAAAGTAACCTTATCATTCGCAAATAAGGATTTGTTCGTGTCACGTGATGTGCTGCTGTCATGAACACAGTTGAAAGTGGAATCTAAATTTGTAGAATCAAAGCTTGAAGTGTTTTCGGTTAAACTCCAGGAGTCATTTTCCGTGATATTGTACAATCTTTGCATGGACCTATCACCAAAAGAGTGCATATATGTCACGAGAGAAAAGCTCCACACCCAAAATAACAGCAGAAGTGGTGTCATTTTAGAGACTTGTTCGTGAAATCTGTTTACGGTCGTGGAGAGTTTGCCTGTTTCACACTCTTATCAAGAGTTTATATAAGGCGTAATATATTGCGCTTTGCTGTTGCTTACGCTGATCAGAAAAATGTCTTTTTTTGTATATAATCATCTATCTGAAGTCTTCGAGGTTTATTTCTTATAAAAATAATTGAAATAGATTATTTGTAAAATTTTCAACTTAAAAGAACTTTTTTAATAAATTTTTATTTCTAGCATTTTAGTATTATTTTTAATTTCAAATTTAAAATGTAAACATATTTACGTATTTAAAAAAATCTTCATAGCTATTTAAAAAACAATTCTATGAATCCTGACATAAATACATTTAGGTGTGTGCAAGTCGGTCTCTTTAGGAATCGTCAGCATAAAACTGCTGGTCAATTTTTGTATTTCCTTCTTGATAAATAGTCTTAAGCAATGGAGATTTCGAGATTTTCTTTCTATGTAATATTTCATTCCAACTATTACACTGCTTATCTCCATTTTTAAATTTTTTTTTTTACCAGCATGGCTTTTAATAAAATATTCGAGAGAACATCTTTGACTGAAGAATTTTTAAAAGGTTCAGATTACCAGATTAATTCCAGATTGTCACCAAGGGCGTGGCTGACATTTTAATCAAGGAACCGTCTCCTTAAGGTGACTATATATCCACACGTCTGACGAGGCTTGCTACTGCATCCATAGTTCTGTCATTATGAGTAGTGGAGAGAGACCTGTTAGTCATGGCTGTCTTTATCCAATCCCCACTGTAGATTGTTTTTAACCGTCAACCCCTCTCAATCTCACTTCGCGATAACGGAGTCTTGCTCGTTACATTGTTTTCATGTTTTAGGGAAAGAGGTAAGTCGTGCGCTGCAGAGTTTATGTTTTGCTTAGTGGCTTCGAGGCATGTACTTTGTGAAGCAGCAACTTATCCTGAGCTTCTGGACTTACATAAGAGAGAGATTTGTCCACCAATATAGTCACTTCTTAGTCTGCTATGTCGGCCTTTATCAACAGCTCTTTAATACTATGTGTTACAACGGATCCAATAACCAAACCAAGGAGACTTTCGCCGTGTTATGATTTCTCGAAAAGGGTCTTGAGTGAGATGGTGTCAACTATATCTACATAGTCGCTGGTCGTAATTCAGGATTCAATGTAGTTTTTCCAGGATGATGTTCTCTAATGCCAGAATATTCATTGTTTCTGACGAAGTTTGGTCTCATTGTCCCAAACCTTGTACAGCATATGCACTGCTTCTGTAGTTATTGTAAATAATAATTTTTTTAATGAGCAGTTGCCATATTGTGGCAAGCTGGAAGAAAGCTATTCAAGCCTCTTCAAGCCATCCTTTTGTTGTCCTTTTAACGTAACGTTTGCCGATTTGATTGGTGTTTCTCATTACTTTCTGTTCTGTTTTGCCTTCTACAGAATCCTCTGAGAGTCTCTGAGGTTTTACATTTCATTCACACTTCCCTATTATGATTCTACGTGTTGCACCGGGATCATTTAAATAATTGTTGTCTTTTTCTTAAGACGCTAGGTCTCTCCGTAAATATAAATAATAGGAAATAAAAGCTTCAAAAGAAAATTGCGGCTATCCATCGACTCATCACCTGTGACTAATATCTAGCATTTGTGATCAAAGATGTACGCCAGTCCAGAAGCTTGTAATTTTTCTTTGCATATTTGCATGTGAAACATCCCTGCCTCGGTAGACCTGATTCTTATTTTATTTCATTCAATTTTAGGACATCTTCAACTGGAAGAAGACATAAAAATATCTTCATCGAGGTATGGAGGAATTGATCAACTCCGCAAATAACACTTTTGACTTTATATATATGTGCTAGCTTTGTTGTGTACAAAGAAAACGCGCAAATTTCAATCAAATTTTTTTTGTTTCTTTCTATGCTGGTGAATAATGACATTACTAAAACGCAGAAAAACACAAAGCAGGACAAAAAGACGCTGCCACTCTGCACTTCATGAAGACGACCAGGACATCTGAGATTTTGTGCTGCAGAAATGAAATCGAAGTTAACGTTAGTTGCGTTATTATCCCACAAGTGCATAAATCCCTTCGACCACTTACTACGAACATTGTTTCTTACAATGTGCACATTCAGCCTCTCTCTGTGTCTTACACATTCTTCTGTACTGCAAACGAGTACAGAACTCCGACAGTCAATAAATACCTACTTTCAAAATGACCAAGTTCTAAGAAACAACAATGAACTTCTTCACTTTACCTTCAATGACCTTTACTATACCTATCAAACTTCACTGGATGCAGATACTGAGGTCTCGATTAACACACGGCAGTTAGACAGTGAAGATCGCACTACGACCAGCAGTGAGCATGATAATACTGGAACAATTTTTTCATTCGACATCAACATCATGGAGTGTGCTGACGCCAAGGTCATTATTTTTACTGGTGAGACAGGAGAGATCCATCGTGAAATCGGGAGGAAGAAATCTCTCAAGAACAATTACTGAATGTAGCTGGACAGTGCGGGGCCCTGAAGGCTATCAAGCGTCAAGCTCTGTACATTTTCGTTTGTATCCCTGCTTCATGGACGTCACAGTTACTGTTATCAATGACTTGGAAGGTTGTAAAAAAAAAGTATTTAGTTGTAAAGATACGAAGATAAATCCCACGTTAGCCCTCAGCGGCTCCAATCAGCAGCTTTTCCTCTTTAGTGATAGTTTGCAAGATACATCTCGTTCGATTGAGCTCACAGTGCAGTTCCTTGCAGTTCCACTCGCCGAAAGAGTTTTACACTCGCTTCCTATAACGTATACTTCACCAAGCTCCGGCTACGTGACGTCATATGGGTTTGAAAAGGGGCTTGAATTTCCGTGTGGTACAAACGCAACACGTCTAATCATTGCTCCACAAGGTCACGTGATGATGATCAGCTTCGTGGCTGTCTACACTAATGTAAATAGTTTGTCTTATGTAGGCCCCCCTGAGCTCAAGATGTACAAGGTCAATGACGACGGATCCTTAGCGAACTTAGGAATAGTAAACGGACAAGATAAAGGCCCAACATTCATCCAGTCGAACATATTGCTGCATCTAGAAAAAAGACAATCGTTTACGATCACCGGCTTCAAAATATATTTTTCTTTTCATCCTTCACCGGAAGCACCACGAAGGATGACCAGCGGTTTGTGGGATTGTTCAGTACCTAATTACAACACCTTTAAACAACACCTGGAGTGCAATCTGGAAGCCGAGTGCGACGGTGGGGAGGATGAGGGACCCCATTGCGGGTTCAGCAGTCTCGCCTGCAATGGCTCTGTTGCCGTGGGTGACAAATGTTATGAGAACTTACAAACCTTCGAGGTAGTCTCAGCCCGCTCGTCAGAAGAGAAGTGTAAGAAGAGAGGAGGCCATCTTGCGACGATGAAATCACGAGAGGAATGGAAGGCATTTGTAAAGCTTTTCCAATATGGAAAAAGACTAAGCATGGCTATGATCGGCCTGCGGACATCTAGAACAGACTGGCCAAAATACTACAAGTACGCGCTCATGTGGGCAGACGGTACAGTGTCTTACGAAACCAACACCACGCAGGATTTCTTTTTGGGGCAATCACGTGCTGTTTGTGGTTTTTACCAGTTCACTATGCCTTTACGTTCTGTTCTTCTGGAATGCGTATCCCTTATAATAAAAAGTTTCATTTGCGAATATCGCGTAAAGCTTCAAATACCCATAAAGCCAAAGCAGGTGGTATATCCCACATTTGATAATCCCATGATGCTTTGGCATAACCGCAAATATGTCTCTGTCGTACAATGTGCGGGAGGTCACGTGACGCATTCCTTCTTATCGTGTGATCCAAACAGCTACTGCCGAGCAACAGCAACTGCCCTCCTGTGTAAAACTATTAGTGGAGAAGAAACAGAGATGTTCCGCTGTGACGATCAAGTCACCATACTCCCCTACACTCTAGTGTGTGACTTTAGGTCTGACTGCTTGGATGAATCTGACGAAAACTTTTGCAAACACAAACAGAAGTGCCACGAGTTCTCGTGTCGTAATGGTCAGTGTATTGCAAATAAATATACTGTGACTTGTACAAGGACTGCTGGATGGATCCGACGAAGATTGTTCGTCTATTTTTTCTACGAGTATCCACCAAAGCAACGATTGTTTGCACCAGCTGTTGTTTATTTCGACGGTGAAGGTGAGTTTTACCAAGCACCTATACCATCTTCTGAGCCATGTCCACAAACGCACTTCCGGTGTGCAGGCGATTCGGCTTACTGTCTGCCCGTGTACGTGCGCTGTAACGGTGTGTACGACTGTCCCACCCACGAGGACGAGGAGGACTGTCAGCGATACACGTGTCCGGGCTTCTATCGCTGTCGTGGATCACGTGTTTGTGTTCATCCCGACAACGTGTGCGACGGCTGGCCACAGTGTCCGCAACACGACGACGAGACTTTCTGTGGAGTGCGCTGTCCTGATGCCTGCGTCTGTCAGGGCTTAGCGTTTGTTTGTACCAAATCGTTCGCAGCCAAAGATTATCTGCAAATGCGTTTCTTAGATGCCACAGGTTCAGGTATGACAGTTAATGACTTACAATTTAATACCTATCTTATCTGGTTATGTCTTTCTTTTTGTAGTTTGACAAATGTTTCTAGCATCGAACTTCCAAACCTTCAGGTTTTGGATCTTAGCTACAACAAAATAATCACCGTCGATATAAGTTCGTTTCGTTTGCTGCAAAATCTGAAAGTGTTGCGTTTGGCAGGTAACCCACTCATCATGTTAACAAACGACGGCTTCAGTCCCTATCATATTAACCTTCAGCTGTGGATTTGTCTTCGTGCTTGTTAAACACATTTGACAGTAAAGCATTTCTGGAATTTCCAAACATTAATTTTTTAAATATATCTTTTAATAATATAGAAACTATTACAGAAAATAGGTTTGACTACCTCCCAAGACTTGCACAATTTGATGCGAGAAAAAACTCTTTATCGGTATTTCCTAAAGAAGTGTTGACGGCCGCTAGGTATCTCAGTGCGGTGTATGTAGATAATTACAAGTTCTGTTGCCGGAAGAATCTCCCAGAATTGTTTGGCCTCGAATCCTGCTTTGCCCCACAAGATGAAATTTCGTCTTGCGACGACCTCTTACGATCTGACGTGTACCGGATATTCTTATGGGTGTTTTGTGTTTTGTCGATATCAGGAAATGTCGGCAGTTTTTTATTTCGGCAGTTTTATCACAGGCGCCAGTCTGTGTCTGGATTCGGGGTATTTGTTACTAACCTGAGTGTATCTGACTTCGTGATGGGCGTGTACCTGGCCATAGTCGGGTGTGCGGATGAAACTTATCGCTCCACCTACTTGTGGAACGATGTCCAGTGGAAAGTCAGCACGACGTGCAAAGTGGCCGGCTTTGTGTCTCTCATGTCCAGCGAGGTGTCGACTTTGATCATCTGTCTCATCACCATCGACCGTTTTATCGTTCTCCGCTTTCCATTTAGCAAATTCCGCTTTGAGAGCTGGTCAGCCTCGTGGGCTTGTGGACTTGCTTGGGCTGTAGGGTTCACACTGGCCGCTGTTCCCTTTTTACCATTCCTCTCTGAGTGGGAGTTTTATAGTCAAAATGGTATTTGCATACCACTGCCAATAACAAGAAAACATTTTGGAGGTCGCGATTACTCTTTCGGAGTTATGATCGTTTTTAATATGATACTGTTTTTGGTCATAGCAGTGGGTCAGGTCTGCATCTACCGGTCAGTACGATTGAATTCCATGAAAGAAAGTACGACCAAGAAATCGAAAGATATTATCATAGCACGCCGCCTGGCCACTGTCGTGGTATCTGACTTCCTGTGCTGGTTCCCAATAGGAATGGTCAGCATTATGGCGGCATCAGGAATTGCCGTCCCCGGCGAATTTAGTGTGTTCATGGTTATCTTTGTTCTGCCTTTAAATGCGTCGCTGAATCCTTTCCTTTACACGTTTAACCTTGTGCTAGAGAAGTGGAAACAAGCAGAGGAGGCGAGCATGATAAGAAGATTGGAAGCACAGCAGCCTTGGAATAACGTGCACAAATCAGCCGACGTTTCCACGTCTGACAGCTGCGTTAGCTCTGCCTCTTAGTTGTGTATGGGTGGGTGTCCGCATCCAGTATGAAGCTAAGAGATGATGGTATGCAAGGTGAGTCGGTTCCTTTCCAGTCCGTCTTGCTCTGCCTGCCATCAGCTCTTGGCACTATTCGTCAGATGTAAAGGGACAACTAGACAAATTTATCGAATCTTCTTTTTAGGGAAAATATATTTAAAAGGTATACAAAGATTATGATCTGCAGAGAGTGACAAGCAGAATAACTGTCTTCTTAGATAATTAAAATAAGGAGGTAAGTTTTTGCGCGATATGAAGTAATAAAAGAGAAAATCTCTTAAGAGCAGTCTGCAGATAAAATCAACCCTCCCTTAAGTCTTGATGTAACTACCAATGGTTTGTAATCTAAGGGCGAATGATTCCTTGCACTGAACAGTATTACTTAGAAAAGAACATGTGACAGGGATCAGTTAAGCCCAGAGCAATGTGGCTAGAATAACCCCAAATAAATCAAGTTTTTAAAAAAGTTTCTTTACATTGTGTAACCGGAGAGGCGCTTCTCCCTATTCAAGTACCTGTCTGGGCAATGCAGTGCATACGCCTCCAATTCTCCATCTCTCATCGCTGCCTCCATCTCCATCTCTCAGTCAACTCTCTTTTTTTTTTTAAAACATCTAAAAGGCACGCATTCAGGAAACGTCCATCATTCACACCTTTCATTCCGTGCTCATATGTAACAACTGACAAGATGAATGCTTTCGTCCGAAACATTTCGTTGTGGAAGCAGAAGAGTAACTTTGAATCTTGATCAGGTGAAGAATTGCCCATCTAAACGGACTGCAAAAAGGTTTCAGCATTATTTCGCTGAAATTGATGTGACTAAATACGATTATATTCGTAATCATTTCTGGCTGATCTACACAAGCGGGTTGTCCACAAGAAGAAGAAGCTCATCGACCTTTCGAGTGGAAAATGGTCTTCAACCACCAGTATTCTGGATTAGCATCAACGGTGAATATCCTCTCCTTTCTGAGAAAGCAATGAAAGTTCTGCTGCCATTTTCAACTTCGTATATGTGTGAGCAAGATTTCAGCATTGGCAGCACTGAAGTCGAAATACGAAATCGTGTGGACGCAGAGGCTGAGCTCGAATAGCAGTGGGTACGAACATCGACACAGGTTCGCTTCTCTATGCAACAGCAAGCAGGCTCAACCTTCTCATAATCAAAGTGAGTGTCCAAAAAATAATATTTAGCACCACAGAATTTGCTTTAGAAATTTCATTAACACTTCTTTACGAACTTGTTCTTCCGTTGTTGTACTGATACCGGTGTTTCGTCGACCCGTGTTCGTACATACACAGTCAAACATTTGTTCACTTGGTTTATCTTTTATTTGTCTCAAGTAGACGCCGCCTACATTATTCAGAGTGGATAAAGGAAGTATTACTGTATGTATTTAAACCTGACTGCTAGTAGATATTGGTAAGACACATCGACTAGATATGTTGAGGCTTGCTTTTTGGCATGGCTTTATATTTCGGGATGAAAACATTTTACAACAAACAAGTAACCTAGTGTGATATTTTAATTATTCTTCAAAGGGATGGTTATTTACAACGTATCATTTCGTTTTATTTTTGAATTCTACGCGATTTGTATCTAGCATTTAGCTTCCAAACGTCCAAGCTTACATTCTTTAGATCCTGGTAACAATAAAACACAGCGCAATACAAAATTTACAGATCCGTATAAACACTAACTCGTATTACTGGACTGCTGGCACAAGATTTTTTTCCAGTTAATTCTTAAAACGATGCATTAGGCTTAAATGCTTCCGGTTTAGTCACATTCTTTGTTTAGTCTCGTCGTGACTAACAGCGGAGAACTTTGCAATCTTAGATGCTAGATGATTTTGCACAAGAAATTGCTTGGTTAGTTCTTCCTAAGAGAATTCAGTCATTATTGTTTTCGCTACACATCTGTCTGCGAAAAGATATAACTAGATATAACTCTCATCTTTTGTTTTTCCTTCAAACCTTCCTTTTTTCGTGCTTTGTAATTTTATTGTCTCCCTCTTTTATGCCTCGCTCGCAACACCTTACCACCTTCTGTCTCCTATAATCTCGCAAAATTTGGCGAAACTTCTTTCTCAGTAAACTCAATGTTTACTGCCACATGTGAAGTGCTGAGGAGTAACGCAAGATGGTTGTTTACAACGTAACATTTTTTTTTACTTGGGTTAGACCGGTGTTTGCTCAGCTGACTACAACTACATGTACCGGCTACACTTGGTGATACTGTAGCAAAGCTTACGGCTTGGGGAAGTCTCGATAAAACTTTACGACAGTCAAGTCAAAAGTGAGTCTGCTTCTATGTAATGTGGTGACTGTTAAACGGTGTAAGTGTTGATATCTGCAATCTTCTCTGTACGGGTTGCGCCGCTTGCAGGGTCTGTCTGCTCCCCCTCTGTAGCGTACTGACTAAACTAACAGTCAAGCGCCTCGACGATAGCAATAGAGAGGACAATAGCCAGTGCAGTCACTACTTGTCTCAGAAAGGTATCACAGTTGTCACACTTGCTGGATCGAGTGTACCGGTCAACATGGCAGTTCAGAGAAGCATTGCATGAATCGAGTTTATAAAATAAGACACATTATGAATAATACACATTAAGATAAAAATGATTCTGTTCCTTTCCTCGCAGTATGTATATCTTTTACAGCGGGATAAGTATATTACATAAAGTACTTTATATGTACACTTTATAAGTACACACATAATAAGAGAAATAGGGAGCTCAATGAACACACATCTGACCGGTGAACACCACTCACATCAGTATTCTTTCGTACGAAAGGCAATGTAGGGCCGTATTACTGCTTCCTTCTTTCCTCCATGCTTATCGGTAAAAGTAGGGATTTGAGAATGCATGGACAATTTCTATATTCTTTGTTCTCTATTTAATATGCATGCTTAGTGGTTATATCAAGAGAAGAAAACCATTGTCCAGGTGGTAGACAAGTTAATCAAATTTTGCAATTTTCTGCAAGACATTGAATGTTTTAAATGGCAACAGTTTGTGATACTTCAAGAAGAAATTATAATGGGAATACATTACAGGAGTAATGCAATGCAAAACTGTAAGCACAATAAACTTTCTACAGTTTTAACGGTTTTTCAAGCCAGTTTCGAATATTTCTGTAGCGCAGTTTTTCTCAGGAAATAATAAGTGATATTGAGTAAGCTCTGTTGGCGACTTTAACATTTATATATGAGAGACGCGTGTTTTGTCAGTTTTTTTCTTTGGAGAGTAGGGAGTGGGATTGGTCATGATCAATTTGGTCAAGTGGTACAGATATCGTACCTTCAATTCGAACGTCGCACCTAGAAAGCTCTAACAGCTCAGATACTGTCATTGAGATATATGCCGAAGTTTTGTATTACATAGTAGAACATCAGAGATAAACTATAATAATATTGCTGATGACTCGGACTTTATTGCAAGAAGTATCTGTTACTGTACTGATCATTATAGCAGGGCTTCTGCTAAGGCTAAATTCTTTGGGGTCCCAGGGACCCCTTCTTCAGATTTTTAAGGGGTCCCTGTTCTTCGCCCAACTTTGGAGGGGACCCCATTGACGAAAGTTGAAGGGGTCCTCCGAACTTTTAATGCGTACTGTACGCAATTTTTTGGGTAAGCAGAAGCCCTGATTATATATATACATGTATATGTCATTGGTCTATTTTGTTTGCCATAACGTTTATAAATGAAAGATAAAATGACAGTGTTTCTCTCACAAATGGTTTCAAATGTCAGTATAATGCATTATTTTATTTCTTGTACACAACAAGACTTCAAATATAGTACATCGAAATTTAAAAATTAAATCGTGAAAGATAATGATGCTTGTTGTTTGACGATGTGCCTGCTTTGAATTACCGTCAGAAGAACGTAAAGGCACACATATACTTTCACTGTCTCTCTCTCATATATATATATAAACAAACAAACACTAATTATTTTTAGGTATACATGTACTCTTCTCAGTAATCATATTTAATCACCACGTCGTCTTTTTTCATGATGGGATGTGCGTGTAATGGGGAATGGATCTCTCGTTAGCATTGTTTGGGTGTGTGTGCGTGTGTTACCATGAGAGTGATAGAAATGTAAGTTGTCATGGTCTGGTGTATTAAGTTTAGTGAGAAAAATCATCAATAGATCAGAAAATGTTAACAACTTACGGGGAGTTGACAATTTATTGTAAACCGGAAAAATCCATAACATTTGATGCAGTTACTCGTTGAAGAGGGAAACAATCAGACGTGGACATATAAAATAGTCTAAAACAATGGCAGGAAAAGCAACAAAGGGAAATATCATTCAGCCCTCGCAATTACGACAAACATCAACAGACACCGACGAGAACGAAGGGGAGAGCAGACACACGCCAGAGGCATGGGGCAAAGGGATATAACTATGCAGTTTTAATGGGTTACTGTAAGAACAAAAGTTTTTAAAATTCGCAAAAATGAACTACGAATGTTATAAAGGCATGCGCGAATTAAGGAATCATTCTCCAAGGTGCCAAACAAGAGTTGTCGATTCAGAAACAGCTGCTTTGTAACTGTCGATAAACTGATTATAACCACACACACAAATACGGAAGAAAAGACCACACAAGATACAATAAAATGTAAGCTTTATTGTATAACGTAAATAAAAACAAGCAATAGGCAGGTGTCGTAAATCAACGACAGCGTCCTATCTTCCTAAGCTTACACGTCAATACAAACAAGACGACAAGCAAGACAAGACCGAACTGAAACACTTCATCGAATGGCATCCAGTCGTTTCTCGAGGGGAAAGCTGCATGGGGGTGTGTAACAAAACAGAAGATAAACTGCACGCGCGTTCTATTTGGCTATCACTCGATCACCTTTTCTGAACCACGCAGCAAGTGCAGGTAGGATGTTCTAGTAGTATACTAGAGCCCTGCGTATAGTCGATGCTGCTGTTACATACTACGAAGTATTAGACCACTTTAGCAAAAATCTGCGGCTTTAAGTAGATAGCACTCTTTTATCAGCTGAGTTCTTTAAATTGCATTTTTAGAAGCCTAGAGAATAGAAAATTTAGTCATGGTAGCGCATCATGTTATAAATTAGGAAGCTTCACGACCTCAAACAACATAAAAAGAGGAAGAAGAACATTATTTAGAAAGTCCTTGACAGATCGCCGTTATTGGCCTTTTATGGAAAAAGGTTTAATCAATGGATGGTAGAGAGATGTGACATGGTGTAAAAAGGAAACTAGTGCAGTTTTCTGTGTTTAGACAAAATGCTTACTTCAAACAATTTGAAAGAAGAAACCGTTTTTAAAGCTCTATATTTTTGAATGCAGATCGTACTTTTCAGACACATTTCTGAGACACCCTTAGTCGAGATCGTAGAACTTTCACAATACGACCTTTCGCAGAATCTCTTCTTTCTTTCAGAAAAACATTAACGATGTAAAGCCAAGGGTTCAAAGACGCATTAATAGTATGAACGAACAGGATGAGTACACCTGCAATGACAGCAGCTGTCTCTGACATTACACCAAACACGCTGGTAACCAAAGAGCTAAGAATTTTTGTCACGATAAGAACAGTAACTCGTCGAGCCAGCGCCATCTCTTCACTTTTCAATGCCATGACTGCAGAGATCTCACTAGGGTGCAAGGTACACACGCTGAATGCATGACAAACTCCAGCAACTAAAGTCAGGACGAGGCGAAAAAGCATCAGTACGAAGACGTAGTCCCAGCCTTTGTAATCTTTCTCGAAGACAGGTAAAGGAAGACAAACTGAGTTCTGCCCATAGAACTGCCACTGCCACGTACAAAGAATGGGCAAAACAGCAAAGACTAAAGCAAGCAACCAGATGATGCAACAGATTGTAACCAAGGATTTGCCGTGCAGAGAAAAATCGAGAGGAGACCGTACGACGATAAGACGTTCTGCTATGATGGCCGTCAAGGTTATGATAGACACATCCACGCACACCCAGAACACGAGGCCGGACATCTGACACAACCATCCTCCCGTCCATGCTTCTTCATACCACAAATAGCGGTCTCGGTACACCACGTCAGCCACCCCTATCACTAACATGTACGTGCCGGTGAGAAAGTCGGACACGTGCAGATTAATCATCAAGACATTAAAGACGGATCTGTGCTTTTCCTTCTTCTTGATTTCAGAATGCACAATACAATATACATTCCCAGTTAAAGAAACAACACATAAAGCCCAGAAGAAAGCAAAAACAGTCTTTGAACGCAACAGATTTTGGCAGGACGAAAAAATGTCATCCGGTGAGAAACACATCACTTCGTGGGCGAGGTCTGGCAGCAGTTCGTGGCAGCAAAGCTTGTAGGAGCTCGCTTGTAGGACTTTTAAAGACTTCAGATGCTTGAACGTGTCGTTGTGCACTCTTCTGATTTGTGTTTTGGACAGATCCAGGTGGGTCACATCTTGAATGTAATAAAAACTGTCGTAGCGCAGTTCTGTAAGACAGCTAATGGACAGATTCAGTACCTGTATGGCGGAAAAACTACTCAACATCTCTCCCGTAAACACTTTCAGCAACGTTCGCGAAAGGTCGAGATACGTCAAAGGGGAATGTTGTGGTTCTGTGTAACTTGTGAACAAGAACTGCAATGGATTCCCGGCTAGACGAAGAACGCGGAGATTTTCAAACCGCATGAAATACGACATGTCTAACCAGCTGATTAGGTTGTCACTCAAGTCAAGTGTTTGAAGAGTAGGAAGCGATATATTATAAAGAACTTGCAGATTACAAGCTGCGAGACTAAGCCACGCGAGGTAAATTGTTGGAGACAAATCTTTTGTTGACAAACCGCTCCCTCTAGCATCTAAATAACGCAGGGCAGGAACGTTCTGCATGTCGAATGTTTCTGAGCAAAGAAATGCAAGACCTTGACACACACAGCCTTGTGGGCATCTGAGGTCACAGAACAGTTCGTCGTCGTGTTGTGGACACTGTGGTCGGCCGTCACACATGTGGTCAATGTGCACGCACACGGTGGAGGCGCGACACCTGTAGAAACCTGGACACGTGTACACCTGGCAGTTCGCCTCATCTTCCCGGTTTGGACAGTCGTACACGCCGTTACACCGCACGTACACAGGCAAACAGTAGCCGTCAGGAGGACACCGGAAGTGAGTTTCGGGGCAAGATTCGAAGACACTAAGTGCCTTATACGTTAAGTTACCGTCCTTTTCAAAATTGATCACAGCAGGGGGATCAATGTGATTAGTAAGAGACACGTACCACTCTTGGAACTGATCGCAGTCCTCGTCGGAAGCATCCCAACAGTCGTTTTCTACGTCACAGAGTTTGTCGAGTGGAATACACTGACCGTTCTGACACTGGTACCCGTCACACGTCTGACTTCGTGTGCAAAACATTTCATCAGATCCATCGTTGCAGTCCTGCTTGAAGTCACAAACCAGAGTGTAGTGCAAGGTGCGTGTTTGGTCGGAGCAGAGAAACATCTCAGTGACAATAGACGACCCCGAACTCTTTGGTTGAGTTTTACAGCGTAAAGGAAGATTTGCTGCACCACAACGGCTGGCTTTATCACATGACAAGAAGTTGTATGTGAAGTGGCCTTCTGGACAAACGACATAGAGGCTGTCATTTCCAGTAACGAAATCAGCATCAAAGGAAGATACCAGAACGTTGTTTTTCGTTTGATATCCGTCTAAAGCAAACTCACACAGTGTGAGAAAAATCTCGTATCCATAGCACTGGCCTTCAAGTACGTATTCATTTCTGTAAGAGTTATGAAAACAAAGTTTGCTCATTGTATTAATAGAAATGCGTCTTTGAAAAAACCACGAAAAACTGTAGGCTATAGTCATGTCCGCCCAAATCAAAGTTTTTTTGTACAATGAAGGCAAAGGTGGCTGGTAGGTAGTGAGTCCTATGTGAAAATCTGCTAATACCTTTGCAAATTTGTCTATCTTCCTAAGGGAATACAAATCATCCTTTGTTTTTACAGTTGCCAGGTTACCTCCATTATCTGTGCACAATTTACTCGCCATCGGCCACAGAACTTCCTCTTCCCAGCTCAAGACGACATAACACTTGTTACCTACGGCAATAGAGCCGTTACAGGCGGGACTGCTGTAAGGACAGTGCGCTCCTTCGTCCTCCCCTCCATGACACTCCGGCACCAGGTTACACTCCAGGTGCTGCTTAAAGGAGTTGTAGACAGGTACGGAACAATCCCACAGCCCGCTCTCCAATTTACTAGGAATTTCTGACAGATTGTGTAACGAGAATAACATTTTAAACCCTCGACGTGTAGACGATGGAGACTCAAAGATGAACCTTATCTGAAGCGACTGATTGAACACCAACGCAGGCATAACTAAGCTCCTGGTGATATCCATGTGCATTGAAAGATTTCCATCATTATTGATTGTGAATATTTGTAAATGACAATCATTAAGTATATAGCCTTCAAAGTCGACAAAAGAAAAACTGATCATGACCTCTTGACCTGGATGAACGTCTATGACGCGAGACGCATTCGGTAGAAGTGCTTGTCTCCTTTTGTCTCTGAACAGTCTTATCGTTACGTAACCGGACAACGGTGACGTGTACACGATCGGAAGTGATGTTCTCGAATCTTCTTCATTCGATGTAAATCTAATTTCAAATACTGGAATCACAGTAATTGCAATTTGAAAGTAAAGCTGTTCTTCCCCCGATAAGAAGACGGGCTCATATGCGGGGACGTACAGTAAGGACTCTCTTTTTTCTAGGAAGTCGATATCTTCAGCACATCTGAGCATCAATTTCTCGCTCAACAAGCTGATGTAGCTTTCAAAAGTAGCCTCTATATACGGGCCTTTGGGAACAGAAACACTCAGTATACAACTTTCATCATTAGTTATGTTTAGTGTCTCTGTCATGTGAACACCGCGGACGATGCCCGATCTTGATGAAAAACTCAGGATTTTGTTCTCTAAGCACTCATTCACTGTCACATAATAAATCGTCTCCTCGTCGCTTATGTTTTCAGTGTAGTCGTCATAATTTCGGAAAGTAACCTTATCATTCACAATTAAAGATGTGTCCGTGTCACGTGATGTGCTGCTGTCATGAACAAAGTTGAAAGAGGAATCTACAGTTGTAGAATCAAAGCTTGAAGTGTTTTCGGTTAAACTCCAGGAGGCATTTTCCGTGACATTGTACAATCTTTGTATGGACCTATCATCAAAAGAGTGCAGATATGTCACGAGAGAAAAGCTCCACACCCAAAATAACAGCAGAAGTGATGTCATTTTACAGACTTGTTTGTGAAATGTGTTCACGGTCGTGGAGAGTTTGCCTGTTTCACAGTCTTATCAGGTAAAGAAGAGTTTATATAAGGCGTAATATTTTGTGCGTAGCTGTCGTGTACTTGTTTTGTACGATGCCAACAAAAATGTCTCTTTTGTAAATAATCAGATTTTTAAAGTCTTTCACCAGATTTTTTTCTACTAAAATAAATTTAAGTGCATTATATTTTGTAATTTTTTTTGCAAAATTTTTAACTAAAATTGTTTTTTTAATGTATTTTAATGTTCGCATTTTCTATCATTTTTTATTTTAAAAGTGTAATTTATATACACGTTTATAGATATTTTTTACGAGAAAATAATAACGCTTTTTTGAATCCTGACATAAATACATTTTGCTATGTCTAAGTTCCTTTTAAGAAACGGGAGCTTAAAATTTCCAGTCAATTTTTCTATTTCCTTTTTGATAAATTGTCTCAAACAATGGAGATTACTTATTTCAAAATATCTTTTTATGCAATATTTCATTCCACTATTACACTGCTTACGATGAGATATTGTAATGAACATCTTTGAGTGAAGAAATTTTAAAAGGTTCAGATTACCAGCATAATTCCACATCATCACTTAGGGCGTGGCTGACTTTTTTAGAAACCGTCTCCTTAAGGCGACTATAAAGTCACACGTCTGACGAGGCTTGCTACTGCGTCCACAGTTCTGTCGTTATGAGTAGTGGAGTTAGTAGTCGTTGTCTTTATCCTTTCCCCATTGAGGTTGTTTTCGACCGTCAACCCATCTCAACCTCACTTCGCGGTAACGTAATCTTGCTCGTTACATTGTTTTAGGGAAAGAGGTAAGTGGTGCGCTGCAGAGTTTGTTTTTAAGTGGCTTCGAGACATGTACTTTGGGAGGCAGCAACTTATTCTGAGCTTCTGGACTTACGTAAAACAGAGATTTCTTCAAAGTCACTTCTTAGTCTGCTATGTCGGCCTTTATCAAAAGTTCTTTAACCCTATGTGTTACAGCGGATCCCATGACCAAACCAGGGAGGCTTTCACCATGTTACTATTTCTAGAAAGGGTCTTGCGTGAGATGTTGTCAACTACATAGTCACTGGTCTTAATTCAGGATTCAACGTAGTTTTTTCCAAGAAGATATTCTCTAATGCCAGAATAATTTTTGTTTCTGACGAAGTTTGGTCTCGCTGTCTCAAATCCTGTACAGTACGTTCATTGCTTCTGTAGTCATTGTAAATGATGATTTTTAATGAGTAGTTCCATTTTGTGACAAGCTAATAACAAGGTATTAAAGCCTTATGAGGCCATAATATTGTTGTCCATTTCACGTAGATCTTGCTGATGTGATTGGTGTTGCCCCTTATTTTGTTTTTATCAGATCTGTTTTCCCTTCTACTGTTCTCCCTCTGATCTTTTAAATATTTGCTGTCTGTTTCTTCAAAGGCAAGGTCTCCCCTTCAATGTAAACAACAGGAGATCAAAACTTTAACTGCGACTATCCATCGATTCACCATCTGTTACACTACTCCGACAACAGATAAACTAACGCAGCATTTCAGTCCGTGGTAGGCCTTGTTTTTTAATTGATTTCACTTAATTTTAAGACATCAGGAATATGATACGATTTTGACTAGAAAAAATGTAGAAGTCTACATCGAGGTATGGAGGGATTGATCAGCTTCTTAACATAATACTTTTGACTATACATATATTTATATAGATGCTCACGTTTGTGAAGAAAACGCCCCAGTTTATACCTGCTTTGATTTCCTCGTATTCTGGCGAATAATGACATTGCTAAAAACCAGAATAACATACAACAGTTGATGAAGACGACCAGGACATCTGAGATTTTGTGCTGCAGAAATGAAATCGAAGTTAACATTAGTTGCGATATTATCCACAAGTGCATAAATCCCTTCGACCACTTACTACGAACATTGTTTCTCACAATGTGCACATTCAGTTTCTCTCTGCCTCGTACACATTCTTCTCCACTGCAAACGAGTACAGAACTCCGACAGTCAATAAATACCTATTTTCAAAATGATCAAGCTCTAAGAAAATACATCGAACTTTTTCATTTTACGTCCAATGACTTTCGCTATACCCATCAAACTGATGAGCATACTGAGGTCTCGATTAACACACGGCAGTTAAACAGTGAAGATCACAC
The DNA here is from genome assembly GCF_003073045.1 of Pomacea canaliculata. Lineage (NCBI taxonomy): Eukaryota > Metazoa > Mollusca > Gastropoda > Architaenioglossa > Ampullariidae > Pomacea > Pomacea canaliculata. The sequence continues at coordinate 10,788,912 of NC_037596.1, read as the reverse complement.
TACGACCAGCAGTGAGTATGTTAATACTGGAATGATTTTTTCATTCGACATCAGCATCATGGAGTGTGCTGGCGCAAAGGTCATTATTTTTACTGGTGAGACAGGAGAGATCCACGTGAAGTCGGGAGGAAGAAATCTCTCAAGAACAATTACTGAGTGTAGCTGGACAGTGCGGGGCCCTGATGGCTACCAAGCGTCAAGCTCTGTACATTTTCGTTTGTATCCCTGCTTCCTTGACGTCACAGTTACTGTTATCAATGACTCGGAAGGTTGTAAACAGAAAGTATTTAGTTGTAAAGATACGAAGATAAATCCCACGTTAGCCCTCAGTGGCTCCAATCAGCAGCTTTTCCTCTTTAGTGATAGTTTGGAAGATGCGTCTCGCTCGATTGAGTTCATAGTGCAGTTCCAAGCAGTTCCACTCACCGAAAGAGTTTTACACTCGCTTCCTATAACGTATACTTCGCCAAGCTCCGGCTACGTGACGTCATATGGGTTTGAAAAGGGGCTTGAATTTCCGTGTGGTACAAACGCAACACGTCTAATCATTGCTCCACAAGGTCACGTGATGATGATCAGCTTCGCGGCTGTCTACACTAGTGTAAATAGTTTATCTTATGTAGGACCCCTGAGCTCAAGATGTACAAGATCAATGACGACGGATCCTTAGCGAACTTAGGAATAGTAAACGGACAAGACAAAGGCCAACATTCATCCAATCGAACATATTGCTGCATCTACAAAAAAGACGATCGATTACGATCACCGGCTTCAAAATATATTTTTCTTTTCATCCTTCACCGGAAGCACCACGAAGGCTGACCAGCGGTTTGTGGGATTGTTCAGTACCTAATTACAACACCTTTAAACAACACCTGGAGTGCAATCTGGAAGCCGAGTGCGACGGCGGGGAGGATGAGGGACCCCATTGCGTCTTCAGCAGTCTCGCCTGCAATGGCTCTGTTGCCGTGGGTGACAAATGTTATGAGAACGTACACACCTTAGAGGTAGTCTCAGCCCGCTCGTCAGAAGAGAAGTGTAAGAAGAGAGGAGGCCATCTTGCGACGATGAAATCACGAGAGGAATGGAAGGCATTTGTAAAGCTTTTCCAATATGGAAAAAGACTAAGCATGGCTATGATCGGTCTGCGGACATCTAGAACAGACTGGCCAAAATACTACAAGTACGCGCTGATGTGGGCAGACGGCACAGTGTCTTACGAAACCAACACCACGCAGGATTTCTTTTTGGGGCAATCACGTGATGTTTGTGGTTTTTACCAGTTCACTATGCCTTTACGTTCTGTTCTTCTGGAATGCGTAACCCTATAATAAAAAGTTTCATTTGTGAATATCGCGTAAAGCTTCAAATACCCATAAAGCAAAAGCAGGTGGTATATCCCACATTTGATAATCCAATGATGCTTTGGCATAACCGCAAATATGTCTCTGTCGTACAATGTGCGGGAGGTCACGTGACGCATTCCTTCTTATCGTGTGATCCAAACAGCTACTGCCGGGCAACAGCAACTGCCCTCCTGTGTAAAACTATTACTGGAGAAGAAACAGAGATGTTCCGCTGTGACGATCAAGTCACCATACTCCCCTACACTCTAGTGTGTGACTTTAGGTCTGACTGCTTGGATGAATCTGACGAAAACTTTTGCAAACACAAACAGAAGTGCCACGAGTTCTCGTGTCGTAATGGTCAGTGTATTGCAAATAAATATTACTGTGACTTGTACAAGGACTGCTGGGATGGATCCGACGAAGACTGTTCGTCTATTTTTTTCTACGAGTATCCACCAAAGCAACGATTGTTTGCACCAGCTGTTGTTTATTTCGACGGTGAAGGTGAGTTTTACCAAGCACCTATACCATCTTCTGAGCCATGTCCACAAACGCACTTCCGGTGTGCAGGCGAGTCGGCTTACTGTCTGCCCGTGTACGTGCGCTGTAACGGTGTGTACGACTGTCCCTCCCACGAGGACGAGGAGGACTGTCAGCGATACACGTGTCCGGGCTTCTATCGCTGTCGTGGATCACGTGTTTGTGTTCATCCCGACAACGTGTGCGACGGCTGGCCACAGTGTCCGCAACACGACGACGAGACTTACTGTGGACTGCGCTGTCCTGATGCGTGCGTCTGTCAGGGCTTAGCGTTTGTTTGTACCAAATCGTTCGCAGCCAAAGATTATCTGCAAATGCGCTTCTTAGATGCCACAGGTTCAGGTATGACAGTTAATGACGTACAATTTAATTTTTATCTTATCTGGTTATGTCTTTCCTCTTGTAGTTTGACAAATGTTTCCAGCATTGAACTTCCAAACCTTCAGGTTTTGGATCTTAGCTACAACAAAATAATCACCGTCGATTTAAGTTTGTTTCGTTTATTGCAAAATCTGAAAGTTTTGCGCTTGGCAGGTAACCCCCTCACCACGTTAACAAACGACGGCTTCAGTCCCTATCATATTAACCTTCAGGCTGTTGATTTATCTACGTGCTTGTTAAACACATTTGACAGTAAAGCATTTCTGGAATTTCCAAATATTGTTTTTTTGAATATATCTTTTAATAATATAGAAACTATTACAGAAAGTAAGTTTGATTACCTCTCCAGACTCGCACAACTCGATGCGAGAAAAAACTCTTTATCGGTATTTCCTAAAGAAGTGTTGACGGCCGCTAGGTATCTCAGTGCGGTGTATGTGGATAATTATAAGTTCTGTTGCCAGAAGAATCTCCCAGAACTGTTTGGCCTCGAATCCTGCTTTGCCCCACAAGATGAAATTTCGTCTTGCGACGACCTCTTACGATCTGACGTGTACCGGATATTCTTATGGGTGTTTTGTGTTTTGTCGATATCAGGAAATGTCGGCAGTTTTTTATTTCAGCAGTTTTATCACAGGCGCCAGTCTGTGTCTGGATTCGGGGTATTTGTTACTAACCTGAGTGTATCGGACTTCCTGATGGGCGTGTACCTGGCCATAGTCGGGTTTGCGGATGAAACTTACCGCTCCACCTACTTGTGGAACGATGTCCAGTGGAAAGTCAGCACGACGTGCAAAGTGGCCGGCTTTGTGTCTCTCATGTCCAGCGAGGTGTCGGCTTTGATTATCTGTCTCATCACCATCGACCGTTTTATCGTTCTCCGCTTTCCGTTTAGCAAATTCCGCTTTGAGCGCTGGTCAGCCTCGTGGGCTTGTGGACTTGCTTGGACTGTAGGGTTCACACTGGCCGCTGTTCCCTTTTCACCATTCCTCTCTGAGTGGGAGTTTTATAATCAAAATGGAATTTGCATACCACTGCCGATAACAAGAAAAAGTTTTGGAGGTCGCAGTTACTCCTTTGGAGTTATGATCGTTTTTAATATGATACTGTTTATAGTCATAGCAGTGGGTCAGATCTGCATCTACTGGTCAGTACGATTGAATTCCATGAAAGGAAGTACGACCAAGAAATCGAAAGATATCATCATAGCACGCCGCCTGGCCACTGTCGTGGTATCTGACTTCCTGTGCTGGTTCCCAATAGGAATGGTCAGCATTATGGCGGCATCAGGAATTGCCGTACCCTCTGAATTCAGTGTAGTCATGGTTATCTTTGTTCTGCCTTTAAATGCGTCGCTGAATCCTTTCCTTTACACGTTTAACCTTGTGCTAGAGAAGTGGAAACAAGCAGAAGAGGCGAGCATGTTAAGAAGACTGGAAGCACAAGCAGCCTTATAATGTGCACAAATCAGCCGACGTGTCCACGTCTGACAGCTGCGTTAGCTTCTGCCTCTTAGTTGTGTATGGGTGGGTGTCCTCTCCCAGTACAAAGCTAAGAGATGATGGTATGCAAGGTGAGTCGGTTCCTTTCCGGTCCGTGCTGCTCTGCCTGCCATCAGCTCCTGGCACTATTCGTCAGGTTAAGGAGATAGCTAGTCGAGTTCACAGAAACTTTTATAGGAAGAACTGTATTAAAAACAAAAAGACCATGTTATGCGAAGAGTGACAAACAGAATCATTTTCCTCTTAGATAAGAAAAGGCTAGACTATCTTGCTCTTCGTGAAGTAATAAATTAAGTAATCTCCTGATAGTACTTCAAATAAAATCAACCATCCCTGAAGTGGTGCTAGAATTACTAACAATCGATTAGTGAATCCTTTAGTAATAAAAGAGCAAATGATTTCCGTGACAAAACAGTATTACCTGGAGAAGGACACGTGAAAGAGTTCTGTTAAGGACTGAAAGGTTATTCAAGACTAGTTAGGCACATCGACTAGAAACCTAGGCCTTGTTTTTGTTATGGCTTTTTCTTTTTTAGCGGAAGACATTTTATAGCAAACAAGTAACCTATTATAATATTTTGATTTTTTTTAAAGTGATGAGTATTTACAACGTCATGTATTTCAGTTTTTAATTCGAATGGACTTTTTGTCTACCAGTGATCTTTCTAACCTCCAAACTTACATTCTTTAGATCCCAGTAACATTAAAACACAGCTCAATACAAAATTCCAAGATCCATACAAAAGTATGCGACATCTCCTTTACTGTTCCACTACAGCATGTTCGACAGTGTTTAGCGATAGCCTCGGAGGAAGATCATCATTGATCATCTTTACTAATCTTGGATGCTAGATGCTTCTTTGCGAGAATGCTTATGTGAGTGCTCCTCAACAGCCTTAAGTCATTCTCGTTTTCGCTACACATCTGTATTTGCGGAAAGAACTAGCTATAACTCTCATTTTTCTCGGTTTGTTTTTCATTTAAACCTTCGTTATCTTCCTCATCTTGCAGGTGACAGTCAAGGAACGACTGAGAGACAGACTTACTGACTGCTTCGCTCCTAACAACCAAACCCATGTTCTCTCCTATTTTCTCTTATTTGCCAAAATGTTGTGAAACTTCTTTCTCGCTCCCTCTCACTCCCTCACTCGCTTACTCACACTCTCAAACGCCAGCACTGACATAGAAAGACAGGTAAGAATTTGTTTTGATGTGTTATTGATTACTAGATGGGGTGTTACGACTCTCATCTACTTTCCTATTTTTCAATCTCTTCTCGTAGTAGTATCTACAGATCAATTGTAAAACTTCTATTTTGTTATATACATTTTTCAAGGCTAGCAGAGTTGTGTGATAATACTCGTGTGTCCAGCGCAGTATATAATTTTTCTGCACATATGATTACTAAATTTTGTCGGCATCGCCCAATATAACGTTGAACTCCCTCGGTATAAGTTAGTGCCTAGTGCATTTCACACAAATTTTAAACTATCGGTATAAGTAGTCCATGCAATACCCTCACGTTCACTACCATTTACCTCAAGCACACAGGAGTAAAGCAAGATGGCTGTTTACAACGAAATGGTTTTTTGTTTTTTTTTGAATGGGGAAGGTCTGGTGTTTGCTCAGCTGACTACAACTACCGGCTACACTGGGTTTATACTGTAACAAATGTTTACGGCTATGTGGTCTTGGAGAAGTCAGAACAGATTAAGATTACTTTGGGACAGTCTAGTAAAGGAAAAGCTGCTTGTATAGAATGTGGTGAGTGTTAAACGCTGTAAGTGTTGATATTTACGCTGCGGTCTTCTCCTCTTTACGGGTTGTGCCATCTCTTGCAGTGTGTGGCTGCACACCGTCTGTGGTTTACTGACTAAACTAAGGGTCAAGCGCTTCGGTGATAGCAATAGAGAGGACTGTAACCAGTGCAGTCACTACTTGTCTCAGAAAGCTATCACAGTTGCTGGATCCAGCGAGTGTCTCGTTAACACATGTTTAAACGCCCTCGGGTATATTTGATGCATTGGCACTGTTGGTCTTGCTGGTTCACTGCCTATAAGTCTCCCTCAAAGATCCTCGTCCGGTATGTACAATTATGTAAGGATCTTTCTGTGTCGAAGTATGAGGAGAAACGGCGATTGGCTTTTGAGCATGTTCGGTCGAATTAAGTAGTCGATTATTTACCCATTTTCCATCGTCTTAGACGTCTTAAATTTTCACCAGTTAGTCCTTTCCAGTGCCAATGCAATATTTAATAATTTCCAGCAGTATCACAAGTGTAACATTAGTTTCTGCTGTTCAAGTTCCCATGCGTGCCAACTGTCCAAGGAATGGTATTGGTGGATTAATGTCTGCCGAGACCAACGCTTAGCCTCTTGCGAAGTTCTCCGCTGTTAGTCTCGGCGAGCCTAAGCAATGAATGTGACTAAACCGGAAGCTTTATACACACATGTCTTGTTTTAGTAGTTTAGTCTGAAATGTGAATAAACCGGAAGCTTTTACAAATCTGCCTCGTTTTAGTAATTAACCGAAAAAATATCGTCTGTCAGTAGTCCGGTAATTCACGTTCGTGAACTGTCGCAGTGCTTGTCAGTTAAGAAAATACGCGGCGCGAAAGTTTTTGCGAGTGCCGTGCTTTACACGTGATGTCACTGAGGTCTCGAGACTATTAAAGCGTGTAGAAATAGCATGTGGCGCGCCAGTCAGTCAGATGATTAATTAGTAACCTTCCCGTTACGACACTCGACCCTCTAACTCACTATAATGCAATATTAAATCATATCCTTTTAAGTGAGAACACAGATGGGTGAAACCACAACGAAGCAAAAACAAGCCTAGAAAAAAAGAGGCAAAGCATCAGGAGAAATTATAGTCGGAGACTAAAGCCGAGAAGGGTTCGCGATTGAAATAGCAACGTGATTAAAAAAAGGACTACAAATTTAAAATTAAAATAAGTAAAATATTTTTGACACATCTTTATTTGAAGAAAAGGTAAAATCATTTTTTCTTTAGGTCTCGAGATTTTCTTAAAATAATTATATATACATATAACTTAAAATATAAAAGTATGAGGAGCATTGATGATTAGATTTTTAATAGCTTGAGAGAGTGCCCTTCACACTTTTATATTAAGTTACATGTGTAAGAGTGTGTTAAAAGTTTTTTTTAAACCTATTTTATTTGACGTTTGAACCGAACGACATGGCGGTGAATGGTAGCATTGGATAAACTGAGTTCTTAAAATAATCCATAAAAGTACTTCGTTGTTTTCCTCGAAGTGAGGATAATATAATTTGTGCTAAATATATTATATAAATTAACTTAATCAGAGAAACGGGGAGCTCAGTGAACACACATATGACCGATGAACACCACTCACATCAATATTCTTTAGTACTTAAGGCAGTGTAGTGCTGTTTCTGTTTCCTTCTTTTTTTCATGCTTATCGGTAAAAGCAGGTATTGACAATTCATGGACAATTTTTATAATATGCCTTGTTCCCTGTTTAATATGCACGCGTAGTGGTCATATGAATAGAAGAAAACCATTGTCCAGGTAGTAGCCAAACTAATGATTTTTTGCAATTTTCTGCAAGACATCGAATGCTTTAACTGGCAACAGTTTATGATACTTCAAGAAAAAACGATAATAAAAATACATTACAGGAGTAATATAATTAAAAACTGTAAGCACAATGAAGTTGTGTAGCTAGAGCGGGTTTTCAAGCGAGTGTCGAATATTTCTGCAGAGCAGTTGTCTCAGGAAATTCAGAGTGAGGTTGTATAAGCTCTGCTGGCGACTTTCAACGTTTATAAACGAGAAACGCGTGTTTTGAAATCGTAGTTTTAAATACGTTACAACGATAAGCGTTGTTCTTGGGGGAGAGGACAATTGGTCATCCTTTATTTGTCAGGTGACGGTATTTACATGATTATGAGGTACAATATCGTACCTTCACTTTAAACGTCGTACCTAGAAAGTTCTAACAGCACAGACGCTATGGCCGAGATTTATGCCAACATTTTGTATGAATCTAGTACCTCAGAAATATCTATAATAATATTGCTGATGACTCGAACTTTATTGCAAGAAGTATGTGTTACTTTACTGGTCATTTATGTGTAAATAAATATATGTTGTCATTGGCCTATTTTGTTTGCTATAGCGTTTATAAACGAAAGATGAAATGACAGCGTTTTTGTCACAAATGTTTTTAAATGTTAGTGTAATTCACCATTTTATTTCTTGTATAAAGTAAGACTTCAAGTATATTACATCGAGATTTAAAAATAAACTGAAAAATAAATATGCTTGTTGTTTGACGATGTGCCTGCTTTGAATTAACGACATAAGAATGTAAACACACTTTCAAGCGCGTGCGCACACACACACAGAAGTAAGAATCTATTCTTCGTGTATCATTTGATAACCAGGCAGGAACGTACATTTCTTCTCCACATCTATCTTTCTGCTTCCTTTGTCTTCTTTCTCTCTTTCTCTCTCTCTCTACCACCACCCCCCAACACACACACACATACCTCTTCTGTCATGCAGATTCCCTTCTTCCTCGATAGCAGCAGGATACTGCCTCAGCTATAATTAATCTGACCAACTAAATGTCATGGTGTACTAGCGGGTTCGGATATTTAATAATATGACATTGATTTGAATATGTTAGTGTCTTTTAAACAAAGGATCGAGAAGCTGAGAACCTTTCGCTGGGCTGCAGTACCCTTCTAACATGTCATCCATAGGTTGCTCCAGTCGCGCACAGGAAGTAAAAACTGGAGAGACAAAGTATACGGGACAGAGTTTGTTCTCGAGTCCGTTCCCACAGTCATTAACTACCCGAGAAACAAAAACAAGGATAAGAAGTAGTTTAATAGCTATCATGTATTTTCAACGCTGGTGTGTGAAAGATGTAGGTTGCAATGTGCTGTGTTCATTTTATTAGACAAGAAGCTGAGGAAAGTAAGAAACAAATCGTTTACTCAAACACGCTCACAGAAAAAAAAAACCGGTGCGATTTTGTAAACTGTAAATTCCCCTCTCGCTATGTATTTTCACGGTACATTTATCATGTGACACGCTCAAATGATCATGGGTTTGACTGAGGCAATCTAGTGTTAACCGAAAAGAAAGAAGCGGGACAACAGTGAAAACCTTGGCTTCGAGCGTCTTATCGTATCTTTTTAAGAGGCCACAAACTAGACACTGTAGTAATCTATACTCTTCGTTATGATCTTAATTAACCATTAATTTGGAAGCAGCATTACATCCGATCTTTGAAGGCATTTGTAGCTTATACAATGTAACAAGTCACTGACATAAAATTATATATATAATAAATTCATATCATATAGAAATGAACAAAGATGATTTTTTACAGTTGCGCAGTGAGGTATACACATACATCCAATCGAATCAATACTCAGAAAGAGTGAGAGAAAGAAAGACGAAAAATAAGAAAGAAAGGGAAATGAATACAGAAAGAGAAAATAGAAGATTTGCATCTGACGTACCGGTTAGTTAGAAACCTGAGATAAAAACCTTATTTTAAAAACAATATAATACTTGATGATACAGAGACTGTAAACTCACAGATGCAGACATTTTCCAGGAAAGTCAAAAGAGGGCTAGATGAAGATATCTGCAGTTAGGATAGAGTGAAAAAAAAGGGGGAAAGTTTAATAGCTCTGAATAAAAAGCCCAAGAGCTGGAGGTCGGATCTTTTCTCGTGACTCATCAAAAGTCATTAAAATGATTGATGCTGCTGCTGCTTCTGATACCATTTGTGTAACAGCCTAGGTTCTGAAACTTGGCGTGTCTTTTGCATTAAAGTTTGTGAGAATAATGTTACTGATTCCAACAACTACAGAGGCCTGTCTGTGCGACTCGGTCAAAAATAAAAAAATATACACAACCAAGTAAGTGAAGGAAATAGGAAGAAACTGAGTGACAAAAGAAGAAAAGGAAAGAAATAAAACAAAATACAGCAACAACAAAAGTTAAATAAGTAAGAGGTATTTGAAAAAATGCTATAAAAGCAAACATTTTCTCATTAAAAATGCACACCGTCAGTATATATTTTCTGCATTTCATACTTACCTATTTAACGAGTGTGGGATTGCGTATTTACCTACGTAAATAGTATGACTTTGCATACTTACCTATTTAACTAGTGTGACGTTGCGTACTTACCTATGTAACGAGTGTGACACTGTACACTTACCTATGTTACTAGTTTCACATGTAAGACGCTAAAAGTCAGTACGCCATGGGCTGGGCCTGGATCGCATCAAAGATGCCAGTACGACAGGAGAGACATTCTCAGTTGCTCACACATGCAAACGCTCCTCGTACATAACCTTTTGTTAAGTGGATTTTATTAAGTGCAAGTTTTTTAATATCCAAAATGGTGGTTCTTTCTGAATCTTTTCTTTTAATCGCGTATTTTATGTTAATGTATTACTCAGAAAGGTGACCTAGAAGAATTAACAAAATGTGTGTGTGTGAGAGAGAGAGGAGGATATGGTATGTGTAAGCATCTGTGATTTAGGTAATAACGAGAAGACAGTGGGCATAAACATCCCCTCAACGGTGTATCCCTTGTCGACATGTGTTTAAATACTTTGATTTATTTGATTACATACGCAGATTAAAAGGTTTCAAAAGCCTAGAATTGAAGTAATTGAGACAAAAAAACTTTTAATGTATTAGCATTAATATATTAATTAGTAAGGTATTAATGTTACAAAAGCGATCAGTTAATATATGTGTGTATAAGAGAGAGAGAGAGAAGAGATATTGCATGTAAAGATATGAATCTGTGAATATATACATATATATATATATCTTGAATATCTCAATACACCTTAGAGAGTGAAAGAATCTTGAATATTGTCGGATATGAATAACCTTCCCTCGCCAAGCTCTCGAAACCCCGCGCTGTACTCGGTTTCTTATCATTCACCACCCACTCCGCTGAAATCTTTTAGTCCTTTCGCTTTGACAGCCACCCAGCCAGCCACTCAGCCAACCAGTTACTTTCGATTCGAGAGTCATTTATTACCAGCGTAAGGGATCATCGCTTCTGCTGGGTCTGTTCTTATATGAAACCATCGACAATTTTCATTTCCGAGCCCGAACACATTGAGTGCTGGCAGTCTGCGACAGTATTTCATTCTCCTCTAAGGTCCATTTGCTTTTTTCAATGCCTATGTATCTTTCAACTTTTGTGGCATTCCTTTATAATCTTTCAAAAACATGTTCCTGATTGCCAAGACCATAACGAAAAGTCAATAAACAGATCGCATTCAAAGGAACAAAAATGTCTTACAATAACCAATTAACAACAAAAAATATTTCAAGATAATTGTTACAGTGAACGATTGGACACCAAAGATGCAATTTTAGCTGTCATTAACTATAATCTGCGAAATCTTTTCTGACGATATTAAGAAAACAATCTATAATTGTAAAAAACTAAGTAGACACTGTCCACTTTATAACTAACGCCTTTTAAACAACTAAAGAGACTTTTCTTCTAAATAAAATAAGCTGTTGTGTTTTCGTAGCAGTTTGTTCACAATGCAGATGTTAAAACTGTCATTCCCATTTGCAAAGAAAGGAAGAACTAAGTCAAAATCAAGTGTGTAGAAAGGGGGATTTTCGGGGGTCATGGATCGAAAAACCTGGAGGAGGAGAACGAAATGATAAAACAAAATCAAATTCTTTACTCCCAGCACACTTAAATCATCCTCACTATTTTTTGAACCTTCATTTCTTCACCCACCTCGTGCGGCGGAATCACATTCGTTTCCGGATCCTTTGTGAAATCAGAGAGCTACACGAAACTGAGCAAAAAGCATTAATTAAAAGCTTAAAAAACAGTAAATATATGTTTTGGTCGTGCTTGCGGTATACTTGCAATTGGCGAGTGTCATTCTTTATCAAATCCGAAAATGCATCATGCGACCACCAGCAGTAGTACTTACAACTTCTTCGGGTGGGGATAAATAAATTTTCAAAACTTTTTGAACTGTGATAATCAGTTTTCCTCCAGATTTCCCCGCTTTAAATTGAGTCTGTCTTTCTGATCCACGACTTTCTCCGCTTTTCCGTTAGTCTTGCTGACAGAAAAAGCAGCAGAAGATCATCTGTTTAAAGCGATTAAGTAAATCATTCTTGCAGAACCGAGTGCTAACTCTCCGCAGTTCTGTCATTCTGTACCTATGATAGATGAAACGAAACTTTAAGTTTTACTCAAGTTTAGCGGCTCCTTAATAGATTTTGTAATAAGTGGTTTTAAAACGCAAAAAAACTGTGTACGGAGAGCTGCTATTGCAGGAAAATAAATTATTTTCACGGAAACTGCAGGTCGATTTTGGTCGAGGTTCCACGCACACTTTTTCATTAGATCATCCTTTTTTTATTTCAATAAAACACATTAAAAGTAGGCCTCGCTCGCCGGGAAAGCTGCCGGGAATCATTAACATGGTTGATTAGTTCATTTTTTAAGAAAGAAAGCATTGGACTCAAGCTGAGAAGAAACATTGCGACACACGTATACATTGACAGAAAGATGGAAGGAGTAAATGAAATGAAACGGACCGAAAGACGAAGAAAAACTGGACACAATCCAGACAAACACTTGGTCAAATATACATGAACTTAATAAATTCTATGAGACGAATTGTATGAAACAATTTAGTATTCCTTCAATAACTTTTTTTTTTCACTTATCCCTGAACGAAGTAATACATAAAATACAAGAGTTTCAATCAGATTTTCGTGTAGTTTGCATGACAAAGAGGGTACCCGTTATCAGTTTTTTATATCTTGTACGAATTACTCGGGTGTGTATCTGTCTTTATCGACGTTTAGGTGAAAATAGACTGCTTTTAGGTGAGAGTTGATAAGATAGCAGAAGACACCAACGATAAGATGATAAACGATGCGACCCACAAAAATCAAGCAAAGAACAGATCACACGAAATGCCTCGTTCCAATAAACAAAATACAAACAACATACACACAGCGATAATAGACAACATAAGCTAAAGAATACCTAAATGAAACGCTTAACATGGAGATATTTAATAACAGAATCCAAGGGAAATAAAATGAAATCTCATTCAGAATTTTTTTTAACTTTTCTGAGATGCATCATTCAGCGAGGCAGTTAACAGCTGGACAGTTTCAGAACAAACTAACAAAATAAAAAACAACAAAACAACAGAAATCTAAGACCTTTTAAGCATCGATTTATACGAGTGTTAAACGTTACATCTCCTTTATTATCAGCTTCAAAAGCACTCACATCGGCGGCACTACCGAGCAATAATGTGAGTTAGGGTAAACTTAGAAGCAGCAACAACTTCAACAATGTTAAAAATTTTTCAACAGGTCCAAATACTTCTTGTATATTTCGACGGAACATACAGGCTGTTAGATATCGGGCTTTAAGTACAACTGTGACGCTGTAGTCTTGCAAACCACTCGACCTGAGTTTGTTACCGTATGTACGATGTCAATCGTGTTCATTATGTGTATAAGTTGTAAATTACCCTCCCTCTGTACAAGACTCTTTTAGAGATTTTCACAAACTCATAACTAAGCGGAAAAGAATGTTCTGAAACATAAAACATTAGCATCTCTCAGTGAAAAATATTGATATTAAAATATTTTTTAATATGTGGGGTTAGGGCAAGGTGCACTGTTATCGGTCCTTGCTTTTCAGTGACTTAGTCGTTACGTAAAAAATGCCTATTTCCCAAATTATTTACCGTTTGTCTGCATTTTTAACTAGCACGTGATTTCTTAATAAGCTGTTCATCTTGACGACATTTCTTATTACAGACAAAAAAGACACGTGTAACATGTAATGTTACAAAAAAACCAAGAGGATATAGAATATCACATTCAGGAGCGCTCACTCCTTCGTCAACCGCAAGGGTCACGTTTCAGACACCACCACACCTTTAACGGAACCCGAAAAAGGTATTTATGACACTTAACCGGCTTCCGTACACACCTCGACATATCATTGCACCTTGAAAACACTTGAGAAAGCTCGGCTCGTGGGTCATTCTCTTGGACTCTTGCCAGCATTTCTAGAAAAGAATATCAGATTCCGAGAAATTGCAAAATTTATGAGACGTCACTCTTAAAACACACAGAGGGCAAAGTGGGCAATAGCGATGAATAACAGAAGGATTTTGATGATGAATAAGGAGAAAGAGGATTTGTTAATAAAACTCGTCGTCGTTAGAGAAGTATCAGTTTACACTGCGCTAGGTTTTGTCGAACTCCTCATAGTTTACTCACAGTACTACTATCATTATCAGTTGACACACTTGTGCGCACACTAAACACACCGACGCCCACGAGCGCGCACGCACGCACGCACAATGTTTTAATGTGTGTCGGCTTTCATTTTCCAGGTCGAGAACTCGCAGTCTGTCACACAGATTGTATTCTTCTCCAGGACAAGCCATGCTGTGTCTGCTACACTTGCTCATGCTTGACCTAATCGCAGAGCTTCACGCTTCATTGGTTAAGCACAAAACCCTTTCCTCGGGTAAGGAATTAAATGATTACTTACTACCGCAGCCATTTCTGCCTTCTCACTACAAGTCACACATACCTCTAATACACAGCGTTCTATAACGTTCTCTGTCTGTCTGTCTGTCTGTCTGTCTGTCTTTCATTGGATCATTTTCTGTATGCTAAGGGGAAATACTAAGAAAGATGAAATCCACTGTGTACTTGTCTGCCCATTCCTAGGTAACCTGAGAATGAAATTTATCGGTCGCAAATATATAAGAAACCCAAGTATCTTCCGATTTTCGTTGCTTTTGTCTTCAAATAATAAAATTACATGCAGAAAATTCTGCATTTTTGCTTATTAGGCATTTAAGGCCACAGTTAGTCTCATAAACGCAAAGAATTTTCTTGTATTGCTGAAGCTGTACAGATATAAAGATAATGCCTTTACACTTTGTCACGGTATGTAAAATGTGTCCTTGCTTTACACACCCCTATGGCTCTAATCAGCCAATCAATCAATTTTTTTCTTCTTTCCCTTTCTGTCATTAGTTCAGCTCGCACCCTTGTTTTCAGATAACGAATGCAGTATTATTCTTTCTTTTTTTTTTTTTACTTCTCTATTTCTGTTTGGGCACTAAGTGTGACTTGCTTTTGTCACAGACCTATTCGATAATGACTAGCATAGCATAACATACAATTAACAATATAACAATAACTTAGCAGCAATACGATGCAATAGAAGTAGGCGCCGACTTCTTATTACACTTACACGCCAGCGACCTTTTCTTGTATCAGCATGTATGGTATGAAATTTGTCTACGACACTCCCTCAACATGCCTGTGCATGAATAAGATATCATTTTTAAGCATCCGATTATTTAATTCCGACATTTTTACACAAGAGAAGAGAGTGAGTAACGCCAGGGAAAACCCAATACACAGAATATCGTTCCATTATGAGTGCATGTTTGTGTCAAATTGTCGAATTTAATATTCAATATTCCTAATGTCGGAAACGAATGCTTGGAGATGTTCGCCTACTGAAACGAGAACGTAGGATGTTTCCCTTCAGAGACGAAAGAGCTGCACCCGTGGGCCTGTCGTTGTCAGGGTGTAAGTGACAGGCAATGCATTTACGGACTGCCATGCACACGTAAATCGCAACACCTATCACACGCACCGCTGACGTCAGAAATCACCCGTTCTCTACACCTGCCGTCCTCGGCTGGTCATGATACTCGTAATCTTCAGATGAACATCTCATTAGGTCCAGTACACATATAATGACGGGTAGAACAAACAAGCAACATCGCTCTGTGAGAGAGTGTGTGTACATTTTTTGCTGGTACTTTTATTATAGTTTACATTTAATTTAGTATCTTCAAGAGCAATACATGAAGTTTTTAAATATCTACCTGTGTATGCTTATGCCAATGCATGTGTATCCCTGTATTCCTATATAAGATGAACAAGACGACTCAAATAAATTTAAACTCATATTCCACCTTTCCAGATAAGAGGAGGACCTATCCTGTGTGTTTTCAGGCAGTTGACTAATCACGTTTACAGCCTCGTTGAGAAGCATACACAAAGTCAGCACATGAGCAGAACCAGGGGTGCGGGAATACCTAAACTTCAAGCCCTCTTTTGGCCCACACAGCATACGGATAGGCCCACCTGATTGTGCGCACGCCTAGCACCAGGTTAGTCACATTCACAACCTAGTTGCAAAGCATCCGCAAAGTCAGCGCATGAGCAAGACCTTGGACATCCACAGCTTCGGGAAAACCCCAAACTCCGCATTCTCTGGACAGCAGTACTAAAACTAAAATGATCAGAATATTAGTACCAGTACTAATATTATTAGGTCGTTAGAACCAAAACTAATATTTATGGAGTTCGTTTCAGGAAACAAGGCAGATTCTGAAAAATACAGCAATAAGTCAACTCAGAAACCAGGATATAGTATAGGATATACATTGTATGTCATAGCTGTGATGAGAATTGCTTGTTCTTGCCCTCGCGTGGAACAAGATTTCACAAGAAATGAGGTTTGAGGGATGCATACAATTTTTCTTAAACCTGACTGATAAATAAGCCGCCATTGAAATTCTGTCAGATCCTCGGAAATATTCACTCAACATTATTTAGGAAACTGCAATCGCTCAACGAAGTCGACGAATGTCTCAAAAATATCCAACTACCACTTCTTGAAAATAACAAAACTCTATCACATTTTTCTTCTTTCTCAGAAATGATAATGACAAAAAGTATAATGAAATTAGCTTTGATGTTTGTACTTGAAATAATTTAAGCTGTAATGAAATTACTTCTGAAGATAAGATGCATGAAAAGTTGAGGAAGGTGATGGAATGCGATAGAAAATATGATAAAATGTGATGATAATATTGATCACAATGCAACATAAAATAGTGAATGATTTTTAGAAATGCATCACAAAACGGTTCTACCTGGCTTGTGTCAAGATACTGAAAGTCTGAAATGTTCTCCAACGCCAGAGTACACGATATCAATTCAGTTATCATTAATAAAAATGCACAGTTGTCGGTAGAATTATTCACATTTAATGAGTGTGAGAAAGTGAAACAAGCAGGCACAAGTAATGATAATTATGAAGAATGCCTACTTCTTGAAACTATCTCATTGTTTTACATAGAAAATTACATGAACTACAGACACCGCAGTTATCACCAGCAGTTATTTGAAAAATTAATTGGAAAGAATTTCAATCTCTCTCGCACACACGCACGAACGTATACAAAGTTTTTAACAGATACTCGATAGACTGAGCGGAGCTAGAGTGAGGCATGCATATGCCTTTTTTTCGTCCTTTTTTTGGTTTTTACTCAGAGTGCTCAAAATGTAAGGAAAGATAATTATTGGAAGATTCGACGAGTTCCTTAGACATCGATAAGAATTATCAATAAATTTGTTGTATGTCGTGGATTGAAGGAACTGATTATCTTTAATGTTAGAACAGCGTGATCGCATATTTCAGCACATGCAACAGAGCCGAAAGAATTGCCTTCGATCATCTGAATGTGACACCACGACATAAGTGAGAGGCGATGCATTTACAGTTGATACAGTTGTAAATAGCAACACCTATCACACACATCGAGGACGTCATCAGCAGCAGCCATCGACGATAACAGTTGTACTAGTATAGCGACGTCCATCCGTGTTCAGATCCCAATTAGGCGACTAGACAAAGAAGTGAGATTTGGAGAAGAAGACAAACTAAAAATGGATGAAAACATTGAAATTAACAGATGAAAACCAAGCCTGGAAGACAAGACAAAGGAATGGAATAACCCAAAACACAGCATTGTCTGAAAACTGAAATGAACGCTGCTTTCAAGGGTGGAGTCGTCAGCAAACAAAGTGAAGTGGATGTCAGACAACAAGCTAACGCAACTCACGAGCCTGTTGCAAAACATCCGCAACACATTTTGCGAACTTAGCAGTTCCACACTCCGCCGGAACCTTTCCCACGAAAACAAAAATAATAATAAAAAAAAAAAACAAAAAAAAATCTAAGCACTTCGGCACAGCTTCACAGAGTCCAAATCACACTCTTGATTGCCACCTCTCTACCACACTGCTAGCTCTATGGACACACTTTCTACATAACTGTCGCAATGTTTATTGTTTCAAATTATTCCTAAATTCCCGTTGCTGCCTTTTAAAATGCACCTGAGTTACGTTCATATACATACAGGAAAGTGGCAATGTTTCCTTTTTGAATTTTGTTACAGATAACTAAGACTGACAGACATAAGGTCTATGTCACCTGTCCTTTGTAAGCGACACTCACTGAAAGTACTATATCTTTCTCACTACCCCTATCTGTCGCTTCCTTCGATCACTCACTGCCCCATTGTAATATCTAATATATTGTTTCTATCAAAAGGTGTTCTCCACTTCCTCTCTGACATTGATTCTTTCACTTTGTACATATCCCTCCGCAAATCTTTTCGACTAGTTCCTTTTCTCGCCCAACAGATTCACATACGCTACTGCATGTCTTGTATGACAAAACTGGGCTGAGACCTTTCTCTTGCACAAGAGCGAATTTTCCGACATGAAAAAGTCGTTATCCGAGCAACATGCACCTTGAGGGTGTAGAAGGAAGGGAATCCCCTTTTTACCCCGCTTAGTCAGCTCAAAGACAATTTTGCAGAGTTTATTGACACAGAATGAACTCCATTGTGCAGTGAATAAGCCACGAGCCGTGGTGGGATTTTATTCCGTACCAGACCTGAACTGCTTTGTCAACAATACGCATGTGCAGTGTCCACTGGCATGTCTGGCTTTACATTGCTTCACACGACTTTTTCCGAATAACATGTGCAGCCATGACACGCTTGAGTTCACCAGCTGCGTGTGCATGTCCATTGACCTTGCGTGTGTGGGTTTGACTGATTGATTGGTGAATCTGCTTAATATGTTATCGTTGAATACGATAATCGAACCCATACGGCAAAGTTTATGACATGGCCTATGAACTGGCAATAGTTAAAGATTTTTTTTGAGTTGAAAGTCACAAACAAGGTCTACTGATCAAAAACAAGATGTAGGATATATACATGATATAGGATATGCAATTTGTGTTTCTTTGCCGTTTTTATTGATCGTAACCAATACTGGATAATATGGAACCAGGAAGGGATTTCAAACGTATATATTTACAGACGAGGGATTTAGGAACAATCAGCACTGCAGTTCTTATGGAAAGCTACACTGATGTCGATCTCCATAAGTCTCAGTCACAAGCGTGCCCACGCACGCATTTAAGAACACACACACACGGCAGAGAGCACAGTACAACGAGAATAAAGAGCAAATGTCTGCATGACAAGAAGTATGGGGCCAGATCCACAAACGCTAAACGTTTAATTGATATCTAACGTTTTAACAGTCAGCTAAAATTATTCTGACATTCAATAAGAAGCTTAGCTGACTACTTGTTGTTAGCCCTTCGGCTAGCGTCTACTTCCCTGTCGTGCGTCTGGGCCCCGGTGGCTGCGAACCGTATCACTGTCGGAGGCATGGGTGCTGACAATGCCCGAGACCCGGCACTACATGTTTGGCGCTTCCTAGCTTACCTAGCGACAGACTCGCCTGTAAGCACGCAGCCAAGGTTAGGTCCCTTTCAATGTCATTGTAAAATGTGTTAGCGATGATCTTGCAATGTTCATCAATGACGGAATGGTCGCGAAATACTGTGCTCAGGCACTCTGTAGTTTGAAAAAAAAGTTTTATACTTTTCTCGAAAAGTGTCCATGTTGCCATTTTGTTTATCGCAAGTTGTTTTTGTGAGATATTCGTGAAACATGAGTCAAGAATAATGTTTATCGCAGATTATCCACAAACAGCTAAAAGTCCTTTTGGAGAAATTAGCATAAAAAAAAACCTCAACATATTCTGCTAGGGAAACGAGAAACGAAAAGTGAGTTAGTGAGTGAGTTAGGTGCACAGAATGAGATAAAAGGAGTGAGATAAAGCCAGACAAATAAAAAAGAGAGGTGCTAGGGCGTAAACAAGTAGATTGCAGGTCTTGCCTACGAGACTGTTACAAACATCTCACCGTAGCTCAGGGACTTCCTGTGTCCTTTGGCCTCTGCTGAGCAAACAATTTTGAATGCAGAGCCAAAATAATAATATATCTATATATGAATAGTATCCAGAAATAAGTCAACACACACGTAGACTCGTGAGTAGAAGCGCATTTTCAACACCTTCCCCTACCTTCCATTCCACTACCGTACTCAGGGTGTAAATTAATACTGAAATACAGGCATGCAATCCTGTACTTACAGATTACATGTATAACACACACATGGACGCACAAACAGAGAGAGAAAGAAAAAAAGACGAGATACTCGGACGAGCTGAATAAAACAAAATTGATCAGACCCGGGTGGAAAGCTAAGGGAGGAGACGAATCAGCACAGAAACCTCAAGGGGACAGTAGGACAAATCAAGAGCAGGTAAGCCAGTTCGAGGACATAGGAACTTAGAAATACCAGGTACTCACGGCTGTGTCGGTGGACCCATCCGTGATCTGTGCTGTGTTCGAACTGAATCGATCGCCAAGTTTCATTGATTTTTATTACACGGCGTCGAAGGGAGAGAAGAGAGGTGGGTAGGTAAGGGTGGGGGGAGCAAAGCTTACGTTAGCTTCAGGTGAGCATGTTCAGATTTGTGTAGGGCCGTGCGCCTAAAAATAGACATTACTAGGCCATTATCTGCTTACACCTACATTCCGATGATATGTAGGTGTTGGCAGATCCCTTGTCGGCGCGTGTCTGGGTCGTGGGTATATGCAAGGGTGACTTTTATCGCGTCTACCTGATACTACAACACACTATATTCTGTGTCATGCCCTGCCTCGCGCCTGCCACCTGGGTAACTGTCCCCACTTTACACACCAGGCGCTAGCCGCTTGGAGATCGTAAAATGCAACATGAAAAACTGGTTGAGGCTGGTAGTTAAACCTAATCCTGACATGCTGAAATGCCAGGGTATGTAAAGCTTCAGCGTTTGCTGCTGACCAACAGTTGAACTGTCCTAGGAATGTTCTGCTCAAGAATCGAGGGAAGAAACTGCTGCACTCAAATGGGAAACATTCAATTTAGAGTTGCATACCTTGATACTTACATGTTTATTAATCATCATGACTGAGCTAAAATCTTACTGCACGATTCTTGAGGTTCTCGATTCCACTTTCTGCTACCTTTATTTCCTTTCATCAAGTTCTCAATATGTCTGTTGGTCATGCAAGTGTTTAACAGACTCCATTACGTCATAGGCAGCTTGGTGGCGCAGCGGTAGAGCGCTTGTCACCACGACAGCCAGAGCTTTGGATTCAGGTTTCGCCTTCGGTAAATTTTATTTCTTGTTATTTATGACACTTGCTCCTAGAGCTGGACTAGTTCACCGTGATGTAGTCTAAGATGCTGACGACGTTAAACGCATATCATCTAATTGGCTATGTCGTCTAACCTCTTTTAACCGCTTTTTATCCTTGATATAGCGTTGCTGAAAAAAAGTAAATATAGTCCAACAACCTTTTGGTCGTTTTGAAGTTGCCTCTAGGACGAACCTTGACCAAGATCGGCAAAGTGTTTATATCCTGTCCTGTAAACATTTCACCAAAGTTAGCAAATCTTTCTTGTAAGTTTGTCCTGAACGGCCTCTAGGGGTGATGAATCCATCCAATAGTTGGGTCAACTGGAGGAAGTACGCTGCACCCTGTGGGCATCAAACTGGTTAAGTGTGCGGAACTGGCAATGGATGTCCTGTCCTTGGAACTCGTGGCTATGCGCCAACAGTTTTAAAGTGATTACTATACAATGACTAAGATTTTCCTGTTATATCATTATCGCCAGATAAACTCTTTGTACTTAACCTATATTTATCCAATTATCTGTTTCAAATGAATCTTTGCCTCAGGCATCGTGCTTGTACTGAAAATAAAATAGGCTCAATGTTTTCCTAGTTTTCGTATGTGTAACCTCTTGAAAGCTTGTAACACACATGTCAGCATCCTTTAAGTTTAAACCTGAGGTTGAGATAAGTTTAAATGGGATTCGAACCGTTGATTGTTCACTTATATACTAGCTGTCTCTTAGAGGCTAATTTAACATACACTGTCTTCAATGGCAACTGTAAAACACGGATGGGTTTACCAGAACTTTCGGGGAATGGAAGCGAAAGCTATTTCGTTCCTGGAAAAGACAGAGCTGCATGTCATGAGAGCCCGCTATTTCGGTTGCCTGACGTCCGAACTGGTGAACTTTGGAGTATATCACATCATGTCTATTTTTATCGATGAAGCAATTCGGTTTGTATGATATCGATATTAGATAAGGTGCTGAAAAATGACATTTGAGAAATCATGTGACACAAATAAATCAGCAAAAGAACTTCGAGCACCGCGAGGTAGCCGTGACAGTTTCAACATGACTGACTACAGTGATAAAGGCAGTCAGTCACACGGTTACCACGCGGCTTCACATCAAAGCAAAAGTAGGAAGGGTAGAGATTACAAGGTGGAGAAAATGTGTTGAATAAAACGGGTTGTTGTGAGAGGATACAATGGTTGTGAAACGTTCAAATAAATCCATAACACACACTTAAATCAAAGAAACTTCGTTGTAAACGTCTGTCTCTTTGGTATGTCGAATCAGCTAGGGACAGACAGGCACCAGTCACGAGAACATCTGAGTTTAAACCAAATAACTGTCTTGATATTTGTTTACAATCATAAAACAATCATATTGTCGTACTCAACGTGGACTTTTTTCAACGTACGATTTCAGAGACTTTCTAACTACACCACCAGAAAGCTGATGCCAGGTGCTAGTGAGCATCATGATGTGGAAAGTTATCATAAACGTTACTGTAAAAGTCTCAGCTAATAAGGCAAAGATAGTTATATAGGAAACGCACATCAGGACCGCAGATATGTACAAGTCCCTCTCTGTTATAAGTGAGAAAACTTAGACAGCTCCCTGAGCGGCTTTTATTTGATTTGGCAGACTGGTGTAAAACACTTAAAGGACAAGTTCTGTTGACATCAAAGTGGCCCGGACCTAAATCATATTAAATGGATGCAGGTGTTGCAACTTCTCCTTCACAGTGGTGTGATCTTTGCGTGCAGTAGCACGCAGGATCGGGGACAGATGTTTCCTTCTGTTGGCTTCTTTGTCCCTTCTGCAAGACCCGTGCTTTTAAAGGGTTGAGCACAGGTTCGGGTTGACTGGCTGCGATACTAGATACACAACCACGATACACAAGAAGGCTACCAGAGATCAAATGAATGCAAAACCCCTTCTTCAAAAACAGAGATAGAAAGTATAGAATAACCTTTGTTGGACATTGGCACAAACAAGCAGGCCTGGAGATTGACAGTTACCTGGAGGACATCGGGTAGTATGTAGTTGAAGTAGGAATAAGGTCTTCACATACAAGAGCTTGAGACAAAGAATAATCGAACTGGCTATGTCAGTCAATGATTATATGGGGAAGTACAAATTTCTTATTTGATCATGTGTACCTGTAAGAGTATCTCTGCGTTTCCGTATATTGGAGGTCTTTCGGAACTGACGCTGTGAATGTTATGTCCAGCCTCCCAAGCCTAACTGTCGAAAATTACCTTTTGTCTTATAAAGAATATGTACTTTCCAAGTTATGTAAAAGAGAAACTGTTATTTTATAATAGAAAACCATCAATTTAACAGACCTAACGTTTAATAAAAGGCGCAAAATATCCATCACCTTTGAGCGACAAAACTCGAACGAGTACCCGAAGGATGCCGTGTAAAGTGATTTCAAGTGTAACATTAATTACTAGCTTTAACACATATTAAAAGGTACATGTCCTTTTAATCGATGTTTAAAGTTTGAACCAAATCCGTTCAGTGCATCAGAAATTACAAATGTTTAAAATATATTACCTTTAAACTTTTCGTTCTTTCCGCCTGAAAAATTGATGATTTGTAATATTTCAGCATATCTCACAAAAGAGATTGTACAAATTTGTAGCAAAAATTAGGAGAGTAGTATATAATGGTTACTTTGAAGTAAATATGTTTTAGTGCCTTGTCCTTGAAATGTAGTACTTGAAGTCTGATGTTTTCGTGCAAAATGATGAACAGCGAAATTGTACTTTTCCAGATTTTGATGGGTTTTTTTCCAGTATGTCTTTTGCAAATTACTTTTTTGTCACTTGCCTAGAAGTCAGTGTTTGTAGCTGCTAATAGAAACACTAATAGAGATAGAGATTCAGCTTTTACTTTGTTTTTCTTATATTTTCTTATACTTTCATGTAAACAAAGAAAAATTACTCATTTTTAGAAACTTATTTCTTGTGCCGATACTTACTTTAACCCTAACCAAAACCCTAACCCACGCCCCAACGCTAATGCTGTAACGTTCAATAATAATATAAAAAAATTGTGCAGGCGCGAACACACGATGTGTAAAGCAAACTAAAGATACAAACCTAAAATATGTATTTAAAAAGACGACTATAATAAAAACTGAACCCAAACTCCCGAGCGCTTTTGTGCTGCTGTTGCTTCATAAACATATATATATATATCTTGGCAAGTTGCCTAACTCCGGACAAGCCTAGTCTAAACAAGTGTCAGCATGCATTACAGATCAGCAATGACAGAATGGAAAGAGCCCAGCACCTGACGAAAAATGTGAAAAAAATGATGTAAAAAACCCAACTTTCTTTTTCACACCGACGCCAAACGGGAATCCCTTAATAAGTGCTTGTTTGTTCTAGTAAGGTTAACAATTCTCTTTGGTGTTTTCTGTTTTGATGACATGACCTTACTAATTTATTAATTGGTAATACAGTGTAGTACGTATTTGCAATAATGTTAATAGCAACAACGAAAACAACGTGTGATTTACATAGTGCATGAATGAAGGAGCATGCTCTCAGCGCTTGAGACAAGGAGACACGGAGAGCATAGGAAGGCTGAAAGGATAAACAACCGTGCAGACAAATAATAAAAGGCAAATGTAGACAGCGCGAAGACTAATCAGGGAACAAATAGAGGATTGAGAGTTTCAGTGAATCTGCACGAGGACGAGCAGGGGAGTCAACAAAGGGGAAAAAAGATACCTTTGCCTATGCAAAGAGGGGGAAGGACCCACAGCCCACTCGATTTCGGAGCAGATGATCAACATGGTTGGAGGCTCACAGCCCACAGTGGGTACCTGAGTTTTCAAACAAAGTGAAGGGTAAGGGGAAGGAAGGGCAGAGCACCCCTTGCACCTGCCGTGTCCTAGATGCGGTAAACCGCTTACAACTTCCAGCTCCAATGATACTGCAGTTGGTTTGGTTGGTTTATTTAGTAGGAAAGTGCCTCCACCTTGCGGCGATTTCACACTGTGGGCGTAGAGGAAGGAGGAGGGAACAGGAGTACCCAGAGAAAACTCTCTACTCCCAGTCCTGTGAACAGGTATCAACAGAGAGTGTCCCGAAACGAGATCTGAACCCTGAGCCGCTCACTGCAGTGGTGACAAGCGAGTGTTTAACCACTACATTACCGGGCGCCCCTAATGATACTGTAGACGTAGGACTGAGAGACAGTATCCTTTACACAAAGAAGAAATGTGTTCTTTCAAGAACGAATTCCAAGTGGTCCCCGATGTGGGAGATTCACTCCGCCTTTTCTAAAAACTGCCAAACGCGTCATTTAAAACTGATTTTAAATAATAACAGTAAGGCCTGCCGGCAGCCACATTGATCATGCAATAAGTAAAGCGATAAATTACACTTCCTTCTTCCAAGCCCCGACAATATCAACACGATCATTTCTCGTAAAGAGAACACAACGAGTGACCACAAAACTAAAACGGTATATGTAAACTGCGTCCGCCCACGCACTTGAACGAGAGCCTCTTGTTAAAGACCAACTAGGGTGCGCTGTTTTCAAATGACTAGCCCTGGTTCTTTACATGGCAATAATTCTGAAAATCTGATTGAATAGCCCTATACAGTTCACGAGATACAAAAGTCAGTATGTCCCGCTTGTGAACAAAGTTCAGTGCAATGAGTCACTGTGCTACAGGGATGTGTTTACATCGCCATGGCTACAGTCAATGGAGTGAATAGTGGATAGAATAATTTAAGTGTACCCATGATCTAAGATGACATCAGGGATTTGCGGCTAAATTTAGAATGTCTGTTCCGGAAGAGCTGCATCTCACTAACAGACAGGGCTATTCACTCACATCTGAGAAGCAATCTATTAAGAATATAGACCCAATCAAGAAAAATTTACTCTGATCGTCAAAGCTGGTCTTTAAGCCAAAACTTATGCACATTGTACTTCACAGTAAAACTGATGTGGCGCACCCTAGCCATTGCCCCTGTTGCTGTCACGATCTTGATGCGGATATTTGTCGTAGAGCTGCCGTCCTTGCAGTTCTTTATCTCTTCAAGTCGTACCCTAGAGATATAGACAGCTTTCCCGTTGCCAGTGACCACGACTTTACTCTTATCGGTGCTGGTCTCTATTCAATATGCATTCGAACTGTCTGTCAGTCTGTTGGTAAAGTTGTTCAGTTCTCTGTTAGTTCCTGCTATCAGGTAGACGTCTGCAAAGCGTTCAATGGCGAAATGATTAGCGTCTGTCACCAATACAGTGATAGGTGGCTGTCCTTGGTTCATATCTCGTCTAGGGCACACTGTTCTTTCTCTGTGGCATCTTTTATACAGGGTTGGCTGCCTTGCCTTAGTTGCTGGCTCGGCGTATAACACCAATCTTCCCTCGCCCCCGCTTCTCTCCTAAAACTAGTAAACTGTTCTTAACAGTTGGCCTAATTAAGATACGCCTACGTCCATAGCCTATTCCTTGTTGGAGAAGGAAGCTAAAAACAGGTCAAGAAGGTGAGATAGGAGAAGGGTTTATGCTAGTTTCCGAGAAAACAGTAGTATGTTGTGTAATCTACCTTGCTCTGTCTGAAGTCTTTCAGAGTGCAGGTCACTGAGGTCATTGGATCTAATATGACACACGTCGGAAAGAATGTTCCAGGTGTGTGTACGCGTTGTCTTGGTGCAAAGAGCTCGATGCCGCTTAAAACAACCTCGACGAAAGTCCGTTCCTCTACGGCTCGTCACACGTCAGTGAATTACACTTCAGAACTAGCAGAGTGAATCGTATAACTGCGAGGAGAATAATATCTGGGAGACAATGACTTTACAGAGGTGGTGATGCTGGTAGCGGCATCTTGTATAACACGTGACCTGTTAAGACACACCACACAGGCGCGCGGTAGAGCAGCGGTAAAACACTTGCTTTAGTTTCACCGCTACAGCATGAACCGAAAGGTTTCGGGTTCAAATCTAATTCGGGACACACGAACCTCTTTTCTGAATGTGGCGCCTGCTCACAAGTTTTCTCCCTTCCCTCGAAATTCCTGTTCTTACCCCTCCAATTCCATAATAGTGCGAAATAACGTCAAGATGAAATCACTTTCAAACTGAATAAACTAGCCAATTAACCAACCAACTCACCACAAGGTCATCAAGTCCATAAGGAATTGGGATGTGCATGTACATCAACATGTGTCTGCAGGGGCATCTGTCTGCACCAAAGTGTTTGTTTACAAACGATCCCTTTAAAAAGAAACACGGTCAGCAGCTGTCCTCACGATTTGTTCTGCCTGCTGGTTTCAGCAACTGACTTGTTGCGGGCAGACGACATATCTAGATGAAAACATATCCGGGTGAGGGCAGACAGCGTGCCCGAGTGAATCGCGAGATGATCAAAAGGGAGTGGAGGATATGTGTGAGTAAGAGACAGTTTCTATTTTTGCAAACAAGAGTTGTTCAGTTGTTATCACAAATAACAATCTGATTCGAAAACCATTGCTTATTATTATTATATCATAAACATCATCTTCGTTTGTCATCGTCTTTTTGCGATGACCGACAGCTGACTTGGTTTCGTACCAAGATTTACTTCACAAAATAATTTGTCAGTGTACCTACTGACATTATAAAACTTGTCTTTTCTGCTTCGATGTGTTGCAATCCTCTTGCGTTTACTCAAGTAAGTTGTTTTTGGGAATATGTCCTCTGACGAAACTAGTTCACTGATAACAAAATCATATCGTGTACTTATGTATGATCGAATACTCGGACTGATGTCCTATAGCCAGTTGCACAACACGTCGTGAGAATTAACCCCAAGCACTCACCCGGATTGATCATGAAGTCTAAGGAGCTTAGCTGACGATTTAGTCTAAACTATCCGCTAGTGCTTACTTTTGTGCCGAGCATCTGGCTCCAGCTTTCTTTAGAGGCTGGTAATAACAGTCACTGATAATCAAATCATATTCTTCTCTCCTTCCCAGCTGTCAATAGATCGTGCGAGAAGCAGACACGTAGACTGTGTAAGTCGGCGATGCATTTTTTTTTCACGAAGCTTCAAATTTAAAGTAAACTTAAGTCCATTTTTTTACCGCTTATTTGTTTAATTAATTAGGATTTATTTCTCCACCAATAGTTTTAATGTAATAGGCAGTAATGAAAAACTGACAACATGGCTGAAGTAAACTTTTCGTGAATGAAAGGTCTCTTTATCAAAATATTTAATTAACGTATGAAAAGGGCCTCCTTTCACTTTCCCGACAACACTTACAGTGAAGTGTCATAATGATGTCTCTTCACTGCAGTGTTGAGGAAGATAAAATGATTCTGAAAATCTATTAAAATATCTCAACTGGTAAAGTACAACAGTACTAAATTCCATGTCGACGAAGCTCAAAGTGGACAAAGGACGGGGCAAAAACCATGCATCAAAATGATACAAATCGGTCATCAAGCGATAACATCAGTAGATGGCTGAGCAGGTGTTTGCTTGTGTAAATGTGAAATTTGTAAATACAGACAGGCGCCCTGCGGCGACTTCAAATAAAAACAATATATGATCAGCTAATCTGTCAAAGTAACCCTATTCAATTAACGTATGCGTGGCCAGGTTTTTTTGTGTGTTTTGTATGCGTGCCTGAATGCCTCCTAGCGTAACTGTATTTCCCCTCCCAACACTTCTTATTAAAGTCTCTTAACTGTCGAGATATTCGCTGTGGGTGGCTCGTTTTTCAGGAAGTCTAGCACTCATGGGGCCTGCCATTATGAAGTCTACCAATCATCCGTGATAAGAGGAGATAGCTTGACATTTAAAAAAAAATTCTTTGCGTTTATGATAAACAGAAAGTATGGACAGATTAATCTGGAAAACTGCTATTTTCTTAAACATCTTGTAAGCTCATTTTGCCAGCTGAAAATTGGTGTTTGCTGTTGTTATATACCTCTCAATTTCAACAATCATTATCTCCTTGGTGTTGGAACAACCCAGGCCAGGCTCCAGCAGAGTCTTTACCTCCCTTGACTGGTCTGATGCTCCAACACTGCTGGTTGGACTGAGGGTGTTTCCCAGAACATGGCCCAAGTCATTTATACCTTCTATAAGAATTTTTTTCAACACCATGCTCCTCTGTCTGATGCAGTTGTGGCCACTTCATCTGTTTATTGCTTCTTCTCAAGGCTGCCTCATAAGTACTGAGGTTCCTCAGCACTTGACCACAATCCCTTCTGGAAGGCTGATTACGTCTGAATGCCGAGCACTTTCTCCAATAAGAAATAATGTAAGTGTATTTGATTGGAATTGGCATCCACCAATAAATAACAGCCTTGTATAATTCACATTATTTTATAGCATGGCATGACTAAAAAGATGAATTTGTTTTTGACTGTTTTTCCTTTATTCATATGAATAATAACTTCTTCCTCTATTCTTCCCTTGTATTGGGGGCATGATAACCGTATGGTATATGTATGTGCACATATAAATAGATTTTATTTAAAAAAATTGAAGACTAAACCAGGACTGGTCTTTTCTGTTTGAAATCAAAACAAAAAGTGACATTTTCCCCTTTGTTCTTATAAACAGACTAATTCAGTTTTGGTAGATGAAGAAGGCACTAAAAATAAAATTCTTAGCACCATTTTTTTATTCCAGATTGATGCTCTGTAGAACAGTTGAGAGACAACACATCTTGTAACCAATTAATGAAAAATAAAAAAATTTAAAAAATGCATGATTAAAAGCAACAAATTTAAAGAATTAAAACAGGAACAATTCTGATTTGATTACAGTAAGGTAATGAAACTTAACAGTGGAAGAAATTAGTATGTCTCTGTATACGAAAGCACTCAGCAGTTAAATGAACACAGCTTCCTCTTTCTGGTCAAAGCCAAAATCACAACCTATTACAGAGATTATCAGCATTTTTGTATATAAAAATGTTATACTTTGGCTCCAGATTCAAAATTATGTAAATTCCACAGAAATTGAAAAACAAACAGTATATATTATTACGTTTTCTCAAATTTTCTGTTTTTTCATTCTCTCACATCTGTGTGTGCCAACATTCACACCAAGAAAATCTGCATCTCAAATATCTTAACTACTGAGAGAACAAAATCAACATCTGTAACTTAATGTCTCCTATGAACTCAGATTTCCAATGTGTTCTACATATCCTTACAAGTAAACAATGAACTGCTTGCATATACCAATGCACATATACAAAGGGACCATTTCTGCCAATATTCTATTGTGTGAAAACATTCAAAATAAAAATGAATTAGTAACACATTTCCTCCTGCAAGAGGGTAGAGGAACCCAAAAATAGTTTGTCATTAGTGAATAAACTAAGCTGCACAGTCTAGATTTTCATATAGTGAACTCTCACTATGACCACCTGACCAAAACAATATATATGTGACCCTCCATGAGGAAATGAGTCTTAAGTCGTGCGGAACAGTTCTGTGCTACAGGCCCCGAAAGGATATAAGGGTCAATTTTGTGCTGTTTGACTTTTCTTTAAAAATGGATTCCCTGGTTATTAAACTATCCGGAAAATACACTGTTATGTTAATATAAAAGTAAGAAATCGATTTTAAATACTTTTTAATCAAGGTACCCTATTGTGATCCATACCGATTTCAGACGAAATTCAAACGCTGTTTCGATACTGTATCTCAGTCATAACCCCAACGTGTTATACCTCACCAGAAAGCCCGCAGTCTGCATGTTCAACTTCTTTAAAGAACGATTCAAATATTAACCAATCCAAAGATTTGTCTGCAAAAGTTTAGGAGTAAACAAACCTGGTCGACCATCTTGACGCTAGTCTTTGAACCCGCTTTTCTCAAAATGGCTGCCACCATACTTTCACACTTCAAACGTTTATAGCTCACTCAATGTTACAACTAGAAAAACAACTTTTGTATCAAAAAAAAGGTTCAGAACCTATATTTTTTAAAAATATGTGATTTGGCAAACCTCAAATTTCCGACTTAAGATTCATTTCATCATGGAGGGTCACATAACTATCTTACTAGAAAGTTGTTGACACAAAGTCCACATCAGCTAGAGGTTAGAAACACCTGCAAAGAATTTAATGAAAGTTTTAGCAAGAAAGAAATTTTTGTTTTAGACTAAACCAACTACATCAAACGTATTTTTTTCTTTTTTTTTCTGCTGACCATTGTCAAAATGTCACAAATGTCCACTCTCACAGTTTGTCCAGACTTCTTTTTCAAAAGTTTATAGACACTCAAAAAAATAATTTTTAAACGGGTAGTACTGCCATTATCAAATCCTAAAAACGAGTATTTATTTACTCAAGCAAAGGGAGGTAACACATGTGCAGATGGCATGGACCATCCAGCACCAGCAGGTAAGATTGTCGAAAGACTGTAGTATTACAAAAACTGTTGACCCTATTAAGATGCCAAAATAATCCAATGCATAACAATAAATGCATCAGAAAAGTTTTATAAAAATGACTAACCAGTAATCTTCCAGCAATGTTAAACATCTCAAAAATTAGCTATTTTGGTGTTGGGCTGTTTCATTATCTTCATGAAAGCAGCGGCCATGGAAAACACTCTCTACAAAAGATGTCATGGAAGCTAGTCCTGAAGACATGAGTCCTTGAGACAAATAAAAACATAGCCTGGCTACACCAAGTTCAAGAACAATTAGGGACATGATTTAACTATCCCATAAACATCTTCGTTTCTGAACAACAACATGATAAAATGTCAAGCATCGCTTGCAGGTTTTGATCCCACATCTGTAGCTGACAACCTTTCCTACTGTATCCTTTCCTCGGCAATACTTCAAGCCACATGGATACCATCCAATGCACATGTCAAAGCGACACAAACACGGAGTCTCTATGTCCTGGGTGTCCATGCAGCGCCATGTCTGGAAGGAACCTGTTTTTGCATAGCTGACATCATTGTTGCATAGTCTTTTGAAAGTGCTGTAAATAAAAAAAATGCATAACGTTTAGAAATAAACAGATTAAATGATTAACAATCCTAAAGCAAAACTTTGCTCTTAAAAAAATGCAAATTAGCAAAAAATAAAATGGAAAAAATGCATTATTAATAATCCTACAGCAAAACTTAATCCAAATCCACACTTTTTGCTCTAAATTGCTTATTAGTTTTAAATAATCTGTTCAAATCAATAATGCTGATATCTCTCATACAGAATATTTATAATCAAGACTTCATTCAGCTCACAAATAATGCTTAAAATAGAACTACAGTAAACATTTTTCTGCATAAAGAAATGAAATTTTTTAAAACTTAACAGTGGCAGTAAGACTTAAAATAATTTTTTAAATGTTTGAAAATGATGTGTTTAAGCATGCAGTAAAGTTATTGTTAAAGATTGATAAAAAGGTGACCTCCACGAAAAACACTCACAGCGAGAAATAGTCCGCAAATCTGCCTCTGTAAAGTAGATAGCATCTATGGCATCGTTGCAGATGTTGTAGATGTAAGGACTGATCACATGACTTTTAGAAAGATCAGCAAGAAGGTCGTGAGTGTAGACAGTTGGGCTCTTTTCTTCCTCTGGTGTCCGTATAGCTGTGGGGTTTTTCTGTGAACAGATGCATCCCATATGAACATAGCTGAGCAAATATGTACAAATCTTACAGGAAAGATAGATGGTGGCTGCATTTTTGTCTTATCTAGAAGACATTGAGAATGTGCCTTACATGGAAATACCTTTGGAAAACAAATGCCTATGAAAAAACCCTGAAAGTATGTGCATTGTTCATCTTTTATAGTTACCTCCACAAGTTTATTTTTTAAACTTAGCTACAAATTACATAATCTGGTTGAACTCCAGTATACAATAATGGTAGTACATCATAGGTACAATCAATTGTTAACAAGGGTGTGCAGAGTTTTTTTTCCATGACCTACCTTTAATGAACCAAGTTATAGGGACTTTTTAATTTTTAGAATTGGTTAAAATGAATGACCAACTGGGGTAAGAAGAACAGAAGTGGAGTGACGTTGATGTATTTGAATAGCTCCACCTACTGGTACACAATTTTGTATTGGCCTTTGACTATTATTCTGTATCAAACTGTACCCACTTTCTCTTAACACAAAACATTAAGCTTTGTTGCATAATTAAAGCAGTAAAAATTCTCATTCCACTGTTATGTATACTAGTTTTTTAAAAAAAAATCGTCTACTAACCCTTACAGACATATAGGTAAAGAAGCATTTGCTTAGTTTCTCCTGGGTTTAGCTCCAGAAAATTTAATGTCAATAAAATGACTTGGTTAACATGAAAATATGCTAAAATACAATTTCTTATATGCTTAGTGCAAGATAAGTCATAAGACTGTTCATGACAAATCATTTAGGTACCTTATATATATGAAATGTGGCCCTATGCTCCAGTGGGGATGAACAAGAAGAAGTGTATGTATATATATGAAAAGCGAAAAGTTTTTTTTAACTATTACGAATTATTTTAAAAGTGGAATATTTTAGCCATTATTTTAAATGCTACCTAGAAATTTTACATAGTAGTTCATTACTGTCACAAGTTTAAATAAAAGAAATAAAACTCCGACACATTTATATACCTGTCGAAGTTTTGACATAGCATCTGATGAAATGAAATCACTGTGGCTGAATCGTGCAAGAAAACAAATAGCCTGAGCCTGTGTCTCTCCAAGTTCTTCTTCTCCTGGCATGATAATACGGAAAATTTGGACCTCCTGAAATTAAGGAGTTTCAAAATACATCATTATGACCAACATTAGAACCTATAAAACTTTTGCTTTAACAAGAAAACTATTTTGGGACACTGATTATTACAGACGTTATCATTATAAACCCTCAAACCAAAAATATAAACATTAACCTGAATTCTAACCCTAACCCAACCCCTCACTCTAGCCCAACTCCTAAACCTAATCTTAGTTCTAGCCTATTTTTTGGTCTGTAAAAGTATCATGGTGTTCTAGGCCATTACTAATGTTCCCGTGAATGGGGGGAGGGGTGAAATTTGTCTTCATAGTTCTATCCACCCAACTCCTCATCCTACACATGTATTTCATGGATGGGATGTGTAATGCAAGTTCGTGGGTATTTTCTGCATGGTTGGGTCGGAACTTGTTTTAGATTTCCAAAAATTTTCGTTATTCTCGAAAACTCTAATCAGTTCTTTTGTTTTCTACTCACAGATTTGAAGTCGATGAAAAGAGTAATTAATGTCCCATCAGTGTTTTGATATTCGAGCGTCACTGTGTCAGAGGTTGTATTCGCCTGGATACTTTCCACGATAACCTCATCACCTTTATTTTTGACGTTTACAACAAGCTGGGAAAAACATAAACATATACACAAAATTACGATACTTCCAACTATCTCAAAGTAGTTTGCCATTATTGGTCACTTTCTAAGCATGCTTGCACTTTCGTAGCTTCCTCTACTTTCCTTAGTCGGCCATGGTTTGTTTTGATAGTCTCTTTCTTGTTAGAAAGAAATTGCTAAATTAACTTAATTCGCCTAATAGTTACAAAAAGTGACATTTTGATAATTATATCAACTATCTAATTTTACTGAAAATTTTTACTCTCAGAAAAATCTTTAAATATTTCTAGGTAGAGATTATTTACACTTGTCTCCTACAAACTTCGTTGAGAGGGTCGCATATCAAGACAGGTATTTGAAAGAAATATTCGAAAGGATATGAAAAGTGTTACAGGATTAATATTTTTAAACTTTCTGTTGAGGTTATAATCATTTTTAGTAGATTATTAGACAACGTTATCGTTACAGATTCTTTTTGCCGCTTCTGCTTCGATCTGTTGTCGAGATTTGGTTTATATACTTCATTGTTAAAAGATTATGATTTATCTGTTATGAAAGTAATCATCATGACATGTAATGCATTATGTTAAAGTAAGAGCAAGAAAAGAGTGTAAGAAAATCTACTGTTTATTGAAGGAAGAGTTACCACTTTCTTTAAATACTTTTATTTAGCTTTCCGCGTGTTCGGTAATACAAGTTGTGGTTCGGTGCAATTTCGTACTCGATTTTTCACCCACTTCCCATCGTCTTAGATTGATCTCAAACTTTCACCAGCTACCTATTTCCTGCGACAGTGCAGTATTAAGTCATTTCCAGCAGTCTACAAATAGTGTTTAATTTTGTATATGAACTGATAAGCCGAATTACCGAAATAGGGGACATAGCTGCTGCTCTACAACTGCAAAACTATGTTATCTCCCCTAATTTCAGCCTATAAGAAACGAAAAAAAAAAAATCGATCAACCCTGGGATGCAGAAAGCCTGTAGAAATAGAATGCTGCGCCTCAGTCAGCAGTGGCGTAAGAAGATGCTCGGCTTGGGGAAAGAGGTTGGAGCGCGTTCACATTCTTGCATCCTCAGTCTCTTTTTTTTTTTGAGGCGGCGGCTGCCTCCAGTGCCCTACCCAGTCCGGTCACACCCACATGACCACCGCACGCTTATCAAGAATATATCAATACATAACCCAAACCTGCTGTTGCTTAAGTCAGGTACAAAACTTCACTATACAGAAAACAAAACAATAACTTCTCTGGAGCAACCTTTTATTAATCACTGATTTCACATCAATAAAAACTGAGTTCATAATATTTAATATTTGATAAACATTTCTTCATTGAATTATTCACCTTATTAATAAGATTTTCAAAGATAGAATTAATATTTTTTCGATCAAATATTGTCAAATGTGAGAAACCTAAATTATGTTTGCATTAAATTTTGGTCAGGACTATAAAATTCTTATGAGAAAATTAATTTTTTTCGTATATGTGCTGAGAACTGTTTTCGTGAGTTGGCAAATGAGACTAGGAAAGAGAAGGGTGAAATCAGGTATGACAAAAGGACGTCAAGAACAGAAAATAGAAAATCCCATGTTATTTTTCATTGTTATAGTGTGGCTATACAGTACTCTCTATTAAAATGAGATCAAAAAATATTTAAATGAGATCTAAAGTAACCACATCCAAATATACCACAGCTGTAAAAATATGATACTATAACGTCTGCCTACCATCATCTGAAGTTTATGTTTAAAATGAACCCTCTAGAATTTACAGTATAGATTACAAATCAACATTTATAGAAAATGTACACCGGATAAAATAAGTGCAAAAATAATTTTCCAAATTGCAAACAAAGAGTCTCAAAACACAAAGTACAAGAACCTTTGCATATTCCATTTAAGCTTAAAATTGCACAAAAATTTCAAAGTGCAATACAATCATACTTATATGACTAAAAAGGGAAACAAGTGCTTTCGCAAAATAGCCTGGAAGTAGACTACATAGGCAAATATATTTTATGGTTATACATAGATGCGAATGAGCTCTACATGTGGCTTAGAGGGAAATGAGGTGAATATTCGTGAAGTGGAACCAGGAGTGGCTTTGAATTAGACATTTATTTAGTGAGGATGCTACTAACCATTTTTAGTACTTTATAAAAGTATAAAAACCATAGGAAATCACAAAGTATTCTATGCAAAGGAGTTAAATCTTCTATATTATATACACACAGACTGAAATGTAGGGGAGGAAGGTGGAGCAGGTGAAATCAGATCTTCAGGAAATATACTGCAAGAAGAATTTGTAAAAACAGGTCTCTTAAGGTGCGGACACACGAGAAGCAAAAAGCGGCTTCGCAAGCTTGGCTTTCGAAGCAGCGCTTTTCCGAGCCCGCTAGCGGGCTGCTTGATAAGCCGGCTTTGGGGGGGCCGCTGGTCACACACACGAACGCTGTTTCGGTCTTAAATTGTTTGTGCCTATATTTAGGCCGTCTCGAGTCCCATAGCTCGCTATGGGAGTTAATTAATTTGAACAAATGAACGGTCTGGTCCTCGCTGAGGTTCGCCAGAGGCCCTGTTGCTTTCACAGCCATGTGGAAACGCGTGGAGAAGTAGAACAGGTTCTAAAGCGCGAAGCAGGCCGCAAGCTAAAGCCAAGCAGGCTTACGAAGCCGCTTTGGGGATAGTTTGCAGTGGTGGTCACACGGCAAGCAGGAAAAGCAGGCTTGCTTCGGAAAAGTTTCGTGCTTTTTGCTTCTCGTGTGTCCGCCGCTTATCTGGCACCAGGTCTGCTTAAAACCCTTTATTTTCTTGTCAGTAAAACTTCCCTTTTAAGTTACATTTCATTTACTGGCTACAAGCCCGGGGGAGCTCCACGTCAGAATTGTTGAAATAGAAACCACATCATAATGCCTTTCTTTTTTGTCATTTTCACTTTGTCAAGTTCATGCATGCTGTCTATTGTTAGGCTGGACTAAAGATTTATAGGGAAACTCTCCAGGTTAGACCATACACAATGAAAACCTCTTAAAGAATTAAAAAAAAAAAGAAAATTGCGTTATATGCCACTGTGAGATTTTAACTGAACGTCTGCAGATACATTTAATACTAACCTCCAAACTAAAGAATAATGACAAAGGCTTTAAAAAAATTATAAGAAAACGATGTTATGCACCACCGTGCGAGTTGTTCTTAGAATGTGTATTGCCAAGCAGCTTATTTGTTTAGTAAAATGGTGGCTGAATTTGTGCGAACAATACATGGCTCTGTTGACAATGTCTCCTCCTATCATCAAAGATCAATTCGCCTTTTAGGCCTGGATGGATTCAACTGTTCGTGTTGGGACGATATGAAAGCCATGACTGGAGTGATACGAACTGGGTTGAAATATGGTCGGACCTCGATAAGTCGAACTCAAATGGACCTGGAAAAAACATTTGACTTACGGAGTTTTCGAGTTAGTGAAAATGGCGTAATAGGCGCAGGTTAATCAAGAAAGGACAATGTTTTTCCTGCTTAATTACTGTATTATAACCGTTTATTATATTATTATCGTTTTATACGGATGCATTTAGTACAGTACTGTACAATCGAACAGTACAACCAATCAGCTTACCTTTAGAGAAAAAACCTTGCTTCTTTTCGACTGGGGGCAGGATGTGTATCACCATCCTTGTCATCTTCTTCCTCATCTGCACTCTCATCTTCCTTTTGTTCCTCGTTTGCCACCTCAGCAATAATGTCAGCGTCCATTAGTTCTCCACAAACATTCACCACACTGTCAACTTCCAGAAAGTCTTAAAAGACACTTCCTTACTAGCGCCAGTAGCTGTGAGAACCGTAGACCATTCTTTGGGGCTTGTAAGTGCGTCGTCTGTTTCCATTTGCATATCTTCAAGTCCCCTGAATCATCAACGGTTTGCTGTCCAAAACCGGCTGTTTTTGAAGTAGTTTTTGTTGGTTTCCTTCGGAACTTCATCCCATGCTTTCCGGGCCATTCGCATAGCTTCTAGCAAGTCAGTTCCAAGTGGGCATTTGTCTTCGATATTCCGCAGCAATTTTCTGACGAGTTTGCACTATCGCAACTTGAAATTGTTGATGATGCCCTGGTTGAGCTTGGAACAGTTTGAGACATAGTTGCGTCTGGTTGGGGATAACTCAGACTTCGACTAACGGAGGTTGGAAGCCAAAATATCTTTGAGTGAAGGATATCTAAAATACATTGGTCTTATGCAATTTGGCCGGGAACTAACAATTAATTCGATACAGGGAGGTTTTCGACTTATGGAAGGTTGACTTATCAAGGTCTGACTGGAACTGGTGACGTATAGAACAAGCAGTACATATTTATTTTATATGATTTCTGCAGAAAATCATAATCTAAGGTAAGCAGATGCAGTTTATTTTAAATACACTTTTTTCAAAAGTTAAGAAAAAAAGTTATAATAGAGAGTAAACTGTCAGTAGGGTTGGGGAAGTTGTCAAAATTGAGATGATGTTCATGTAACTAAATATGTCCGTGAAAAATATTTGAGGCGTAACTGTACTATTGATTATCTTTTTATGCCCAGTAGAGGCAAATATGCAAGCATAAAAATCTCTCAAGGAAGCATATATATTTAACGTATTCACAGGGTTTGTAGCACCAGCCCTGCCAAGAAGGAAGGAACTTGCTGGTCATGTTGCAAATATCACTGGTTTTACTGTATTTGGATTATGTCTTTTTCTTATAAAACAAAAAATTTCGGTGATTTGTTTGTATATAGAATACAAAATTTTGCAAAAAATTGTGCTTCACTACTCATTTGTAAAAACTAAATTAAAAAAAATGCACAAGAAAATAGAATGTTGCCCTAGTAGAGTTTAGTATTGATACGATTAACATTATCACCAGATTCATTTTATCTATGGAAACTTCTCATGCAAGTCAATGTGCTGCTTAACTTTCAAAACTTTTCCAGACTTGATAAACAAACTGTCAAACTTCCAAACCTTTTTCAGTTTAGAAAACAGATTCCTGTTTTACAGAAATACTTCCAGACTTTTAAAACTCTATACAAGCTCAGTATTTAGCACCAACATTTAAATTAAACAAATATCAAGATAGTTATTACAGAGCTCAGAACAGGCCGGTAACTGCTCAGGTCTACACATCAATAAAGTAATTCTTTTAAAATTATCTGCAACATTACATGTCAGAATGTTAACAGCAATTAAATATCCATCACACAATCTAATTACTCCCAATAAGAGTAAAATCCTAGTATAATGAAATAGTTGTCAAGGTTAGGTCTGTCCTCTTACAGCATAAACACTAATAATTAATAAAC
The DNA here is from genome assembly GCF_003073045.1 of Pomacea canaliculata. Lineage (NCBI taxonomy): Eukaryota > Metazoa > Mollusca > Gastropoda > Architaenioglossa > Ampullariidae > Pomacea > Pomacea canaliculata. The sequence goes on along the minus strand of NC_037596.1, from coordinate 10,748,995 downwards.
CTACTTGTAGCTGCTTTGTGCCTCTCTTGTCAGAAGTAACAGTGCAAAGAAACTGATTTAATACAAAGTTTTACTGTTACTGTGTGAGAAAGACTTAAAAATTGCAAAAAGAGTCCAATGTCACCAGACCGAAATGTAATGCTGAAGTATGATTTATCTTGAAAGGGAGGAAGCTCTTAAAACACATTCAAGTGACACGGATCTATACATTCTTTCAGGCACCAGATGCTGAGTAAGGCAAGCACCGGTCATGTATACAAATGCCCATGACAACAGCAGAATTAACATCTGTACAGTGAAAGACAGTCCAAAATGCCATGTTCATCACTCTTTAAGCCAGCTCATTTGTCGTGGTAGGCTGCTCCTCTCTCTGATGGAACCTGAGTGGAAAGCACCAACTCATAAGTCCGAGGACAGAAGCGGTTGCGTAATTCAACAATCACCACCCGAGTCAACAGCTGAAACAAAAGTTAAGAAAGGAAAATCAGCACTCTATGGCTACTCTGATACTTATTCCTATACATAAAATAATAAAAAGAGTGAAGGAAGATGGCTGTAAGGCTATTTAAAAAACAGAAGTATGCTAACTTACACATAAAGTGGAACAGTCATTGTCATTTTAATCAGACAGGGCTTGATGGTTAGTTCAATCTGTTTATCCTATCAACACACACACAAGCTCTTTTTTTGCACAGTTTTGAGGTGAGATCATTAACAGGGAAGGTGGGGTGTAGCAAGGGGTAACCTTTCATGCTGAACTCTTTTCAAGATAAATGGGCATAGTATAATCTACTAATGTAGCACTATATTGGTGGCACCCATTCTTCATGGTGAATGCCAGTTAGATAAATGGGAAAATAGAGGGAAAGCTTTCTATTGTTACTGTTTGCTCACTATAGGTACTATAGCAGTCGGTGAAAGGGTTCAGAATTCATGTATGGAATGTTTGGATATGTTGTAAAATGCATTAACAATGTCCATATCAGGATATATCGCATCTTAATTATTAACCTTAGTTACAGTCATCATTACCATTATTATCTAAGATGGAAACAAGAAACTTACAATGGCTGCAGCAATATCAGCAGCTATCAGCATGTAAAATACATTGGACCACCCTGTAGGGGAGATAAGTCCTGTTAACAGTGGACCTAACGCTGCACCTGCAAAAAAAAATTATCAAAAGGTGAGTACAGCTAGGCCAACTCAAACCAAAACCCTTGAAAAGAATTTGCCTCTAATTGAACATCTGTTGCAACTTTGTGATTTTCTCTCAGTCTGTAGACACTGGCACTACCCTAAGAGAAACCACCCAGGACTGGCAAGAGGTACATTTCTAAAACAATTCCGACTAGTGATCTAACCACCTTTTTTAATTGATAAACCTAACTGATTACTCTATTGAAGCGATGCACCCCCAAAGTTTTCCAGTACTCAACCAATACTCAACAACATGGCTAAAATTGTCATGGAATGGCTGATATCCACATGATCACATTTCACCAGAGAAAACCTGTATTACAAAGCTAAATTGGAGCAAGGAAGCAAGATTTTGCAGGACTTGGTGGTTTTAGGTGGAATCAAAACTTAATGAACAAACAACTGTACTTCAAGGGCTAAAATTTTTACAGAACATATTTATACTTTCTCCATCTACCTGAATTAGTATAAAAACTCAAATGTCATATTACACTAAAAAAAAGTGATATACAATATATAATACTATATATAAATACAAACATAATGCACATCAAACACATTGCGCACACCATAAAGATGCAAAGGATGTCAGCCTGTTAATGTGCTTACCTATGCTGCCTGTGCCATCAATAATGGCCGTGACTGTTGCTAGCGCCTTGGCATTGCCCCTCAGCGCCTCCTGTGTACCAAGATCAGCACTCACAGCCGTGGTAATTAGAGCATATGGTCCATTCACGAGTGCTCCACAGATCATTAACAGACCTGAGAACAAAGAGACCAACTAACAGTTACCACACACACGCTTTAAAAAAAAAGTTTTTTTTATGCTTTCTTTGAGAGCCTATTTTCTTTTAATACAACTTGCATTCACCTTCAACAAATGCATGTATCAATCTTATCATTTAAAAGCTATTAAACAGTGAATGAGCGTAGTCATTTTACAGGTTATTCAAAAAATCCATCAAAATTTTTTTATTACATCCTTAAGTATTTCCAATGCAATGTAAGGAAACAAAAGAAAAAAAAAAAAAAAAGAAAGCAGTGAAAGAGATAGAAAAAAGTGATTTTTTTTTTTTAAATGAAGGGACAAGCATAGAAAGAAGTCAAAATACATAGCAGTAGACTATATGTCCATTTTTTTAAAACATTACTTGAGTGAAAGTCACTAAATAGCTGACATACCTATACTGAGACCAAAAGACCTGTTGCCTAGGTGGTCATAGAGGAAGAGCTGGGATACATTAAGATAATACAATTAGATTTTAATATAAATAAGAAAAGCACAACAATGACCTCATCAATATTACTTAAAAAAAATAATACTTGACTGATTTTCAGTTTTGCTAACAGTTGGAAAAATGTGTAAATTAAATTATCTTTACACAGGTTAATCATCTCTAGACGAGGAGATATCACAATGCTTCACTTTACTACATCAAGCGGACACACGTGGCAATGTTCGACAATTTTTATGCGATGCAAAAACCAATAAAGGAAATATAACCAAATAAACATATGAAAAAGTTTTCATAATTCATTCTAATGGTGCTGCACATACCGCTGGAGTTCCTGCAAGCAGCATAGCTACACATACGCATCCATGTGCCCCCGTCAAGTCAGATATAATTCCTGCTACAATGCCTCCTGCAAGACAATGTATGATAACATAATAGCAAGATATAAATAATCTAATGCAATACAAAATGTGCGAGTACTGACCAAAAAAAAAAGCACTCCTCAAATTGTGTAGAATCAAACCACTTGATGAAATCTTCACTTCTTGAGTTGATATTTTATGATATTAATTTGTAGAGTGCATTACCCCACATAATGCAAGCTCAAAGTACTCCCCATGAAAAACCACTAACAAACCAAGAATTAACCATGAAAAAAAAAATAGCAAATGGATAACAATCGGAAAAAAAGAACAAAGTGCATGGATAACGACGAAGAACTGAGGAGTGAGAATATACATCACGGCCTTCCTTACCCAGAATTCCGCCGACATCAAAGAGTGTTGATAAATCAGCAGATTTCTCTGCATCAAAGTTAGCTGTTAACAAAAGAAAAAGAAAGCCTTTTTACTTGCTTTTAATAATTTTCTCACAACTCTTATGAACAGAAGAGAAAGTGTGCTACCTCCCAGTTTAGACATCCACAGGACAAACAGTAAAATAAACTGGTGAAATGAAAAAGATAAATAATAATAAATGCAAAATTTGTAAAGAGCATACTCACACTCCTAAGGAGCATGCTCTTAGCGCTTAAGAACAAGAACAAAACAGTGAAAGCATATGAGGGACAGGAAAACAAATGAATGGCATATGAACGAAAAAAAGAATAAAAAAACCATACTAAACGAAGAATAACAGAAAACACAAAGAGGAACCAAATAACAACAAGAAGAAATGAGAGTAACAGGATATTGCAAAAGAAGGGTGGAATGGGAAAGCATAATGGGAAAGGCTGTTAGGAGTAATGTTTACGGAAGAGATGCGCTTTCAGTGCACGTTTAAAGGATTCAATAGTGAGTAGGTGGTAGATTTGGAAAGGGAGAGTATTAAATGTCCTCTGATGAGCATCACACAAAACTTAAAAGAAAAAAACCTTCCAAACATTAAGCTCTCTATTTATACATGCACATAGAGTACAGACAATGACTAGATTATTTATATCACCTGATATGAGGCACACAGCATGTTGGTAAGTACTAGATAAATGGCTAGTGCAAATCAGTGAACTGAAAAGCTTAAATTTTATCAGTACTTTAGCTGACTGCTTTTTGTTAGTCATTCAGATAACGTATAGCGGTTTTCTGAGCACCTAACCCCTGGTGGCTTCTACATCAAAAAAAATCAAAAAATCAAAACAGACTTTATTGTCTGCCCAGGAGGACAGAAATTTGTCTTTGCTCACATACCCATACAGACATTTAACAAACAGAAGTAAAAGTGAGGAGTAAAATAGTGTTGATTGCACCAGTCCATCAAGGCAGTGTATGTTTATCCTAACAACAAACCTTGGTGACCAAGCCTAAAAGCACTGCTGAACAAAAGAAACATTTGTTCATCACGGCAGAAGCCACGACAGAAGATTAGTACATAGAGAGGACCATGATGCTATCCGTTGGGTGGCAGAGGCTCTACGAGCATACTAGTTAGTCCGCTGTCAGTAGTTTGCCGGTGGACCAACGAGTGTCGACGAGATGAAACAGAGGTCGAGTTAGCTCTCGCCATAAACCCGATGTGTCAGAATGCGGCTCGTGGTTACATCTTTGAGCTCGCTGGAGGACCTGCCAGACGTCGAGTGTTGATGCTTCCGCATGACGCAAGAGATACGCCGAGAAAGATCTTGGTGTCCTAGTGGAGGCGTACGGCGAACGGAAGGATGTCGACATCAGTGCCACAGCAACGTGATGAGGTGGTCGACGAATACGCCGCGAAGCTCCAGAATTTAAGCAGGCGAGGTAGAAGGCGGCGCAGAGCGTCGAAGTGGCGGCGATTGACACCATCTCGGAGGACTGCAGCCCGACCGGTCAGGGAAAGTGACTGCCCCCGTCGTCCGTAACAGGATGACAGGGAAATAAAGTGTAGCTGGCCTGACTGGAAAGTGTCCGACGGCGGAGGTTGTCATTTATGGCAGTTGAGTGATGGCGTTGCTCGACACCGGCAGTGAGGTAACGACGGTCACTGACGAGTGGGCACGAGGGCACATACAGGACTTACAACTAAAACAAACTCAGGAGTGGCGGTGGTGGACATGTTTACGGCCAGCGTCTGAGGACGTTCCTATCCTGGTGGTCAAGGACCTGGTCGATGTGGTCACAAGTGAGCGCAGGAGGCGCGTGTCGCTTCTACTAGGGAGAACGTCCTTGATCGGATAATGGACTCTACCGCAGATGTGGCGCAGGCAGTACAGGCAGCCGTGCATGAAGCTCATCTTGAGAAGACATTGTCAACAAAAGGACTGGCTAGGGCCGCTGGCAACACGCCCGTTCCAGGATGCCAATGGGTCTGACGTCCACACCAGCCACTTTCCAGAGGTTAATGCAGACCACCATGCCGAACTGTTTAATTTCAGTCCTTCTTGTGTACCTAGACGATCATTTGTATACTCCAAGATAAAGGACATTCAACTGCGGGAGGCGCCATACCTTCAGGATGACGACAGTGAAGAGGAAACGCCAGGGTGGTATGCTACTCTTCCAAACCATCACCACAGAACTCTTGTGACAATGCCTGTGGTGCCAGAAGTAACAGTGTCTGTGGTGTCAGATGACAGTACCAGAAATGAGTCCCTATCGTGTCCGAACCGCGCAGATCGCAGCGACTTACCGCGAGACAGGCAACAAACTCGCACAAAGTGTAGGATGAAACAGTTCGTGCGACGCTATGCCATGGCAATATGAATACCATGGATATATTTTTTAGTTGCGGTGATCGGTGACACCGTAGATGACACGTAAGCATTGATCAGTTGTTTATTTTGCTAATTGTTCATTTTCTTCAACTTTACCGCGGCTGCGTCCAGAAAATGTCATTGACAAGAATGACACACGAGGTGATGGCTGACAATAGATGTCAGCACTCACTCTTCTTCAGTCTCTGTTTGATTCCTCCTGAGTCTTGTGCCTTTATTTAGGATGGTGATGGCTGCTGGCACGAAGGACCTCTGGTAGGCAGCTTTCCTTATGCGTGTACCTTATAGCGCCTGCCTGAGGGCAACAGCTGGAAGCTAGTGTGGAGAGGGTGTTTCAGGTCCGAAATGATGTTATGTGCCATCCTTCTGACTGCATGAAGTACAAGTCAGAAAGTGGCAGCTGTGCTTGACCAATAATTTTATTTGCCTGGTGGATGATTCTGGCCAGCCTTGCCTTGTCTTTGACTAGTAGATGACCATACCAGGCAGCGATGTTGAATGAGAGGATGCTCTCAACAAGAGACCTGTACACAGTCTCCAGCACCCAGAGCTGACGTCGAAGCTGCGAAGTCTCCTCAGAAGGTACAGCCGTTGCTGGGTCTTTTTTGTACACTTGGTTCACGTGATCACTAAATGAGAGCTTTCCGTCGATCACTGTACCAAGGTACCTAAACACAGCAGCCCTCTGCACCTGCTGTCCCTTGATTTGGAGTGGTGGGAGAGAGGGTTGTGCCATCTCTTCCTTCGTAGGCTCTTCCAAAGGCCATCTCCTCCGTTTTGTCAACGTTCAGATCCAGAAAGCTGCGGTCAAACCACTCCTCCAGCTCCCCCACACAGGCCAGGTACTGTGACAGGGACTGCTCGTCTTTCAGGCAGCCCACAAGGGCCATGTCATCTGCATATTTAACAAGTTTGAGAATAGCATGTTAATACTAATCCCATTTGTATATACAGAGAACAGGATGGGGGAAAGCACACATCCCTGAGGGGTACCCGTGTTGAGGATCTGCTCATCTGACAGAATCATTCCATCCACTGACAAATAAACTCCGTCAGACGAGCTGCTGGACCCTATAGTACCTGTCGGTGGAACTCTGAAACCCACCCTCTGTGGTCGGTCCTTCAGGAATGATCTGATCCATAGAACTAGGCCAGTGTTGACATCCAGGTCTAGTAGGCGCTGTACAAGAAGGTGTGGCTGGACCGTGTTGAAGGCGCTGGAAAAGTCCATGAACAGGACCCGAACATAGGTGCCAGAAGTGTCCAAGTGTTGTAGGATAGTATTTAAAAGCGTGAGAGTTGCATCAGACACCCCCTGCGTGGCTTGTAGGCAAACTGCAAAGGATCCAGGCGATCAGCCATGGTGGGGATTAACAATCTTCCCACAACTCTCTCCAAACATTTGGCCACAACAGACGTGAGAGCCACAGGTCGAAAGTCTTTCAAGTTTGTAGCATGGGCTTCTTTGGCACTGGTATTATTGTGGATGTTTCCACACGCGGGGACACTATGAGAGTCAAGGAGAGCTGAAAAAGTCTGGTAAAAACACCACTCAGCTGACTAGCACACTCTTTGAGTATTTTGCCTCTCACGTGGTCAGGTCCAGGGGCTTTACGTGGTTCACATGAGAGAGAATTCTGACAACATCTCCCTCACAGATGGTGACAGTGGCTGCCGACAGTGAAGAACAGATATTTTCTGCTTCATTGCTGAAGTCTCTCACATCAAACCGCGCGTAGAAAGTGTTGAGCTCATTAACAAATGACACTGGGTCATCACACTTTACTCTTTGTGTCTTGCGTTCTCTACCCATCATGGTGTCCAGGCCCTTCCAAGCATCTCTTGCGTTGCCCTCAATTAATTGCTTTTCTACCTTCTTTCTGTATTCCACCCTAGCCGTTCTTGCCTTTGCCCTGAACTCCTTCTCCTTTTCTTTCACTTTCTGTTTGTCTCCTTGCATAAAAGCTATCTTCTTTCATTGAGACAGTGCTTCAGTCCTTTACTAGCCATGGTTTGTTATTTGGATAGCTGCAGATCTGCTTGGTAGGGATGACAGACTCTTCACAGAAGGTGATGTAAGAGGTGATTGTGTCTGCCAGACAGTCCAGGTCGTCTCCACAGGTAGTGAAGAACAGATCCAGTCAGTGACCTCTAGGCAGTCTCTGAGCATCTCAGTTGCTTCATTTGTCCAGGTCCTAATACATAGTGTTGTCGGCTTTTCACGTTTAAGGAGCTGTCTGTATGTGGGTAGCAGATGAACAATGTTGTGTCCGATTCTGCCCAGCGGCGGCCGGCACTTGGAAACATAAGCGGCCGGCACATTACCGAAACACCTGTCTAGCGTTCTGTCGAGGCGGGTGGACACGTGACGTATTGATGGAGACAGGAGAGCAGCTTACAGACATCACAGCGGTTGAAGTCACCGAGCAAAAACACAGGCTGATCAACTGATCTTGTTGTCGCTCGATTATATGTGTCTGCAATGTGCTCAGCTGCAAGGTTGAAGTCTGGGCCGGGCACATAGACGAGGACCACAGTGATTTGGCCGAATTCACGAGGTAAATAATGCGGCCTGAAGGACACTGTCAGTATCTCATAATGGGGGGTACTAGTCTGTTCTCGTACTGTGTAGTTCATAGTAGTGTGGCCCATTTCTCATTTTAAGCATACACAAGCCTCCCCCTACATGCTTATTTGTCGCTTGTGCATTCCTGTCAAATCGAATCGTTGTGTATCCTTCAAGTCCGAATGTCTCCTCCTCTGTTAGCCATGTTTCAGTGAAACAGAAGAGGTCACAACGTCGGTAGTCTCCATCGAATTAATGAGCGCAGAGAGCTCATCCTGTTTGTTGTGGAGAGAGCGCACATTCGACAGGGTGATGGCTGGCAGTGGATGTCGGCACCCTCTCCTCTTCAGTCTGTGTCTGACTCCTCCTCTAGATCCTCTCAGTTTCTTTTTTCTTTGCCCGCCCTGTGTCGGAATGTCACTGAAATTCACAACAGGGGCCTGTGTGGCCTTCTGCCGCAGCGATAGCAGAAAGTCCCGACTGTAGATCAGCATGACTGTGTCGCCACTCTAACCCATCGAAGTGTGAAAGTCTGCCGTACAGGCACACACACGCATAGACTACACTACACTGCTCATAGCACGATCATGGCAGATCTATCGCCGATTCAACTAGGTATTGGGATTGTAATAGATCTGCTTGGTAGGGACGATACTCAGTCACTGAAGGGAGTGTTGTAAACAGCCAGATAGTCCCGATTGGCCGCACCTGTAGTCCGTTTCAGTCCGTTTCTGACTATCTATAGATCTAACCAACGGTCACAAAATGGACGCGGTTATTGGTAAAAGAAATTTCTCCCGTACAGGGACACTCACACGCAGCAATACGGTGCTCCTCACAGTCAGACGTATTGAAGTAACACTTATAACCATTCATGCACAAGCTGGAGTAAGCGAAATTCCCGTAGAATTCAAACACGTCAAAAAACGTAGAGAATGATTGTGAGCCGGGGTCAAGCCACAGAGTAGCGCCCCCTATATTAACCTACATAAACAATTTCTCCCACAAAAGGAAGCCAGCTGATATTTATTTTATCTATTTAAAATCTTTCTTTGCCTTGTGATAAGGACAAAAACTTGAAAAATGTTGATCACTGTTATCGACTAACAAGAATGAAGTTAATTTTTATTGTTATTTATTTGCTAGCAGAAGACTTAGACTCACTTGTAGAACCAATGTATTTTGGCAGCCAAAACAGAAATGTGTAGCTCACTAGTTTGGCAAAGAACAGGCAAAGGGAGAACTCCAGAACACCCTGTTTTAGAAAAAGACATTCATTCAGCATGCATGGGCATTACATAATAAGCTACATGATATGCATCGTGCAGAAGAATATAAATCATAAACAATATAAATACACAAATAAATTCAAAGATCCATGCATACACATATACACGTGTGCGTACATGTACACACACACACACCTTGAAGAGGAAATTTGTTTTAAAGACTGGAACGCCAGCAGGTAGGGGTGGGTTTAGCACATTAATGATTCATCTTTCCTGTGAATTTATATCAATTTACTCTTTTCAATACCCATTGACAAATTTTTATTATTAGGTACACAAACCTAATATGAATGTGTTTAACAGCTCCTTCAATTTTGTTTACATGCAACCAAATGAAAATAAGGGCTAATGGCTATGTAGAGTGATAGCCAACTGTCCAGCAGTGATTTATATTTAGATCACATCTGCATAGACCTGCATGAGCATTGCAAAAAAGTGCTTGGCAGTGATTTGTTAGGAGTTAGGACTCTTGGTGCAACTAGTAGAAGGCCTACATGAGAATCACGAAAAGTTTTGCAGCCCTTCGAGGGGTATATGAGAGCACAGCTGAGACAACATAACAGATGTGCTGGAGATCTAATCAGTGACACAGAAAGAAGAAAAAGCAGCATTTTATCCCCACTGACATGACATTAAAACTTGTAGATGGATGGGGACATGGCATATGTCCAAGCCCATTCAATATAGGATAGTACATTTCCCAGCTCTCATTTCGCATTTGGTTGAGTGTGTGAGAGAAAGTTGCTTACTTACACCATAATCCCACCGCTAGGCTGCAGCTAGACAGACAATAAAATGTTCTAATTAGCAAAAGGCTCAGAAGAAAAAAACTGAAATACACTGTCACTTACTGGTAGCATGATAGCTTGGAAGACTGAGATTGGCTTGTCTTGTTCTTCTCCAGAACTGCTCAGTAGAGGCTGTGTACACAAATCTTGATGTTAATGATGGAATGAAGACTTACACATCTGTCTTAAACCCCTTCAAATCTCAGCTTCTAAGATTGTGCTTTCATTTACTTTTAAAACTATTTTATTCCGCTTCTAGACAAAACATTTGAGCAATCAGAAAACGGAAAAAGTTTTGAAACCAAAAATATTAACCACCTCTCCTGAAACAAAGCATGTATAGAAGGTAATCCTAAAGATGATGCCACATGGGTGTCTAGCAAACAGTTTTTGGAAAGATTATGAAACAGCTCATTTTCTGAAATACATCACACCAGGTTAATCGGCATTTTCCGACAGAAGTTGTGCTCTTCTCAAGTAATAATTGAAAATTTGAGTTCGGCTTCTTAAGGTAATCTTTTATATATATTTTAAAAAAAAAAACAACTCATCGCCAATGAGCACCAAAGGCATTTGGAAACCTGAAACATCTATAGCTCTCTAATGGGGAAAATTCCACTTTGCCTCAAAGGCTCCTACAATATGCACTTCTAATATGGCTTGACTTGGTCTCATCTAGTTTGACTGAACATGGCCTGAGTATTGCTTTTTCTAAATGGCATGCATGACAGAATGAGTGTGCCTAGTACCTTCTGAACAGGCACCTTATAAATCTGATAACTACTTTTTACATCTTCTAGAAAATGAATGCCTCAATCATTGTTGCCTGTCTTTTCATTTTGCTTCTGAAATCTTAACCCAACAATTCAGTAAAATGTATACCAATCACTTTTCCACCCTTTGTAAAAAGCTGTTAGCAGTTTATAAATGAAATCACCATGCTAGAATACTCCTTTGCCATGAGATACTTATTCCATCCCACCACAAAATTAAGACAGACACTTTTCTGCCACTGCAATCTACAATTATACAGACCATTCACACCCCCAACAAGTTATGCAATCCAGCACTTGCTTTCAGCAACCATTATTTCAATGACATTTACCTTTCTTCCTGCAGACAGCTTATGCAGCAGTATCAACAGGAATTAAAAAAAAAAACTTCAGACAAGCTGTATCATCACTGTCAGTTCGTTCACAAGTTACAGCGATTAACACATCTGATTAGAGAACTTTAATTCCTACTTCTCATGTTAAGAACTATAAAGTAGATCCCATTCAGTCCTCGCAAAATATTAGTTATTTTGCTTATTCTGGTTATTTCTTGTTATTTTTAAGCCATATTTATTCTGAAATACTCTTTTGTTCTTACTCTTCATTTCTAAGCCCGGAATATTTAATGGGATCTTTTTTTATAGCATGACTGTAATTTCTATGCATCGACTTTGCAACAATAAGATCTTTTAAACTGTGTCTAAATAAACTTAACAATTAAAAGAAAATAAATATAAAACCTTGGCAGTATATGTAATACATGGAAACATTATAATCTTGTTTTGTCTTCTGCAGCCACCATCAAAGAATATTTCTTTGAGAATTTCTATTAAAAATGACACCTTTTATGTTCTGAAATGTCTGTAGAATAAAGGCATTAGCCTGGCATCTATTCCCAACAAATTATAGAATAATGTATCATATGCTACCATAGGAAAATGATGAGGCTTACGATCCTGCTTTGCGGCCCTAGGAGTAACAAGGACTAAACTAATGATCCTGCTTTCCATTTAGTGTCTGCCAAAGTTTTTCTTGTCAAGTGTTGATACTACAATCAGAGGATTTGTTTATAAATTATTTTATGCTTGCTGATCGCTTAGAAGGGGAAAAAAAAAAACCCAACTCACAGTGCCTTCTTCCCCTGTTGAGGCTATGCCAGATTCACCGTTTGAAAGAGAATCTGATGAATATGTGTTATCCTCGAATGGCTGTCTTTCTGAGGATGTAAAAGTCTGCACAGCAAAAACATATATTGTGTTTATGTGCATGAACATGCAGGCACTTCTTCATGCAGATTAATTCACTCAACAGACTCAAACGCTGCTTTTCATTTCACTGTTCATAGCAATGCAATCTCTGAAATGGCCTTACTACAAATTATCAATTATCGCCAAAATTGTATCTGACAGACACTGTCTTTCATGTTTGCAGATAATGATCTACGACCAGCATCTTAAATTATAGATTGAAATATTTGTTAGTCACTTGTTGAACTTGTAGAACCTGCTTAAAATGTGAAAAACTCATGAAACCATTGTCCAATTCAAAATGATCTTTTTGCTGTGCTAAACACTGCGCTACATCAACTGTAAATCTACAGATACCTGGAATGATTATATTGCAAAAATCTATTCCTAATGATCAAACCACCTTCTTGCCATGCTGGTCTGGGGGCTCACAGCCAACGTCTTTTGGGTCTGAAAATAACAAGGTATATAGTTTTATTTGGGGGTATTGAAGAAAGCCGAAACTCTTCTGTTACTTTAATACCTCATCATGCCTTCGCGGTAAACACCCACATAGGTGTAGACTAAAACGGACCATGTGTCCTCGGCCAGAGACAAATTAAGTAATTAAAAGGGCTTTATGTAGTGCTTTTAGAGAAATATTATGTGAGGTAGATACCCTAAAATGACAAGAACGGACTGTGGCGGGGGCTGGCGCCAGTGCAGGTGTGAACATTGATTAGGTCAGGGTCGAGGGCAACAGCATCACCTGGCAAGGGCACAGACAATAAATATCTGAGGGCTCGTTGCAAGACAGTCTCTTCATGGGACTGTTGTTACCAGATTAGCCCCAGCACGAATTCTAGCTTTTACTACATTATACATGACTTTAATTAATCACTGAAAGTAACTTGTCTGGAATATCATTTTTATGCATCACATTCCAGATTTTATCCCTCTTAACAGAATCAAATGCTTAATTAAAATCGATAAATACTACATATAACTTTTTATGATGCTGCATTGTTTTTGTATAATAGCAATAATGTAAAAATGTGATCTACTGTGCTCAAGGTTCCCAGGGATCAGGGATGGTGCCAAGTAAGGACCTTTCATACATTTGTAAGGACCTGAGTGACAGTCTTCAATGCTTAAGTTTTTCTCAAGTACGGTCGGAAAAAGAAGTATTATTTATAAATCTTTAGTCTTCTCTATGTTCTGAAATACATGTATCACTATTCTAGTAATAAATAATAAAAGAGTTAATTTTGATGCTATCTGCCATATTTAGATAACTTGAAAAGTCTCTTTAGCACGCAGATAACATACACCGTTAATGTTAATGTTCCAAGTTTGCTAGAAATCTAAGTAATAATAACTGCAAGACCTGAAAGCCATTCTTTGGTATAATACAAAAGTCAGATCATGTCTCTCTCTCTCTCACATACATTCAAAAGGGAGAGAGAGAAATAGAACTATGCACAGTTCTAGAAGATCAAGACTCTGGTTCAAGAAAGAGATAAGTTTCTAAAGACCTTTGGAAAGAAGAGTGTGTTTTTTGCGAATACGGAGGGGCAGCTAGTGTAGTACAGATAAGTAGACCTAACGAAATGTGGTCATCTGTCAAGACTAAAATCTCGCGAAACGTAGGTTCTGGTCACGAACGGGACTTGGCAGTCGTGTGATTAAAATAGCGGTGAGGCAACGAATCATCTGTATTTTGCGCCAAAGTCGACTCCAAAAATAAATTTGTGGATTTATAAGAGGCACGAAAAATAAATCTGTGGTAATATTTTATCGATATAAGGACTTGTAAGGGTCACAGAGAAAATGTAAGGATGTGTGTGAGGAATTGTAAGGACCGCATGGCAAATGTAAGGACTTATAAGGCCTTTCGGCAAAAATTCTCTACGTAAGGACTAGAAGGGAGAGGTAAGGACCCTGCGAACCCTGTGTGGTATGATCTCTTCTAAAACCAGCCTGCTCCCCACCAACAGTATCATTATGTTCAATCCACCAAGTAATCCTTTGTTTTAATATAGAACTATAAATCTTACTACATATGTTTAAGAGGGATTCTCTTCTAAAATTATCAGGATTATTTCTCTCTTCTTTTTTAAGTAATGGCTGAATCACTGCCTCGGTTCATCCATCTGGGAATTGAACGCTATCAAGGAGACAATCAAAATAGGAAATGGGTGCAGTTTTATGTACTCAGTGTTTACAAAATTCCACCATCAGTGTATCAGGTCCAGGTGCTTTACCATCTTTTAATGATTTCACTGCCCTATGAATCTCTTCTACTGTAATTGGACTGTTTAAGTAGTCACTTTCCTCATCACTAAAGGTTCACTTGTATCCTGTTCCTGTGTGGAATCTGCACTTGCTAAGCTGAAGACATTTGAAAAATCCTTGTGCCATTTCTCCTTAGAAATATTATTTAAGTCAATTTCGTCCCTTTATAAAGACCTTATTTTGTTCGAGAATGATTTCTGATTAGTTATATTGTCAGGAAGAGGGTTGGGGCTCATGAGCCATGTAATGAAATTTTAAGTGACTGACATGATTACCGACTGTAACATTCACCAGCAAGGTTATGTTAGCTTTGGTGGTAAGAGTTACATCATCACCATTACCCACATTCCCAGTTCAGGAACATTTAACACTCATATTCTGTGCAGTTTTATAAAATGTATACTCAACATATAATTTAGTAAATAATCTTATTTAATAATAATAATGGGTACTTATAATACACAACATCATGACCAAGATAGATCACACTCTCTGTGCAGACAGGTCATGATAAATGAAAGATAATAGACAGTGGACAGTGATGTACGTATAGGGACAATGAACAGCATAAAAATGAAGTACAAGAGTAGAACATAAAGTAAAACTTCCTCTAACAAAATTTACTATTCATCACAAATCTATAATTACTGATTTAGTTATGGCAAGGAGTAGTTTTTAAGATTACAGACAACCTCTTGCATGAATAAATCCCTAACACACAAGCATATAGAACCTTTCAGGAACAAGAGGCAAATACTCAACTGATAGAGCAAAACACTTACTTGGGACTAGAAACATGAAGACAATGAGGCCCAACACTGCTATAATGATGCCAGGAACAACAAAAGACCAACCCCACTCATGTTCAGCAAAAAATCCTGGAATGATTGCACCAAGGATGTTGCCAACAGAGGTGTGTGAGTTCCAGATACCCATGATGAGACCTCGTCTGTATAAGCATGTATAAAATACCATTCATATACACATAGCATTGAGTTTTAGCCCTAAATCAGCATCTAAAAATGGGATGTGCATGATGTCTCTATTATATATAAATATAGACTGTTTTTCGTTGGTCTCAAGACACAGCCCTTAAATTCAATCTTAACTCTTTGCCATTTTGACATTATGGCATATTATGAATGTTTAATGTGTCCAAGTTAATTTTTATATAAATAAATGTATTGTCACTTAAGATAGTGACTAATGTCATATTTGTTCTTGCTGTGTTCATTCAAGACAGGTTCTTTTGCTGTGAAGCTGATTTTCATTAATTTTATATCATGCTCAGAATTCTCAAAAATAGAGAATGTTTGGGACAGAGCACAGTAGTTTACCAGTTGCAATGTTTTAAATCCTTTGTTTTTTTAATGCTATTTTACACCAAAATATTTAACAAAAAAATAAATTGTTTCTACTTATTACCAGACATAAAAATGTAGATATTTCTTTTATTTAACAATTTAACAATTTCAAGATACATCTTGAATTTACTCACAACAAGAAAGAAGTTACAAGGTTTTAAAATGGTTAGTTGGGGACTATCTTGTATTACTTCTATGGTAACTGATTGCACAACATGCAAAAACATTTTTTGAACTTTCAATCAAGGGAAAACAAATGATATTAAAATGGCAGAGAAATCATGTCAATCTTTGATTTTCAATTTTTTTAGCTGCATCTTCCCTTAATAGCTGAAACACTATCTTTATTCCTATAAAAGACACCATATTCCAATAAAGAAATGCGGTTAAAATATTGACCAGGTCTGACAAAAGTATAAGCTTACTTTCCCTTGCCATACCAGTTACCCATGCAGGTAACCACACTTGGCCAGCCAGTTGACTGAAATAATCCACCAATTACCTGCACACAAAGATATAAGTAAATACCACACACTAAAAACTCAGACTGTTACAGTCATCCCAGCTGTGAAGTCCTCATCAAAAGAAAGGAAAAGCGTTTTATAGCGGCTACAACACCATGCTAGTAATCTTTTCAAAGTGAGTAATAATTAAAGGAGACTTGTACTGTAAGTGATCCCATTAAACAGCTCAAGGCTCTGTTGAGGTGAGTTGCTTGCAAGTACTCAAGTCTTTTAAAGAGATTTAAGTGGCTTCTTGATTTCCTCGAAAAAGGTAGCAAGGGGAAAAGTATCTCGAGCACATGGACTAGCTTAATTGAAGGTGTGCTGGTTAGAAGAAAGTGTATGGTGCAGGGGATACATATCCAAACAGTATAAGATGCTGACTGAAGTAGCTGGAATAAAGTCTGGAAGGTGAGGCAAGAGAAAAGATAATCAGAAGCACAGCAATTGAAACATTTGTAGCTAAGGCAGTATAGACAGTTCATAAGTAATACAGCTGGTGGTTGGCAGCCAACTAAAGAGGTGAATATGACTTATTTTTCTGGATCATCAGGCAGGTGGCAGCATTCTGGGCACAATGAAAGTTATAGAAAGGTCAAAATAGAAAACCAGCAAATAAGGTGTTGCAATAGTCTAGACATGACAGTATGAGGGAAATGGTCGGCTTGACAAGTGCCTCATATGTCAGGTAGGGTTGGATAGTGGAAATGACAATATAGCAATAATAATAATAATAACGAGAAACAATAGTGCAGATGACTGATAAAAGGAGGACTATCTATCTATCTATTCCTCTTCGTGCATCAGGTTGCACATAAGGCCTCAACCAGAGTCCGCACCGATGTCGATCGGCTAAAAACCCGCTCTAGGTGACCCCATGTCCATCCTTTCCCTTCATCTCCCTTCCACTGTTCTTCTCCAAGTTTCTTTGGGCGGCCTCGTTTTCTTCGGCCGTCTGGAGTCCATCGTAGGGAGACTCTGGAAAAGGTCTGCTGTGTCTGCTGCGGAGCACATGTCCAATCCATCGCCAACGCCTTCGTTGAACCTGCGTGTGTATGGACTCGGTTCAGTTCTTCGTGGAGTTCTTCGTTGGTGATGGTGTTTGGCCAAAGATGTTTAAGTATGCGCCTGAGCATCTGTTTTGGAAGACGTCAATTGTTACTGATGGTTTTGGTCATCTTCCAAGATTCTGATCGTAAAGGAGGGTGCTGATCACATTTGACTTGAAGATTCTCAGTTTGATCTTCTGGCTGATGTTTTTTGCCTTCATGTGCTCCTGAGTGAGGCGAAGGCCTGGCTGGCTTTCGCCAGTCGGCTCGAATCTCCACCTCCGCATCCCGGTGTTTGACATTTTGGACCCAAGATAGGTGAAACTGTCAACTTCCTCAATCTCTTCTCCATTTAGTTTGATGCTGTCTTGGACTCTGCGTTCACTCTCATACTTTTCGTTTTCTTTGTGCTGACCTTCAAGCCAAGGTTTCCAGCTGTTTCTGAGAAGGCCTTTGTTTTTTCCTGCATGTCTTGGTGGCGATGTGACAGCAGGGCAATGTCATCAGCAAAGTCTAAGTCTTCCAGCGCTGTTGTTGCTGTCATAGTCATGGTCCATCTGATCCCTCTCCTCTCACTGTCGGTGAGTCTTCATGATCCAGTCCATGGCCAGGATGAAGAGGAACGGCGACAGAATGCAGCCCGTTTCACCCCGTACTGACGTTGAAGGGGTCTGTGAGCTCCGTGTCACAGACAACCTGGATTTGAAATCGCTGTACAGCATTGCAATGACCTGAACAAGTTTTGCAGGGACCCATAATGCCTCAGGATCTTCCATAAGGATTCGCGGTGGATGCTGTCAAAAGCCTTCTCCAGGTCGATGAAATTGATGTACAGCGGTGTGTTCCATTCGTTGCTCTGCTCCAGAATCTGTCGCAGAATGAAGAGTGTTCAGAGCAGGATCGCCCAGGGCGAAATCCTGCTTGCTGTGATCGGAGTCTTTCTCAAGAGTTGCCGTCAGTCTTGACAAAACATCTTGCTGAAGACCTTGCTGGTGAGGAAAGAAGTGTTATGCCCCTCCAATTATTGCAGTCTCCAAGATCTCCTTTCTTGGGTAACTTGAAGATGAGCCCTGTCTTCCACGCAACAGGGACCTGCCCTGATTCCCAAACTTGCCTGAAGATTTCAGTCAGCTTGGGAGCTGTCACATTTATATCTGCTTTCAACATCTCTGCTGTTATTCCATCTGCCCCTGGTTCTTTGCCGCTCTTCATTGTCTTGACTGCTGCTGTCACTTCTTCCAGGCTTGGTGGGTCTGTGCAGATGTCAAGGTCTATAGCTGCTGGCTGGATGTCTGCAAGCTGAGGGGGATCTGGTCTGTTCAGAACCGACTCAAAATGTTCCCTCCAGCGCTGTAGTTTCCTGCCTCTCCCTCGATGACATTACCGTTCACGTTTTCACTGGCACATCACTGTTCTTAAACCCGTTGTTTTAGCTGTTTGTTTATCTTGTACAGTGTCTTCAGGTCATTTTTTACTTGCTGCATTTTCTGCTTCATCTGCCAGTTTCTCTATATGGTCTCTTTTGTCGGTTCTTGCCATCCTCTTTACCTCTTTGTTTAGTTTTGTATATCTTTGTCTGAGTTGTTCCTTCAGGCGTTTCAGATCTTGTGCTGTTGATTCTTTGTTTGACTGACTTCTCTCTTCTATCTTCTTCCATGTCTCTTCTCTGATCCACTGTTCTTTCTTTTTCCGTTGGAAGCCCAGTATTTTCTCTCCTGATTCCTGTAAGACTCGATTGAAGTAGTCTAAGGTCATCTCTTGTTGGTCTCCTAGTGCCTGGAACCTGTTCTTTACTTCCATAGCAAAGGCCCTTTCGGTGGCTGGATTTTTTAGTTTGCCGGAGTCCACTCTCTGCTGACGTGCCTGTTTTCCTCGTGATCGACGCAGCTTCAGAGAAACTGTGGCTATCACAAGAGTGTGGTCACTGGCAATGTCTGCTCCTCTGAAGGCTCTAACATCTTGAAGTGAGCTCCTCCATTTTCGGTTGATGATGACATGGTCTATCTGGTTCTTTGTGATCCCATCTGGTGATGTCCATGTTGCCTTGTGGATGTCTTTGTGTGGGAAGAGTGTGCCTCCAATCAGTAGGTTGTTTTCTTCACAAAAGTCTGCCAGTCTCTCTCCGTTGTCATTGATGGTTCCGATTCCATGTTTGCCCATGACATGCTCCCTGCAGGTGTTGTCACTTCCCACCTTGGCATTAAGATCACCGATGATGAGCAACATGTCGTGGGTTGGAACGCTTTCTGAGGCTGCCTGGAGCTGATCGTAAAAAGCATCCTTGTCTTCTGCCTCAGAGTCATTTGTTGGTGCATAGCAAGCTAGCACTGTCAGCTTGGTGTACTTTGAATGGAATCTTGCTCTCAAAAGCCTGGGTCCATAAGGCTTCCATTCCAGCAGTGCCTTTTCCGTTTTCTTGTTGAGGAGTAGAGCTACTCTTCAGAGTGCTGAGCGTCTGATCTTCCTGAGAACAAGATGGTATGTCCTGACGCTAGTCTCCTCTTTCCCGTGCCGGTCCATCTGACCTCACTGACTCCAGGATGTCCAAGTTGTAGTTGTCAAACTCCTTGACTAATTGGAGCATCCTGCCAGTCTGGTACAAGGTCTGGACGTTCCAGCACCCCACCCTCAAACTTTTGCCTCGGCTTCAGTAAATCCACTGTCGGGGCGCCAGCTCCCTTTCGGGTTGGCTGTCGTCCGTCATTAGTCCAGTCTCCTGGTGTGCTTCATTACCTTCGCCATCTGTGACGAGTTCTCTGGTTTTAGTTTCTGTAACATGATTTTTTTTACATGGTGGGGTTGTTAGCCCTACCACAACCTATTTTACCTCTAGGTGAGGTGTCCACCTTAGTCGCCTCTTACGACATGCCTGGCTGGATGGCAGGGACCCTATTCTTACAATGCTTGCTAGGCAAGCATACCCCGGGGTCCCACAGGGGTAAAAGGAGGACTAATCTATGACAAATACTGAAAACATTGGATAATAATACATAGATACATGGAGAGAGTGGAGTCCACCATGATACCAAGACTCTTGACACGAGACAAGAAGTGGACTGTGGCTCCAGTTGGAAATTGGTGGAAAAGATGGCAGAACAGCACTATCTATTGCCTTAAGCAAAGCTTGTCTTATCAAGGTTCAACTTTAGTTTTTCTTTCATCCACAAAAATAAACTGCCTAAACAAGCTATTATTAAGAAAGTAAACATTATAGTTAAGACTCACCTGAACAATGACATAGTAGACAAAACTATGGATATTGAAGAAGTAGCCAAACCCAAAAGCAGCTGTGAAAAAGCCTGATGCCAGCATGCCAATGGTCATAAAGTAACGCAGGTTCATCCGTTCTGCTATGTAACCACTGTTCAAAAGTATTCAAACACACACACAATTTTACACCGGAATAGCAAACAGTATTTTGCTGCTATAATGCATCATACTGAAGACAATACTGTTTACAAATGACAGATTTATATACAGGCAGTCCTCGACTTACGACATTGTTCAGTTCCTACATCGCGTTGTAAACCAAATTTCACTGTAAGTCGGAACATATGTACATACTGTACGTAATTAACATATTGTAAGCCTTTCTCCTATCCTTACACAGTAATTACCAAAAAACATAAAAACATATATAAATATGTTTAATAATGAAATGAAACACGAAGTTCAGGTTACGACTTTTACGATGCAAAACCACTAAAGTCAAAACAACGCTTTATACAGTAACTGGGAGATGAGCCGTAACCATGAAACATCGTAACTCAGGGCTGACGTAACCCGATGACTGCCTGCATAGATAGCATAGCATGAAAATTTACTTTCCTAATTAGGAGGGTCTTTAAAAAAAAAAATTAACAACTGCGAAAAGCAGAAAGATGTACATTTTATGACAAAATCAACAAACTGAAACAGATTAAATATTTACTTTGAAAACAACTATTGTCATTTAGTACAAAACATTCCACACATTTTAAACTGCTAATGTTAGAGCCATACACTAATGACCCATGTGATTAACACAAATCTAAAAACTGATTACATTCAGCAATACCTGCAGAACATCCCAACAGCATATGCTGAAAGATAAGCAACATCCAGTACTCCAAACAGCTCTTCATAGTTGCTTTTGTCTGAAAAATAAATGTATGGTAGTCAGATTACATGGTAGCTGCATGTAAAGGAGGACTGAATGGGGACATGCATACTGACATTTGGAGACAAAGGATGATAGGCATGCTGACAGAATCTGAGATCACCTAATAAACTAAAGTTATGTCTTTCCAAAAACAAGTACATACATTAAAAAAACAAACAAGCAGATTAAAACACTAAATATAAAAATTGTGACTTACCAAATGGTGCCCAGCTACACCAAGAGCTGTCATTTGTGACCTCTGGAGGTGGCAAAACATTACTGCAGTTTTTGTGCAAACTATTCTGTACAAGAATCAAAACAATCAAACAGGATGATTTTTGTATCTTTTAAGTCTGCTTCTGAGTCCTGACGACGCTTTGGTCTTATTGTAATTAACAAGAAATATAAAATTTTAAAAAAAATTCAGCAAAATCATAAAAAAAGCCATCCTGATATTCACAACTCAAAGTCAAGAGTTCATATCTATTGTACAATTGTTTCACTACTAACATTATGCAAAATCTTAACATGAAGCTTTTTGATGTCACTGTAATGACTACAGAATACAGTGGGTAAAAAACCACCTGTCTCTTCATCCCTGTGTCCACACAGACATTATTGTAACTCCACATATTGCACACACACTATACCACACAGCATGTCTACTTACTTTTACAACACTAATGGGCTTGCGTGACAGATGGTAGCTGGCGTAACATAAAAACGTCAGTATCAGGATGAAGACACGGTATCTGCACAGACAGAAAAAGGCAGATAGAAGACTGGCAACAAACTACACAAAGATTATCATTTATGATACTGAAACTTACTAAAATCCTACAAAGAATTAAATGAATAACCAAAACAATATTTTCACTTTTTCAACTCCTGAAAGCAAGCATAGGTAATGGTGACAAGAAACAAAAAAAACAAAAAACCCCAAACCAACAAACACATGAGTACCAAAGCTTTACCTAAAACATTGAAGTGAAATAATTATCGGACAAACAATATCACAATTGTACACAAACATGAAAACTGTCAAAAGCACACCTTCAGCATAAAGCAGTCATTCACAAATAAGTCATCTTTAACAACATATTCAGTTAGTGTAGTGTCTGAGAATTACTGACTGGCATAAGCTATAGAACAGCTATACAGAAAAATCACAAACTTGTATTACTGGATTGCTGGCAGACGACTTTTCTTCAATTAAAATTAGGCAGCTGTGTATAAAGCTTTCACTTTATTCATATATCAGATTAACTTCTAAAACGAGGCATGTTTGTACAAAGCTTCCAGTTTAGTTAACATTCTTTGTTTAGGCTCGCCGAAACTAACAGCAGAGAACTTTACAAGAGGCTAAGTTGGTCTTGGCAGACAGACAGCAGTCCACCTTTACACATCAATGGAAAGATGGCAATGAGGTTAAAAAAAAACAAAAAAACAACCCATCTAATTATATCATTTTATTGCATTATATTTCATATTTATTTGATGCATGCAGTGAAAAATAATTCTAACACAAGCCTGGTTATTTGCTTTGCACCATTTCAAATGCAATACTAAATTTGAGAAGAAGTGTAATTTCTGCACAACCCTCTCTTTTCCTTTGCCCTACATGAGCGACAACTTTATGAGAAGTTAAAATAAACATTTCCAAGCATATGATGATTAGTTATGTTCACTGATTGAAAAAAAACAAACAAACAAAAAGACCCCCTGATATATACATAAAATGTTCAAATGTCTCTAGATACCAATGATTTATATAAATGGGAAAGGGGCATGAAACGCAACCAAAAAATGCATGAAAAATGACATATGACTTTTCTCACTGATTCCCTTGCAACATTCCCTTGCAACAGCTGCAGTTTTTCTGCATGTCCCTACATGGAATATTTTTAAATAAGCACATATACACGCTCTCTTCTTTCACAAATACGATGTAGAGAAACAACAAAAACCACACATATATATACACACATACACAAAGCTGGTGTACAAGAAGCAAGCATTTAGTAAGGGCTCAATAGCAATTTATTTAAATTTTTTTTTCACAACTATTGCTGTTGTTACTTTAGGGGCCATCAGAACTATTGTTGCAATACCAATATGGTAGAGTAGCGTCAACCATATTCTGGTGCTGATAAAAGCAAATGTTATTCTTACTTTCAATTCATACTCTGATTAGCAGGTAACAAAAGCAATATGCGCTGTTAAGTCTAGACTGACTAAAATTCATTCCATCTTTTAAATCTTGCTTTCAGAATTCAAGTCACAAGAGATGTAATAAATATTTTTACCTAGTAGAAGATACTTATTTTTGTCCTACACTGGTACATTTCAAAGCATATTGAGAATCTTACCTCTAAGGACAACATTTTAAAAATAACTGAGATAATATGTTTCAAAGGTGAAAAATAGGTTTAGAATTAAAAAAGGCAACACAAACTGAAATGCTGACACAAGCTTGCCCTTTAACAATTTTTTTATGACGCGCTAAATGCTGGTACAAGGTACCTCTACAAGACATCTCCAGCCTAAAAGTGAATCAGGCGCGCTTACAAGAATATTGCAATAGCAGCAAGCATGTTGTCACCCCATACACACAAACTCGCACACTGCATTACATTTTAGAAAAGCATGAAATAAACCTGCTGAAAATAGGAAACTTTTGTTAGCAAAAAGGTAACACTCAAATTTTTGTAAACAGTAAAAAAGTCTCAACAGATTGCGCAGAGATTAAATAAAAGATGGAAAGATTCGGCGGAGGGCGGTGAGAGGTCGGTTGTTTGATTTCGAACCTACGACCTTTGCATTCATAACCGTTCCTTTACCATTGTGCTATAGCAGCCAAATCAGTCGGATAATATGGACACGATTAGCGAAGAATGAGCACCTGGGTTGCCGGCACCGCGTGAACCTCTCACCCTCCCTCAGGTCGAATCGTTCTTTTCCGCCATAAGCTGAAGTTTGGCTTTTATCAAATGAGCGTGGAGCGGTCAGTGAACTGGCATATCTGTCACATCATTGTATTATACAATGTACCAGTCATTAATGTTGCACAGGATATAATGTGGAGGGACTGTTCTGAAAAAAAAAGGAAAAACGTTCTCACCGAGCTCTCCTAATAGCGTGGTAACTAGCCATCTCTGACCGTGAAACGTGTAGCTGACCACCGACTACAAGTGCTGGAGTGGACGTCGCACCGCTCAAACGAGCCTGCCGAGCGTTCGCTTTAGTGGAAACTTAGCGTATGTACCTCAAACAATTAAAGCACTCTACATAAATAAAAAGCCCTGAATGTATATCCTCGGCAACGACACACAACAGTAGTCAACCTTGCGACCCTCCGTACAAAAGGGGGTGCTGCTCGATCACGTGTGCTCTGCTGACTACACTGATGGCCACGGTCCAGCGAAGGGAAACTGGTTGAGGGCAGTCCGCTTTTACACATGAGTGTCAAGCCCTGTACATGCTAATAAAGGAGGAAGACAGCTTATAAAAACTGGAGAGGAGCACGCCCGGACGCACGGTTCTCGCACTAACCCCAGTTTGTTGTGTGACTGATAGTAAATATGCTTGGCTCACGTGGTCATGCGTCCAGAGGCACGCGCATGAAGAGGGACTTCCGTTGCCATGGTAGGAGCACCTAGGGAGGTGGGCGGGATTTGGTCAGCGTTATGGAAGAAGGCCTTCGGCCACGGAGGGGGAGGGGACATGCCTGACCAGGATTTTGATAAAAGTGTGACTTTCAGCTGACGTAAGCCTCTGTCCTCCACTCTTGTGTCACTTACCCGCTGAGTAAAGTACTGGCATACGGTACAAAAATGTTAGTCTCTGTTAAATTCCCGTCACCCGTGAATACAACGTTATTCTGTTTAATACAAGCTGATCTCTACTGTCAAGCGATAAAGACGATTCTCTATCCAAACGACACACAGTTTACACAAAAGAGCTTAGAGAAGAGACAAGTTAGTTCTTATTCACTATTACCCAATATGATTAACAAAACTAGTAGAAAGTTCCTCAGTTAGGACAGTGTGATGTCACCTATCAGTGTGAAGGTTAATTGTCAGTTCTACATGTTTGCCGACCTTGACCTGCTGTAGCTGTTAAGGCGTAACGTCTTGCGTAATTCACGGCACACGACTCTGCATGCAGGCATCTTTCAGGTGTTATCGCAAGCAGTTTTTTAATTAAGTCGGACGATCTTCATCTCTCTCTCCAAACATCGTGCCCTTGCAAACGAAAAACGTTTATGCAATCAAGGTGATGAAATAGAAGAACGGAAATGAAAACGAGACGCATTAGGTATTATTACACAAATCTTTATGGAGTAATCATAACAAAGCTGTTTAGTATCTGGGCAGTCATCCTAATTTCTATCAGCTTTACACATTTTTTAAAGAGAAGAATCTAGGCTGATAAAATTATTTCTAACATAAGCATATTATTAAAAGAAAGAAAAATGGCAATAAAATGATATATGTGTGTGTGCGCGCGCGCGCTGTTAATCAGTCATACAAAAATATAGTACGTGACAGAAACACTCAGTGGTTACAGCTAATAAAACAGCTTAGTTAACTTACAGTTAAGTGGTTTGCTTGGCTGGAAAGTACTTACACCTAGGGATGATTTTACACTATGAGGGGGCAGGAAAGGAAAACAGAATATCCGGGGAAAACAAGTGGGGACGACTACTGCACACGCAATCCATAGGAAAGTATCGGACGGACCCGAAGTTCGTTCCTTTTGTAAGGTCCATTAATTGCGGCAAAAATATTTTTTGCTGGCCGCCGGGGTTTTTCTTCGCCGTTCAGTCAAAAATACATTATGTTCAGACACACTTCCCAATTCTGCGTTAAAATAAAACAATAAAAAAATCATTTCTTCAACTACAAAAAAGTATATTGCTGTACAAGCCATGAGATACCATCTAGAAATAGCTAGACAGCGTGAATAATAAGATCGACAGCTGTGATGGAGACAGACGTGAAAGCCATACTTTAAACGGCCGCCATAAAGATAGCTGATACCACCAAGACTAGTCTAGTCTTCTTCTCTCTCGCTTTGAACCACTGCTATGAAGACAACACAGGTGCCAATAAAGATAAGAACTCTTCTCTTAAGAGTTGTCACCGTTTTATTTGCAAGCACATGCAGTCATGAAAGGCTTCCCTAAACTTATCTCAAAAGTAACTTTCAATGTACTACATTTGCAGAATTGCACTGACCGTGTCAGTTTCTACAGCTAGTGATGAAAATGTTCCTCACAATGGACAGTAATTAAAAATTATCTGAGGTCAACAATGCTGCAAGAAAGACTAATTGGGCTGGCCAATCGTTTGCAGTTCTTCAGTGGGACTGTCCACGAACTTGTATTACTGGACTGCTGGCAGACGATTTTTTTTCCAGTTAACTACTAAAAACGAGGCAGGTTTGTACAAAGCTTCCGGTTTAGTCACATTCATTGGTATGGCTCGCCGAGACTAACAGCGGAGAACTTTTGCAAGAGGCTAAGTGTTGGTCTTGGCGGACAGCAATCCACCTATACACGTCCGTGGACTGACCAAGCTGGAAACAACTGCTTGCTTCATTTCGTTCATCATCCTATATGACTCTGTTGCGTGCGTCCGTGTATGTGTTGTTATTATTATTATCTGTGTTTATATTTTTAAGCACTTTGAGCTAACCCTTGATGATGTACAAATTAAGTTTATTATTATCCATTGAAAATGACTTGGTAGCTCCACTAGATCGGAAAAATAACACTCTTTACAAAACTAAAAGCAAAGAACGTAAAATTTTAAGCCTCAGTTTGATTACCAGAACATGAGGAATATCTGAGAGTTTACAAAGAGTTTCAATTTATGACAACATATGTCACAGCCGTCCTCAAAAACGAATACTGTAACCAAGGTAAAAAAAAAAGTATAGTGAGATGTTATCAGTTGATAAGGAAGCTGTGACAAGAGAATCTTAGAATATTTTCAAGCAGCGACCAGGAACCATAGGATGTGGCAGGGTTGTGACCACAGAGTATAGAAATATTAGCTATGTTCTCTGGTCGCGACCATAACTGCAGGGTAGTGTTACTGCAAAGTTATGACCAACATCAGTAAACCAGGGACACGATGGAATTCTGACAGACCCTGTTAGGCACTCTGGCAGTTGTAGTAGTATGTGATGACGATGACAGCTCATTCGCACATGATCAGCTAGTTGCTGACATAAGACAGACTACACTCGGTTTTCCGATAAGGAAATATTCGTCCTCTGCAATGTATCTTTTCAACAGCTGTTGCTGATGGCTGATCGATAGTCACGTCAAAATTTTGCCGATAACAGTAATTTCATACTCGCTATCGGCGTTTTTGTTTTTTGTTTTTTAAACCGGATTGGATGCAAGTAAATCTGTAAACGTGTTTGAATTTGTGTGTGTGTGAGTGAGAGAGTTTAAAGAATGAAAATCTTACAGAAGAAAGGAATGAAGTACGAAAGTTTTTGTTTCAATCAGCAGGTCAAAGTGGCCACCTCTGTCAACAGGTACTACATTAAGCTCCCGAAAGTACACGAGGCAGAAATGAGATCCGAGTCCACGTTGCTATGATCCTAGCTTACAGTCTTGATGACAAGTACTTGACTGCTAAGCCATAAACAGGATGAGATGAGAAGATAGAGAGATGACAATGTTTGGGTCAAGTACATGTCTTGGTTCATACATCATCAACACTTTTTAAACAGGGAGACCCAATGCTCTTTCTCACTCACAACATAGCTCACACTGACAGATAGAGGCGACAGGGTGGGGATCTTTCTCCTCACCAGCTGGTACTCGAGGTAATGGCAACAACACAACAGGTTGGACTAAGTGGTGCAACGTGACAAAAATAGACCTAGGATCTGCACTGCTTTGGAGACAATAGGGAACAACAAACCTTTTGAATGAATAGGGCCATGGTACCATTGTCAACACCTGATTTAATGCGTACGATAACCGTGTTTGTAAAATAATCTCCAAAACAGACGCCAGTACACACCTGCAAACTCAACGCGTGCGCGCGCGCAAACACATCCACGATTATATGAGACATGATCGAACGAGTTGGGTGGGAGTGGGGGGTGAGAGAGACAGAGCCATGAACGTCTATGTGATGGCGGTGGTGAAACTTGACACACAGAAAGTCACGAATTTTAAAATACTTCCTAATTTCTAATGTCTGGACAAGGGAAAGGGAGGGGGCGGGGAAGACAGCATACAACGCCCACCTACACTTTTCGTGTGAACGCGTTCCTCGACAAAACAATATGGCCAGCTATTATTTATTTGCTTATTTCTTGTATCTGACATTTTAGGTCTTTTCAACCAGATTTTTCACTATTTTCCCAAATGTTTTTGAGACAAAGCTTGGCGCAAGATGTGGTCAAATAAGAGCGTGCCCAGCAGAGATGGGTCAATATTTCTCCGAGCTGTTGTCATCGTGGATCTATTGTTCAATAAAGTGTTTGGCTGTCAGTAACAGATCATACGGAACTGCGAGTAACAGGACCGTTGTCATATCGTAATATGTCGCACAGTTTTTAGTTTCCGATTGCTGTTTACGCGGAAAACAACTACGTTTTTCATCTGGCTTTAAGTCGGTGTCCTATAAATAAAAAACAGATTGCAGTGATATGTATATGTTGGAGGGGGTTGGAGGGCGATTGCAGCCTCGGACAGGACACGAACAGTACAATATTACCATTTCTCTGAACTGACACTCAGACTGAATAAACTTGACTCAAATAACGCGACATATTGAGCGTTGACAATAATACTACAGCTGGAACAGATAGCAGCAAACATCAACTTCATTGGCAACAGTTTGTACGGTGAGGGCGCGTGCATATTTGAGAATCAGTCATACAAAAACAAAGCCCATCTTATTTAATAATAATGATAGCATTTATGCACTGCAAGAGACATGGGACAATAGGCAATGATGTATGAGTGGGACGGGCATAATAGTCAGGCAAACACACATGTGCACACATACACGTCAAACAATACCAGGAACACGAAGGTACACAGAGACAGCAGTAAGGGGAGAGGAAGTCAGGGTACACCGATCACTGTAGGTATTTTCGAAAAAAAAAAGGTTTTATGTCTAGAATGGAAAGCAAGGAGACAGTGACTAGGGAAATACAATGAACGTCACTACTATCAATATCGTCGATACAGGAAGATTAGTGTAGCGCTTTATTGTTTACTGTAGTGTCTAGACCAGGGGTGGGCAATTAATTTTCCCAAGGGGCCGCATGACAAATTGGGATGGTTTTAGAGGGCCGGACTAATATAGTTAAGTCAGTTTTACCCAATAAGGGTATATATAGTATATATACTGGCGGGCGGGCCAGCGGGCGGGCCAGCGGGCGGGCCGAGGGCCGGCCTTTGTCCAGGTCTGGTCTAGACCATGGTTTGGTAAACTAAGGCCCGTGGACATCTTCGGAACGACCCGTCTGCCATAATGTGAAGTGTATTTGTTTTCCTTTTTTTTAATATTTAGTCTCGGTTGATTTGACTGAAATTTAATTTATCAAGTACAGCAGCATTAGAAATCAGTAGCCCGTAACATTCTAACACAAAATACAAAGATAAAGATAACAAATAACGCGGCTGACATGTCTGATGGAGTAGTTAGAAAGCAAGGGGAAGGGGGGACTGTCTTCAAAGGAAAGAAGGAAAGGCTGGTTTTAAAGTTTTGTTGTGAGCGAATTCAAACATCACTTTACACAATAAATTCGGTCTGAACGCCATTAAGTACTCATTATATGATAATATCCATGATCACTAGGTTTGTTGTGTAATCACCTGGCATGGGTTTTTGGGTATTTTATCGGTCCGCCGCATTGCTTCGAATTCTGAGACCTCCCCGCAAAAAGAAAACTTTGTCCACCCCTGGTCTAGGCACATGCCGTCTGCACATGTTATCTTGATACAGAAACAAGTTAACAAACGGGATGATAACTGTCGGTTGAATTTGCTGAACTTTCCACTTACCTCCCCATAGCCTGCTGTGAGAAGGTCATCTGTTAATGTTACGTGCACAGCAGAAACGTGACCACACACAAAATATGATGTACGAAGTACTACTCGCCTTCAGCATGCTGTTCTAAGTTCCGAAAACAACAGTGATTTGTACAAGGAAATTTCGCTGCTGAGTATGTAAGCTAACATAGTTTTGGCCCTTTTCTTTCTTCCTTAATGCACGCACGCACATGCTACATTCTTCCTCACACATGGCCGGTGCTAGGTTATGTTGCGTCTCCCCCCTCCCCTAAAAAAAACCCAACCCAATATAAAACCTTCAACAATTAAATTACAAGTTCTGCTCCTTTGAGGTTTGAACCCCCCACCATACTTTTTAACCGGGTACAAAATATTATTCTCTCTGATCTAGTGAAGCTGCCAAGTCATGCTCAGTGGTTGACATTCAGCCTAACTAAATGTTTCTTGCAGAACTGATGACCTCAGATAATTTTTTTTAATGAAGCTCTTTTGTTCAAATCGGTGTCCTAAGGCAACGTCCAACCAGATTTTAGCAGTTTTCTTAGTGCTGTGCGCAAACCAGAAAAGAAGGGCCAAAGTATGTGCGTGGCTTGGCTTATCCCCAGTAGCACATGAAGAGCGAAGGACAAGCTATAAAGCGTTCTTTCACTGTCAACGTCTTCTACGAATTTCCACGGATTTCAATTTTATTGACATGGAGAACGAGCGATTTAAATCAAAGAAGTTCTCATGCAGTCACTTTCACGGTTGCTTGCTCTTGCCGAAGCCGTAATTTTTGGTAGTTGATAGAGGAAACAAAGCAAACCTATGAAAGCGACAGTCTGCTTGATGAGTGAAAGAGTCCTGCAAGGTCTCCTGTGTCTAACTCTTCCACCTTTAACCGTATACTGGAGGAAAGAACATTTGCCGGCCGCTGCTATCAATACCTTTTTACCCGAGTGAGGAGCACTAGAGATGGAGCAATTTATAGACTAAAGCCGTTTTCACTTATTTCAACAACAGATGCACAACAACTTACCCATGATATGATCAGCATTATTACTGATCAGCACAAATATAAGTCTAATTAAATAAATATACGAGCTTTTAATAAACATCAAGTTCATATATCTCACAGCAGTGCTAATTAAATATTCACACATAAGGTTCCCTTCACTAGCAGTTATTTAGGAATCAATGCCGGATGCTGCATCTTTTACGCTACTTTTCTCTAAGCCTGACATTTGTTTAGCTGGTCGCGGTAACGGTTGTCTGTTTCCACTTTTTTTACCCACGATGTAATATTCCGATCTACCTCATTAAATACGGGTCATTTAAGTGAAAATCATAATACGAAATGTCGACCAAAAACTGTTTTCTGTTAGCAAGAAATTTTTTCTTCTTATCACAACCACAATTTTCGTCTACACAGCTATTACTAATAGCATCACTCCAGCGGTCATTGCAAGAGCAGCCCCCCTCCCCCTCCCCACACCGAGAAGCACAATGTCCGCCGTATCATACCCACCGCTACTGTACACGATGCTTTACTGTGACAAACTCTCCCAAACAATCGGAGAAAACAATGAATCTGATACTAAAAACGACACTGCGGAAACACTGGCCCAAAATCTAGCTACGGTAAGCTGGTGCAGACGTGGCGGGACTTCTGATGACTTCAAAAAGGTGCGAAATGTGAAGAAGGCATTTAGTATCGTCTACCCCAGGGGTCAACTTTTATGTCCCCCCCTCCCTCTCTCTCTCTTCCAGTGCGGTTTAGGTGTGGGCGCTCGACACTCGAAATGCGGCACCACAGATAGTGCTGGAAGCATTCGTGTAATATTAAGAACATTTTTTCCTAACGCCATTCATCGCTTAAACAACAACAAAACCACACACCATATCTGCGTCCCACTCAGTGCTTGCGATATGGGCAACTGCCTACTTCGGTTTATGGAAGAACTGGGCCTGCAAGCAGGAACACCCGAACACACACACACCACGCGTGTGATGGACAAACGAAAGCAGCTTAGATGTAGAAAGGGAGGCAAGCCGAATAACACATTGCAAGTGAATAGTCTCCCCTAGTTACGTGATAGTAAAGATGCACGAAAAGTGATGTGCATTATATACAATATTTAATTGTACAATCTGTAATAGTAACACAGCATTTATCAGGCTTACTCCATCAGTCCTCTGCCGCTAAGCACTTGAGTGACCTGAAACGACTAACTAATCTTCGATTTTATCATGTCTCTGTTAATATTCTTAAAATAAAAACCAGGGAAACAAATATGTTCATTCAAGGTTCATGGACTTTTCTGTTTCTAAGACAACTACCAACATGACTGAAACACAAAAACTGTAAATTCAACTTTTCTACCCAAATGCTTACCCTCATGAAAGAAATGCAACAATAAAAAAATGCACATGTATATGATGTTATATATTTGACTGTTGCTGAAAAAGCACATCAGCAGCCACACGACATATTTTGACAGCAAAGTCAAGATATTAAGTTCATAACTAAAGCATTAACCACTGATCAGCTACATTTTCGGAAGTAACTTTTTCATTCACTGAACTGAGCAATTCAAGGAACTCAGAGACTAAAATAAGTTTAGAAAACAATCGCTACAACTGAGGTGTAAGAGCATTCACTACCAATGCAGAAAATTCACACTAATGTCCAAAAAATGGTGCAATATCAAAATGCTATAAATCTTAAATGCAAATCAGTTTTGCTTTGCATGTAAACAATAACTTGTGGTCCCTTGCAACAACCCTTGCTCTCCTCCCCTATCTCACATACACAATCACATTTTTAGGGTGAAGGATCTAGTAATATGCTACAAAAAAACAAAAAACAAAAACAAAGACAAAAACAAAAACCCTACATAGTTTTGGTGCAGTGGGTAGACAATAGTGCAAATGAAGTGTTTTATAAACCAATTCTTTCAATGTATCTACTCAACAAATCTGATTTCATTCTTTTTAATTATACTTTGTACAGTTTCAATGCTGGTTATTTTAAAAAAGAGACATTTTTGAAATTTATTTTATCCAAGTCAGCACAAATCTAAAACAATAAATTTAAAGCTATTTCACCTTTTCAACTTCTACATACTGAATATAAACTAACCCCCCTGCCCCCCCACTAAACTCTTAAAGCATTTCCCTTATAATTATGGGCTCTTTATAGTGATAAAAGTCTGTCAAAATATCTGCCAGGGCATTTGTCATGAGGACGTAGGGACCAGTTACACGGAAAATGAACAATACAGACAGTATGATTCTGTTAATGATGGCAGAAGGTGAATACTACACCATGAAGGAAATTTTCTTCCTTTCTACCAACTGCAGGATCATTTTAATGGAGCTCCCCTTTGCATTGTTCATTTAGTGTAGGTTAGCATTCATCTTTTGGTGTACATTTTAGGTGTACTTTCATATTAGATAACCATCCCAAGGTTTTTATAAATATTAAAAAAAGGCAATATTTTGATTATTTTGTTTTAAAAGTTATATGATTTTACTTTTAACACACTTTCACTCATGGCCAGGCTGTAATTCAACAGTGGTCCATATTACACAAATTACCCTGGATAAGTCAGCTGTTAAAATAGCTTACACAACAATTTTATTTGTTCCCAAGTTAAATTATTAGTAATCTAAACAACTGTCAGTGATCAATGTGACTTTATGCATGCTTTCTCTCACAACTCACAAACAGATTAATAACAGCTTGAGACAACAAAGACTAGGTGCCCCCACTCCACTCTCTCATCAAACACACATGCACATCTTGAGTTTGCTCCACAGATATAAAACTGTTTTCAAAAATATCAAAATAGCAAACATTATACCCATCACCAAGAGCATCACAGATTAAGAATGACAACTTATAATGATGGGATGCATACACAAATGTAAACGCATGTTGCATAATGCAGTTTATTACTTCTAAATTTTCTAAAATTGAGAGTACATTATATGTACAACATCTTTATACTGTGCTGTATGCTCTTCTGTTTACTCTATACTCAAAGTCTCCATCCTGGCAATATAATCTTATTACTAAAACTAAAAGCAGAATAATCATGCAGATGCAGAGGAAGCAGTCATCATTTTCCTTCAAACTTACCAATCTGTGTTGACACTGTCCAAATGTCATGGCATTATTCTTATCTGCGACCTTTGCAAAAATGAAAGTTCAGGAACATAAGTTCTGCAGTTAATTTTGGACTCATGATGACTCATTCGTGTCACAGGGATTTAAAGTGCAAATAGTTCACTCAAATGTGTATGAATTCTACAGCCAAATAATTTTTTTTCTTCTCTTTGTTAAAAATGGTTAGAGTCACTTACCTGATGCATAGGAAAAAAAAAAATGAGTGCCCAAAGTAAAGTTGCCTAACACCTGCAGATTCTGGCCAGCTAGTTGTAACCCTGACAATTATTTTCGAAAATAGTTCTGAGAGTGAAAATTATGCCGTTGCTAAAAAAGAGGAACAACAAACTTAATGTGCTAGTGGGTCTGTGCTTCTTCTGTTATGGTATGAGCATTCTAACATTACAAAGTGTTATAAATGCTTTACTATTAGGCATCATAGCAAGATTAATAAACATGCATACATGTGACAGAGGGAAAAAAAGCCATTTGGAAGGACCTGTGGTTTTAACAGGGAACGCAAAGGCAAAAGGTTTAGAGTGAATTAACCTATGGCATTGACAGATTTATGGTGTGGTATTAAGTAGCAATTAAGCAGTGTGCATCTATTATGATTTACGCACTGCCGCATTTGCCTGCTTCAGCATCTGAAATTCACAAGAACTGTAAAGTGATAGTGATGATATAACTTGAGTCTTTCATCTACTTCAACGACCCTAGTGAGATTAGGAAAATCGAGATATGAATGATAACCAATGACAATGATTTTAAAACATGATAGATAACTGTCTTCATGACCGTCACATATATTGATCAGTCTAGTTATAAATCTATTTATAAGCAACTTACCCAATTTCTTTGTATACATTTCTTCCAGTGATTTCTCTTTTATGATGAGGAAAGAATACTTCGATCCCTAACGGCACAGTCATTTCTTCGCGACCAGACGACTCGACGGTCATATGACCTAGCTCGGAAAGAATGAAGTCAAAGGTCACGAAAAATCATATCACTAAGATAAAAATAAAAATTAAAGTCAGCTTTATTGCAAATAAAATATTTGATTTTCAGATAAAGAGAATTTCATATTGTAATTTTAAAACTTAAAACGGAAGTATGTGTTCCGAGCCTAAAACAAAAAAATAGTCCTGCGTAATGATATTTGTAGAAAATAGATCTTCAAATAGGTGTAAACTATCTTCCAAAATTGACCTCCCTGCTATATCTTTATTCTTATAGAAGTCAATTATATCTTTTATAATTTCAGAATTATGTCACTGATGAATTTGTTTCTAACTAAAAGCAGTCGGAATGTGTGATGAGGTCGAGCTAAGACTGCGATCATTCCTGGAATGACACCAAGTTTACGATAACAAAACTCTCGATTTACAGATGCAGAGTCGTATTGGTTTTGTGAAATTCCATCCTTTGTTGAACTAGTGTATTGCTGGATATTTTGACTGTCGTTAATCAGTAATTTACCCTAACTGGCAAGGCATTCTTTCACGGGAAGGCGTCGTATCGCAGATTGACCTGAGTTAAAATGAAATCCGACACTTTGTGAATGTGAGGTGGTTTTGACGGGATTTACAGATGTAAAGGCGCACCAAAGCAGTGAAAGACGCCAACGATGTCTCTCCCAGAGAGGTAAGGACAACCTGACATTCATTTCTTAATCCTAAATGCTGAAAATGGTGCTTACTCAACCATGATAGTGTGCTTGGTGATGTGGATCATCTAACTTGATTCCGGTGCTGCTGCATCTAGTGCCTTGCTCTGATTAACGATTTACACTGGGCACACCTGATACATACAACATGGTACTTTTTTTTATTGATAAAGCTTTATTCAGAGAAGATAATCCATCTTTCTCTGGCCCAATACGTACTAGGGGAGCTTTGAGATCGTTTGAGTTAATCTTCAATTTCCTGGTTTCCCGAAAGGGAGTACAACATGGAAACGCACCAGTTGGTGCATTAATACCTGTGTGTGCTCAGCATATGATACTGCATCACCGTGCGTTATCATACTCGAGTGGATGGGGAGAAAGCGACTTGAAGGGCGGTGTTGTGTTAGGAATTTGTCGTGGCACCTCCCATAAAAACTCATGTTTTAGCTCGTTAGTTGGTCTCTCTCTCGCCGGCACGCTCATATTCCAGTATCCTACCCATGTGTTATTCTCACAAATCACAGTAAATCTAAACAATACATGCATTCTGATGAACCGATGAATTCAATTGGCGTTTAAAGCACACTTTGTCCCTTACTTACCCGTGACTTACATTTACAGTTAAAGGAGATGCGAAGACAGGTTTTGTATTGCTTAATGTTGTACCAGTTAATTCTGCTTTAGGGCATTTTTAAAAGAGAGTAGATTAGCAGTTCTACTTTCTAAGATAGGGATCTTGACTGCAGTAACTGGTACCCTTATCATGAGCTCAGGTTTGGTTACAGGTCACTAGTGCAGATAATACAACTCTTTCTAATTTACTCATTACACATGTGATCACACAAGAGTATGCTTTTTTTATATTTTAATGTTGTTGGTATAACCAGTATCTTTGTAATAGTTATTCACATGTAGACATCTGTTATCACTTAAATGTATCTCACAAAAGCAGTATTAACAGAACATTTCACAAGAAATAATTAAGTGAGTGTATTGTAATTTTAAATCCTTCTATAAAGTTGATTCATGTTGATAAATCCCACATAGCATATAATATTCTAATTGGTTGTTCAAACATGTTGGGAATAGTATAGAGTAGTTTTCCAAATATATTATCTTGGTTACCCTAACCATTTGGCTGCATAGCCTCTCATGCACAAAAAGTGTGCATGGGTTTCCTAATATGTGTTTATATGTATAGTTAAGCAAGCCTGATTTAGTAATGAATATCAGCACCTAGTTGCCGATCTAACTTTTCATGATAATATAAACAGTTCGGAAAAAACAAGCCTTTTTATGTTATGATATTGTTTTGCTGATAAATGTTTAAGCAGTCATCCAAAGACAAACTTTTAAAAGCAGCTTAATTTTTTACCATTTATTATCATAAATTGAGACATACCCTAAGGAATAGTAAGTGCTCATGCTTGTACATATGGATCACCTGAAGAGCTTCTTCATTAAAGATGCACACATATGCCTTTTTTGCATGCTTGTGCATTGCATTTGTGATATATGTTCTGCATTCCACAGTTATTTAATCATTTGCCTTTTCAGTGCTGTCATATTCTTCTGTTATAGAGATTTACAGTCTAGTTTTAAGATAAAAGATTGATAAAGGGAAATGAATAGTTTGGTGCAGATCTGGTCTTGTTAATGATCTTACTTTATTGGCTTAATTTATGCTACTCAGCCTTAAGATATAGCTATAGTGTTGTGTAAAGCAGCATTATATTCACATTTTTTCCCTTTTGAACAAGTATTTACATAGAGGAAGCTGGTTATATTGTTAGGAAACAATCTTGTGCGTGTTCTGTAGCTGCCTCTTCTTTCCCACTGTCCTGGGGTAAACAAGATGGCTAGTGTTGGTATATGCGTAAGAATTTAATTTTGTAAATTACTGAGTTACTAATTATGCTGTATCTTTGAATGACTAGATTGTTCTTTTGTAACTAATTTAACCAAGTGGCTTTTTGGGAAAGTGGCACGTCTTCTAGTACTTTGTAAGTGAATCAATTTTGAACCTTTTGTAACATAACTAAGAAGTTTATATGTGACCCTCCACGACAAAATGAGTCTTGTCGCACGGAACAGTTTTGTGCTAGAGGCCCCAAAAGGTGATAGGGGTCAATTTTGTGTAGTTCGACATTTCTTTAAAAATGGATTCCTTGGTTATTAAACTATCAGGAAAATACACTGATATGTGTGAATAAACGTTAGAAATAGACTTTAAATATGTTTTTTACCCTACTGCAATCCGTACCAATTTCAGACAAAATCCAAACGCTGTTTTTATACTGTTTCCCTGTCATAACTCCATCGTGTTATACCTCGCCAGAAAGCCAGAGTCTGGATGTTCAACTTCTTTAAAGAAGAATTCAAATATTAACATATCAAAAGATTTGTCTGCAAAAGTTTAGAGTAAACAAACCTGGTCGGCCATCGTGATGCTAATCTTTGAACCTGCTTTTCTCAAAATGGCTGCCACCGTACTTTCACACTTCAAACGATTATAACTCACTCAATGTTGGGACTAGAAAAGCAACTTTTGTATCTAAAGAAAGTTCAGAACCTTCACTTTTTAAAAGTATGCAATGTGGGAAATCTTTAATTTCCGACCAGACTCATTTCGTCGTGGAGGGTCACATATATCCTGCCTAACTTGCTCTTTCTCTGGACTTTGGTGCATGATGTGGCTCTTATGTTTAGATGTCATGCTTTTTTTACATCTCAGTGACTTAATTTCCTTTTGGCCTAAGTTGATTTTCGGATTTATTTTTGTGTCACTGCTGATTCTCTGCTACATACTGTTTGGAGACTGTAGATGATGTTTATTGCTCATGGCTTTGACATGTGGGCTGCAAATTATGGTTTTTGTGTCAATGCTATTGTTGGAGTACACAATCTATAGAATGCATATGCATATTTGTCATCACCTGATGAGATTTGAAGTAAAAGTTCAAAATTGTGGACTGTGAGCAAGCAGCTCAAGACTGAGTGTACAAACCTGAGAATCCATTGCCTGTTCACAGCTCAAGACAATCACATCATCAATCTCCCATTTATATTTTTTTTTTTGGTGTATTTCTGTGAGCCTGCTGCCAAGCAAAAAAAAAAAAAGACTGCCTAAGTGCTCTTTACTACTAATAATAATAATACAGGATGATCAAATACAGTAAACCTCTGTTTTCTTAGAAGTGTGCCAAACATGTTTGACATTGAAAGAGCGTTGATTTCATGTGTCATAAACTATGCTAGCTTTTTAGTCATTAAGAAATTAGTTAAGAGTTTTCTATGTTTATGCTTCGTTTGTTTTTTTATTTATATCTTATACGTATACTGTAG
This sequence comes from Pomacea canaliculata, assembly GCF_003073045.1. Taxonomy (NCBI): domain Eukaryota; kingdom Metazoa; phylum Mollusca; class Gastropoda; order Architaenioglossa; family Ampullariidae; genus Pomacea; species Pomacea canaliculata. Next base: position 10,709,163 of record NC_037596.1, on the reverse strand, counting down.
TTTAAATTTATGTGAAAAAATTGTTTCGGAACCTGTAATGGGAAGGAAAACTGAAAATAGTTGTTTTAGAATCATTGCATATTTACCTGGTAATTAGAAAGCTACCCTGAATTGGTATTAAATTTTCAATCCATTGAAGCAGGTGCATGATGATGATAATAGTAATTTCAAATATATAGTTTTATCCCAGTACTGTTGATGAACTCACTGCACATCACAACATCCATAAAAATAGTCATTGTTAAAGCTAAATCATAATCGAAAAATGAATATGAAATGTCAAAAACACAACACCTAAATGACTAGTGGGGTTATGTATACAGTGATGGGTTGAATGATTTGAAGGGCATGTAGATGAGCAAACACAGTTCAGTTACAGTGCACACAACTCAAGGAGTGCACAGGGTAAGTGGAACTGTGAAAAAGACAATGAGATAGCGAGACACATATCTGTCCCTTTTTGGCTTGCACACAGATTACCGGTAGAGATGGTGTATCAGAGCAGAACAATGCACAAGTTTTCAAAGCATTATGCACATATAAGTGACACATGTAGATCCATATTTTAAAAATGTAGCTAGGAAGTGAATGGTTCAGAGACCAGAAAGCATAAAACTCCAGCGAAGATGATAGATATTGCTGTAGCGACTGCCAGTCACAGACATGAAAACAACCTGGTGTGAAGGGACATCGTGACAAAGGTTAAAGTTTCAGTCTAACAGTGTTAAATTTTGGATTTTTTTTAAAGAATGAATGATTAGCAGTGAGTATAAGTATAATATTCAATTACACAGTTTTGACTGTGAGTGAAAGGAAACTGGTGACATGCATTTTGCAACAGTGACAATATGATTAGGAAGCTCACTCACCTCCCCTACCTTTTTTGATACATGAAAAAGCAGTTATAGTGTACAGGAAATATATTTTTATCTTATTGCATTGTACATTTATACATTAAACTATTTACATTTGTGCTAGAAATGTTTCAATTAGAACCACCAAATTTTAGTATTTTAAGGTTCTTTTTTTATCACCAAAATTTCACTCAAGCAGAACCCAGTAAATTCACACTTGGCTGAAGTATTGACTACTTTGTGATGTATCTAGCTGCTAACATTTAATGATAATTATTCATCAAGGTTACTTGCACAGTGCAACATCCCAGCCAACAAGCAAGTTCACTGTGCTATACACATCACAGCAGTTCATGACAATCACAGTCTGTGATGTACAACAAAGAACAGTTCAAAGACTTTAGCTGCAAGCCGCTAGTAAAAGGTGATCTTTAAGGATTAAATGGTGTGGACACATTTTGGAAAAAACTGCTTTTCTTTCAGGTAATTGCCAAGATGCTGAACATGGTGTGTACTGTCCCCTTAACTTTGTGTTGGTCAAAAGAAATGCGTTTAAAAGTTACTTGTCTTTGGCAGATGAGTCACCTTTTAAAGGTTCTTTTCATGAGATTAATACAGAACAAACAACTTCTTTGAAGATGTAGTGGCTTGCAGTTTTTTTCCTAGTCACTGGATAAAAGATGCTATTTTCCAGAATCTGGATGAATAACCCCTTTCTTTCTCAAAATGCATGCTGATGTTTACAGGCATGTATAACACCTCAGAGTGGCAGAGGTTAAACTTCTGATTTATTTGTTTCTCAAAAACAGTCTTATTTGGGTTTCCTGACATAATGGTCCCAGCTGTCTCATTGGCTGAGATCTTGACGAAGTAAAATTATTCATATACTGATGACTTCTTTCTGAGCATAATGACATCTTTAAGCAGGTGCCTTGAAAACAGAAGAGTCATTAGAAACAAATTGCATCCCATTAGAGCTTTAAACTTTTTTCATTTGGAATCATTGGATGTGGATAGTGCATGCTAAATTTTTCAAGCTGCTCTGTAATAAGCAGACATTAGTGTTGACAGGCTGGTGGTTTGCATTTATATAGCTCATACATTTTATGTGAAATTTTTGGAATAAAATTATTAAAAAAAAGAAAATGTTCAAAATGCTAAAAGGTGTAAAAGTGTTTCTCTATTATATGCACTTTTCTACTGATTTAAGTTTACCCCTGAAGAAATACACAGAGATAATTTCAAGAGGGCTCACTATTAGCATGGAGTTTAGTGCACTTGATTTTAAGCTCAGGTTTAACTGGAGTGAGACCAAGTCACTGCTCTAGCTTAAGACTAGTCTTTCCCACTCTATGACAAGTGTTGGAATTTAAAAGATGCTGTTGCTCATAGCAAATGCCACATAAATGTTGCAAGTTTTTATGAAGTATATTGAAAAAGCTGATATTGTTGGAACTGTACCTTCACTGCTTCCTTGCTTTCCTCATACCATTGAGTGTGAAAGGGCTTTTAAATTTAATAATTTGTGGAGTGTCATGCTTGCTGTGATTGTGATAAAGGTGATGAAGAATCTTGAATAGTAACAGATTGAAATCTTTAAAAACAGGAAACATATCCTGCATACTGATCACCAAAATATCACCAGATGGCAGAGGTCAACTATTTTGAAAAAAAAAAAAGGAACTGGGTTGGGAGAGCTGAAGCTATATTGATTTTAGAGTTTAAGTTTGTGCATTGCTATAGGCATGCTCATAATTAGAGTCACAAATGACTGCAGTTAGAAATTGTGATTATGACTTATTCATTCAACATAAGTATTTATGCGCAAGCATTATAAGTATTTGTGCATAGTTTACTGCCATCGGTGCTTAAAAGAGATCCTTAGAAGCTGTTTTTTGTCATTTTTGTCAAGCATGCTTTGTCGCTTATGCAGCGCATGCACCATCTGATAATGCTTAGAGTTTATACAAATGTCTGCTTACAACAGAGTGAAGACAGCTGTGTGAGCCACCTGTCTCCATTAATCACATCAGTTGAAAACTGTGAACCTAAGGGTATAGGGGTCAGTCATATGATTAGAGCAGGTGTTTAAATGATAAAAGATACTCATTTAGTATGAAATAGAGATACAATATTTTTTGTAAAAGTTGTCCTTTAACTTATCAACGTGTATGATCAAAGTGCATATCTCGCTTATCTTATTACTACAGTATTAGAATGGCAGGATTAATTTAGTAATGCAAGTATGTTCTGAAGATGTGTTAATAGTCATCTCTAAATTTGTGCAAGAACTGATTCACCATAGAGTCTGGCTGTTGCTGGAGGTCTAGTGTTATTTTGTTTATTTGAAGAGAAGTGCTCATCACAGCCCCTAAATTATTATCTTCATGATTGTGACATGACTCCTGCCCCCCAAATTAGCAACCTTTTCCTTAATAGAGCTTTACAGAAGGCTGACATAATCAGAAGTGAATTATTATTAACAGTTCTCCTGTGTTGTCTGTCTTTGCCAACATGATTCTTCAAGGAACATAAAAAAGTTAAATTCATTGATTTGGTATCATAATTGTAAAATAGTACTTTTACATGTCTTGAATATCCACTAGTGTATTGCTGTAATATGCAGTTCTTATTGTAACCTGTGAACACCAGCAGTGAACTGTGAATATATAACTATAAAATAGTCTGAGGTGGTATTTTAGGATTTTTAAGGAGGTGTTATTAACTTGGATGGCGTTTAAGAAAATAGCACCTTGAATCCAACAAACATCATGTTTTATTGTCTTGAAGGCAAATTAGTTTCTGTAGTACGCTTAGTGATTGTGATGGTGCATGTATACTTTGACCCATTCTCATATATCTGTAATGGGAGAAATCATAAAGGGTCTTTTAAATTAAACATATATTGTCAGTTATGTAAAACACATGAACTGCTTCCAATGTTATCTTAAATAGTGAACCAAACATAGACATATGTTCAATAACACGCCGATTATGAAGACCCTTAGGTGAAATTTGAGAATAGAAGTAACACTTAATTTTGTTTTGCAATTTCTGACGCTTACCGGCCGGAGAAAGGTATTTAAAAGACGTTGGTACGCATTGTGCATGGGAATCACACGGACCTTATCAGTTTGCTTGGAGAATTCCTTGTCGACCGCAAGCGGTGCGTTTTCAAGTACAGCAGAAAACCGAGCAGTTGACACAACGCGGAACTTCGCCATCAACCGAAGACTCGCGAGTAGACGCATCCTGGGCCGTGCGTGCACTAAGTCCGGACTTGAAAGGCTCGGACGGCCGCACGCGCATATCACTCGGGCACAGTCGCGCGTGCCACGCGCACAGCTTCCTTCGCTGAGACTCATCCACACCTGTAGTCAAAGAGTGGTTTGTGTGCAGTCTTTGCCGCAGCCTGTCAACCAGGTTCATAATTACTCGGCGTGGGCACTTTATTGTTTGTCGTGGCCACTGCCGACTCCACCCGGCCTCCGGCTTTGTGTCGGGTGTGAACTCAAGAGAAAACATTAGCATGTGTCATGTGTGCATGCTCGGGTGTTGTGCGCGATCACCGGGTGATGGAGGCAGTTGGGGGACGCAGGTGAGGACGTGGTTGATGTCCCTCGACCAGCGCTGCTCCTCGACGATTAGTAGTTAGCTAAGCTATCGCGGAGACCGAATGTCTGGCACCGAATTCAGACTGTACCAGGCAGCCGAAAGGCGGCTTTGAGTAACAGGTGTCCTTGAACAGTGGAGCTCTTTTCTGTTTTAGTCATCGTCTGCGTGGGCGAAAGAAAAGGAATGGAAGAAAGAATGATACGTCACAAGAGGATTATCCATCGCAGCGCTGAAATATCTTTCACTCCATCTGCCAGGCGCGTTTACTCCTTTTACCCTACTGCAGGAAACTGTGCCTGCTGACGTCACCTCGTGTACTGAGAATGAAAGGGTGATGCCCGCAACCAGAGGAGAGCACTTATCACTGAAATAGGCTCTGTAGTGGTAAGAGTAGTAGGCAGAGGAAATGGCATCATCTCCCTTAGATCGAACACCCCCGCCCCCCTATATATATATAGAAGCTCTTTGGGAACGAATAGCCGAATGGTTAGAGCGTTGGTGTTCTTACTGAGAGGCGCGCAGGTTCGATACCCATGTAGCGCAGCTCACTTTCCCCAGTCGACCCAGCTGGCAGGAGTGGGTCTCCAAAGAGAGTTGGGGAAAGTACAGCAGCGAGGGAGAGTAGATGGGCACGCCTTCACCTAAAACTAGCCCCGAGGTCGCTAACACCTTACTCCCCAATGTCATGGGAGGACTTTTACCTTCACACAGAGCTTGTAACCTGCTGGTGATATATTGCTTATGTTAGTCACGTATCTGGAGCAATTACAAAATGTAGCTCTAATTCATCACTGTAGAAATATGGACAGAGAATGTTTCTGGTGAATTAATGGATTTCATTTCATATATAATAATAAGTGTACATTTGTCTAGCGCTCTATCACAACATTTTTGTGTTTTTTGAGCGCTACGTACGAAAACACGAATGGTAGAAATTGTACAATGATCACAGTAAAAACTACAGATGATATAGAACAACAGCCAGACTGAAGTTTCTTGAAAGAATGTGTTTTAAGAGCACGTTTAAATGAGTATTGTCTGTTAGTTGCGTATCACGAGTTCCATGAAGTTGATGCTAAAGGGCAAACAAGTGTTTAGCCAGTTTATATCAGTTCAATAATTTTATTCAAATGCATTTCAAAAGAAGTGGGTGGGGCGAGGTGTAGAAGTACAGGGCGACTAGGGCAGCTGTGTTGTGTTGGGTATGGGACCGGTTCCGTCAGACAATAAATGTCAGAACAAGCTCTATTTCTGGATGTGGATCGTGACAGGGAAAAATGCCAGAGGTACTTAGCTTATATCTTATACAGTAGTCATCATATATGTCGACTTCTCCGAACGCAAAAGACCGTCGACATACATGTCGTCACCCCACTTTTTGTTTCCGACGGCATGCGTGCCATTAACCATTCAAATTTGGCGGCAGCACAGCAGTTCCTTGAATACACCCATACACGCATCCAATCCATGCACACACAGAGCAGTGTACACGCACTGCCGATTGCGGGCTGTAGGAGATATGGCTTGGCGCGCACATGGTTCCCCAGTGTGCGTGCGCGATGAATGTTTACTTTGCGGCGATGGCAAACGTGGGACGAGGGAGGCCTCTGTATGCGACGGCCAGATTGTACTACAGTTTTGAGGTAGATCTGGTCGATGGAACAGGAAACAAAACATTGCCAATGTATTATTATTATTTTTTAAATGGCGTCGCAACGATGCGCCAGCGCACGTCCGTCTTGCGTAAAACAGTTGTGATTGCCCAGTGCAAGAAGGTTTGGGAAGGGTGGGAAGGGGACTTGCCTTTGATGATTCTTGGTCTCATCGATTGTGACGCTTGGCGTGTCGCCATCGACGTTTCTTTACTCTTGTTGTTGTTGTTTTTGAACATTCCGTCGGCCAAAAACGACATGCGGACACGGGGTGTCTTTGAAGGCTGTTGCGTGACATGCGGGAAGTGTGTTGCAGTCGTGATTGGCATGGAGGGTGGGTCCGCTGTCACTCCCGCGTATTCGTTTGTCGGAAAGTGAGGGTGTTGGGTAGTTTGTATCCGCGCGCACCTTCTTCGCCTGTCGAAAGCGCTCGTCGATGCGATGCATGCGCATCTTGTATTTACGCGCGTCACCTGTTACGTCGATAGTTTTCTGGCTGGAGCTCGAGAAGGGTAAAGAGGAAGGGACATTCATAAAAATACAAATGCTGGAGAAGCGACCTCTGGGTGGGGGCGGGGAGTGGCAGGCTCACCCTCGCAGCTTCATCTTCGTAAACCGCTATTTACACGAGGAAGCAACAGCAGCAGACAAGGAAGCGAGAAGTTGGTTTCAGGGTGACGATCGGCCTTGTGGTGTCAAAAGTAGGGAACTCTTTGTCGTCAGATCAAAAATCAACGCAGAGCAGCGCGACACGGAGCAGAATTGAGAGTGGTAGCAATGGGGAGGCCGCATTTAGTTCCTCGCAAGTCAAAAACGAGCGCGATCTGTGTCTCCAATGAAGACCCACTCATCTCTAACTGCTGCCAACCCTCGCTGTGACGTGCGGCGGCAAGGTGCGTGAACCCATTCGGTGGGGGATCGGGTGTGGGGAGGGCGGCACGACATCTAAGCCATTCACCATCTCCCCCGCGTCAGTTCTCCCCGCCTCTCCAGCCAGCGAGCGAGGAGCATATGTAATCCGAGGAGGGCGACGCTATTGTAAAATTGGATTTTACATTTTCACCACGCACTCACGCAGAACGGCGGAAATCCGAGGAGGGGAATAAAGCTATTAACGTGCTAAGCACAGCTCAAAGCAGGGACAAGAGGACGGGCGACGGTTAAGCAACATCGACAGGTGCTAGCGTGCTTACATACACACATAGGCATACACGTAAACTTACCGAGGCGTGTCACAGAGTTACGTGCGATCGCGTCGCTTGTGGTTGACAACGTCTTCGTCGTAAGACGAGGCGAACCCGCCTCGGATTCGTAACGAGGAGAACTTGGCAGACGAAAGTCCGGCGCTCGTATCCCAGAGAGGTTCACCTCCAGTCAAAGGAGCCTCACCTGTTGGAACGCCTCTCGTGCAGCAAGTGGTCGCGGATTGCGCGCGGCGCGCTGCCTCACACCTGAAGGTCCATCGTGCAGCAGAACGTGGTCGTGCCCCCCGGACGTGAAGGGCAACATCCACTGGCTGGGTTCAAGACGGTGGGGGTAATCGCCTACACCACCTCCACCAAACCCTCTCGTCGTCAGGTGAGACAGATGAGCCAGAAGCCCCTACCTGTCGGGGAAAGAGCTGTTTCTTAATGGGACAGGCAACGGAGAGCGGTGGCAATCCTTGCCCGGGATGCATTATGGGAGTATCTGTGGCTCTTCCACTCGCTGCGCAGGGCAACAATTAGCTGTGCCCTCACGTGCACGCTCGAGCATTAGGCCTGTTGACACTCAGGAGTTAGCTGTTGATGTCTTACGCTTTCTGCTTGGTCGCACCCCTATCACCGCTGTCTCTTTGGCAGTAAGACTGAGATCATCACTCTGTGGCATTGATACGGTCATTGAAGCGAGGTGTTACCAAGAGCGGAACCGCCTAGTGCTTTGCCTTGTTGCTTGGTCGTTCTAGTGAATGTTAACGCCTGCACGCCGTGTTTATGAGGCCAGGCGCTGTGGTAAACAAGTCTGGTGGGTAGGTGCAGAAGAAAGGGTGGCAGGGGGCACCTGACGGTGTTCAGAAATTGGGACCTTGCGCAGGCCGACATAGAATTTTAATTGGGGATCTGTGGCGTCTGGAAGTTCAGTTGCAGTGTAACAGCCGTCTAGAGCCGTCTCAGTACCTGTTGATGGTCTGATAGGAAGCATCTGGTCTCAAGTGCTTGTAAATGGTGGTTCCAAAATTCAGGATTACAATGGCAATTCTCCCATTTAGCAGCATCAACAGTGGCCACAGCCAGCCTTACTAGGATAGTCCGGATTGTGATCAATGCAGCATACGTGATTTAAGAAGAGAAAACCTGCCAGATGACACTGGCCCGAGTTTCTCTTGGCTCTCCTCCTTGTGCCTGGATTTACATGTTATGCACAACCGCATCAGCTTTTGCTTTGGTGTCACAGGGGTTTTGTAATTTTGGAGCATACAGTGTTTATTCAGGGAGCAGCTTGTATATATGTGCCTTGTCATCAAGCAGTGTGCATTTTTTTTTTCACTAACAAAACTTACAGGAAGCAAAGATGCCGCCCTTTTTTGTTTACGATTTTCATATCAGGACAACGCATTGCTAATTTTGAAGAGGCAAAATTTTTAGATGAGTTTGTCAGACACTGTGCATTGAATTGTAAATTTGTAAGGCAAAGTGGAAAATGGATTTCTTTCTGTGGATTATGGCTGAGTGTTCCATATATGCAAGGGAAGTATGTGCTTTGGGATGCTTCAGATGCAGTGATCATTTCCTGAAAGTTCAGAAGGGATGACTTGGTACTACCGAGATGGATTTGCCTCTGAAACTTGAGAAGGGAGGAATTCATTACCAGAATTAGGTGGTGGTTATCTACATAAGGAGAAATATATGCATATATTTATCCTTTTAATTCTCTTCTCAGCTGAGCATTGGGTTTACTTCTGCTTATCTGTAAGTGTAACCGTCATGCCTCTTAGCAGAAAGTGGCGTTCTCTGGATTTCTTTGGTTCTTTGGAAAACCTTCATCTCCCATACCACCCTCACAAACATGGTCACAAGACTGAGCACAAACAAGAAGGAAGACAGGACAAGCACTCTGATGGGCATCAGAAGAGTTCATTTCGTGCAAGGTAAATGCCTAATGAACCATGTTTTTAATCTGCAAAAAGGGGGTGTGGGTAGGGATGAGTTATTTGGACATGGCTTGCGTTTACACTGTGTAAATATCCCACAATGTCATCTGCACGTAGGATTTGAACAATTCGTACCCATTGTTCAGGGCTTAATGTTAGAAACTTTCTTGTGGATTTTTTTCTGTATCAGATAACATAATCCACTTTGTCTTAGATGCCCCATTCACCCACATCCCTCTCTTTTGAGAGGAAGTCTTTGGTTTGAAATGTTCCAGTATTCTAGCATTTCTCAGTGAGTTTTTAAAGAACTTGATTTTAACAAGTAATTTTTTTTTTATATTAAGAGTAATGTTTGGAATAATCATGAAAGCAGACTGCTGTGGAACTAGCATGAAAGGTTAATGGTATTTTCTTCTAATTAAAATAAAACAAACTTGTTTTGATTGATAGAAAGACATGGCCTAGTGTGTAGGCTTTATATTGGTTAAGTAACTCACTTAAATTTTCGACCTGCAAAATTAATAGATTTTTTTTTTCAGAGGCATCAATAATCTGTCTTTAGAATTCTTTGGAAAGCTGTTTACTTCATTAATCTTTGTGTAGAGAATTTCATTAAATATTGTTGCAGCCATAAATCTGAGATATGGTATAATAATTTAAACATAAGGAAATCCTGTTTGCGGCTATTTTTGGTCCTGCGGGATGAGGATGTAATGCCGTCTTGCAGGTTAGGTGCTATGTATCATGTATGCTTATTAGCATGCATTCTTGTACTACCCATCCACATACACAGGCTTTAATGACCCTAGGAAAAAAGATGAATTTTGAAAGAAGAACGAAAGTAGGCTGGTGGTCTTATGGGCAGCAACTTTTCCAGAACTGATAAGACATCAGAGAAACAAGCACCTCTGCTGGAGACTCTGCCTGCTGTAGCTGCCCTCTATCTACCTACCTCCACTCTTATCTAAAGATTAGCCACTGGAGGCAGTTCACCGTGCAGTCACCAATGGAGATTAAAGGCATCCAAGCTAATAAACAACAAGGCCTTTAGTGGTAAACCAGCAGGCAACCATAACCAACCATCTAACTCTTCACATAAAAATACTTTGCCCACTTTGGAAGTTCCCACAGGTCTGGGAAATCTCAGGTCACAAAGTACACAATGGTGTGTGTGGATCCAGAATCTAGCATGATAACAGGCCCCAGTTTTGTGCCACCCTTCCTCGGGGATGAGGAAGGTAAGGCAACGAGGGAGAGGAGATAGACACCACCCTCTATAAAGCTGGCTTCCAGAAAAGTGAGGCCTCTAACACTTCTCCCCAACCACCTGATAACTTCAAGGAAGGACTTTACCTTACCTCCTGCACGCATTAGATTCTCATGTTTTTCCTATGCATGCCAGGTACTCAACCACAGAAAACGGTGTGTGTACTTGGTCCTCTTTGTACCTAGGTTGTACATAAGGCATCCTCTGGAGACCGTCATTTTTGTCTTTTAGCAGCAAGTTTAGCTATGTTGCTCTTGGACAGTTTCTGGTCCTTTAGTTGTCTCTCGCTGATCTTCACCATGTTTCTTTTGGTCAACCATTTTCCTCTTGTCATCAGCTGTCCAATGAGGGGCTATCTCTGGTTTCAACATGCCCTTCCCATTTCTTTGTTGTATATTTATGCAGCTGGCTACTGTAAGGATTCCTTCATTAGCAAGTATTTTAGGCCTGAATATCTTGAAAAGTCTTTTGTTTCTGCCTGACTTATGCTTTCAGCACTCACTTATATAAGACTGAAAAGGCATTGTTTCTGTAGGTGTGTTTTGTACTTTAAGATGTTATTCGAAATGGTGTAATCTTAGTACAGTTCTTATTTAAAGAGAGCTTTCCCACTTAAAAAAAAAGTTGCTGTGAAACTTGTATAGTGACGGTCAGTTTCCATCCATTTCCCCCATCCTCTCCCATTAGCAATCAGGTCGTCATGAACATAATTTACTTAGTTTGAATGTCACTGTATTTCTGCATTGGAGAGAGATGGCAGTTGCGTGTGTTAAATTCCCGTACACCGATAACACTTGTCTCCCATTTTAATCCAGGCCATGTCGACCTCGTAGACTAGTTTTTCGCTCAGGGAAGAAACTTGGGCAGATGAACTGACTCATTGTGCCCCATTTTCATCTGAGTCAGTTGGGTGCGGATTTTGTAACACAGACGACGAATATTTCCGCTTTCTGTCAGCTCAGCCTTTTAACGTCGATCTTTATGCGAGACATGACCCTTGGTAGGCGTGGCCTGCCTTGGCTGTAGCCTATTTCTTTACTAGCTTGAATAAACCATCGCCACACCACTCTCATGGCTGCATTTGCGTATCATTATTTTTTTTCCCTTGCACGTGCTACGTGGGTCGACAGAGAGGGTCGACTATTCTGTGCCATGCGTGGCGCCCCGACTGCTGTGGTGAACAGTCAGCAGCTGTCTTGGCAAACTGGTGGCAAGTTATCGGCGATCAGACGTATCACCCGATGACATTCCACATGCGCAGTAGTCGGGTGGGAGCTTGATGCGCGCGCACACACACACACTGAGCATGCTCACACATGCGCGCGCATGCATGTTAAGCAGTGAATTGTGGACTTTTTGAAAAAAGATTTTACTTTCATTCTTAGGTCTCCTGGTTAAAAATCTAGTGAATTTCTTGAGTACATCATATTTATCTTTCAGTCTTACGGTTGTGGTTTGCCTTAGGGTTTCAGCGTAAAGGTTATATACATTGCCTAAAAGTAATGTTCGGTGGCTGTTACCGCAGTTGTACGTTGTGGTTCATGCACGCACGACACTGATGCTCTCCACCAATACACTTGTTTACACTGCAGCTTAATGCTGCTTTTCTTCTTTTAAATTGTAGTTTTTCATAAATGCTTTCTAACTTTTTTTTGTGCAGCACATGTGGCCGGCAAGTTAAAGTAATGATGACAGTAAGCTATTAAAAGAAACATCAGCTTAAAAAAATAACCTTAAAACTATATTTAGTTCTTGAGAGAAGCAAGTAGATTGAAGTGATTGGAATGTTAAGGATAAAGAACTAGAGAGATTTAGTAGACAAGGTATGAAATGTTGGAGGAAAGCCAAGTGAAGATGATTTTCTCATAAATTCGCCTACCCCTCCCTAGACAGTTTCCAACATCCAGTCGTCGGTTCTTCCTCCCCTTTCCACCCTTGCTTCCAGTAGTTGACCACAATGTTTGGAAAAGATGTTCAGTTTCCCCTTACCCGGGAAAAAAAAAAAAAAACCCGCCCCCTACCTAAAATCTACCCATCAGATAAGTGGAGCCTCCCCAAGGACCGAAAATTCTGAAGGTTTCTTACTTTTCCCGATCCAGCATGGTTTTTCTTTGTTTTTAATTTACCTATTCACTTATTTTACCTACACGCTTTTGTTCCCCTTTCGAAGCTCACATTGTAGTGAATAATAATATTTTTAAACAAACTGTTATTAAATATTATCATTTTTATTAATGAGCACAGTTTTAAGGTGGGGTTAGAGACACAGTTGTTTTAACAAGATTCAGCGACAGTCAGTACCATACAACAGCCAAGATGGTTTTTAAAAAAAAAAAAAACTTTTGTCCTTTCTCATCATTTTACCTTTTCAGCTGTGGACAGTAAACGGGGGATACATTTGTGGACATTAGTTCTGGCGAGATAAACAGCTATGGACCATGATCTGGGGAGATAAACAGCTGTGGCCTGTTTACTTCCGCACATTCTTTGCCCCTTTCTATATTATCCTGCAGTGCATTCCGTTTTACAGAACACGTGTTTCGGAGTAAGCATCACTTGCCCCAAAAGTCAGACAACGTAACAATCAAACGAACCGCCTGTCCCAGCAAAAGCAGCACAGATGTCCCTTATCCCAGTGTCTGGTAGCAAAGAGGCTCTAGAAGATGTGCTTTGATCTGTACTCAAACTCAGAGATAAAGTTGTAGCCTTTGGTATATTGCCTGTTCACCTTCTCTTTCTTCCATCTTTGTTTGCGGTTTTTGCTTTTTTTAAAGTATTTACTGAAGGCGGGAAGACAACAGTTTATCATATCAAAGATTGTGGAAGCTAGAGCTCATTTCACTTTTCATCTGATTGGAGCTAGGTAGATGCAGGATCTGCAGCAAGCGGGTGGAGATTTTCGCTTCATGCATACCTACCAGCCATGCTGTTTGCGGTTAGGTGTGACTTGCAGCAGCCGTGGTGAACGAACACTACTCTGCAGCCGGCTATTTTGGTCTTGCTTGATGGTAATGAACTGGATCGTGTTGATGCTTCTGCATCCCTTACTGTCTGTTGGGTTGGTTTTTTTTTTTTTCACCGTTCGTTGAAAACAATGCAGGCATATCTGGAAAATAAAATTATCATCCACACATTTCCTCCTGATAATTCTCAGTTTTCTCTTTTTCTTGGTCTGTTTTTATTTTTTTTTTTCCCTTGTCCGTAATCCATTATCTTTATCACTCTGGCTCTCTGTGCATGGAAACAGCATCTTACATTTCTTGGCATGAACCAGTCCAAGGTTTTGTTACATGCCTTTGTGAAATTTGAAGAAGAAATAAATTATCGTTAATTATTGCTAAGTGTCTTTATGGTCTGTTACTAACAGGTGGCTATAACATTCAGCTATGTCTCTATTGTGTATTAAAAACTTGCTGAACATTTTAAAGGTACCAGATGAAGCCGAGAATAAAAGAGATGAGGAAAAAAAAGAAAGTTAAGCTATTATTCTCCTTGAAATATGCCGTAAGCCAACACTTGTGTGAGCACTTGAAAGAATTGTTACAATCTTTCATACTCCGTATATGTATATTAACTGCCTTCTAAATTTCACGAAAATATTCCCATGCCTGTTGGCAAGGTTCCTGCATCAGTCAGATGCAGCTGACAATCGTGTGCTAACTCGTGATTGATTCTATGGCATATATTGCCTTTGGATACTGACCAGTGGGCATCATTTTTTTTATCCGACATCACAAAGCATGATGTGACTCATGAGGCCACAAACTATGAAAACTGGGTGGGACTGTGGTGTTGGAAATAGCATCAGCCTTGCTGACATAAGGGGGTGCATTTAGATAAGAACTGGAATTATGGGAGGGATGTCATGGGGTAGAAAGAGTTCTAGAGTAGTGACGACATGCTGTTCTATAGTGATGTCAGGGGTATATGGTAGGCTGGATAGCTCAAGGGATGTCACTCATGCTTCTCGCTACCTTACACTGGTTGACCCTCCCAGCCTTCTGCACATCGCCAGTGTCAGCAGGTTGCTGGGTGGCTTAAAATAGTTGTTTCTTTTTCTTTTTTTGTTTCAAAGTAGAAGGGGTGGCGGGATGTCCTTCACTGCATAGTTTCTCCCTGTGACTCCTCCACCTTCTTTGTGACAATAACAGTACAGCCTGCTATGCTGTGTGTCGCTAAAATGCAGTAAGCTTGCACTGCTGTCAGTGAACCTGTTACACAGTCACAATCGTGCGCTTGTAATGTCATTGTAAAGACTATGGTGTCACTGATAGCATTGAGAAACTATTACTGTGGTGTTATGTTTAAGTGAACATATAAGTATCCTACAGTCACAGTGAACCTGCTACAGTCACTGAGATGCAGTGCTTTGTTTAAGGCCTGACTATCACAACAGATAACTTGGTCTGTCCACTGGTGACCTAAGCCGGAAGGAATAAAAAAGTGAAGAAAAAGAGAAGTGACTGATGGAGGTGGAGTAAATAAAGTTCCCAGGGGGGTCAGAAAGATAAATGTGTAAACCACTTCAGTCACCTGTTAGGTGAGGCGTTTCCATGCACATCTTATCACAGCTTGTTTGCCAGGGGAAACAATCTCCAGAGCTGCTGCCCTGTGCAACAGCACCTTAGAGTGGTATGAAGTTTTTCCTATGCATGAAGAACCTGGTATGAAGCTTGTGTGTATGTGAAAAAAAAAAGTAAAAAAAAAAAAAAAAGAGGCATGTACAGTGAGTAAGAGAATATCTGATTGAATTAGGTCTACAGATTAATAATAATAATTAGGATGCTTGTATAACATGGAACACAACATGTGGCCAGGCTTTTCATATTACTAGACAAAGTTTAAAGAATCTATAAATAGAAGTTGATGGGGAGAAAGACTCCTGGGAATTTTGGTACTCACCATCCTTCCTTGTCTCAGAGCACAAGCATACACACATAAATTACATATATATGTTGTACATGTCTTAACCATGAGCAACTTTGAACTGTGATGGGAGAGTCTTTCTGCAGGAGATATTTCTAAAAATTGCAAATTCTAGAAAATTTTCCAATTTTTCTAACATTTCACAATATTTCACCATAAAATCACAGATGGTAATTGTCCTTATAGAAAGGAGGTTTTATTTTTTTTTTTGCATTGTTCGAGGAAAGGAACATGGAACTTGATTGAAGACTAGGTATTTTTACATGTTTGAGGGAAACATATCAGCAGAAATTTGAGGTTAATTATAGTGGGTAATAACAGAGATGAACATTTGGCAGATAACAGATGATACTTAGATTGTAGTGGAATATTGCAATATATTTTCCTCTGCTACTTATTTGGGTGGGGTGGGGGGCTAAGCCTAGGGTCTTGGCATAAGAAGTGTGAAAATAACTTTATTATTATATTTATCCAGCATTTTTTTATGAAATGTCATCATAGATTCCATAATAGGTTGACAATCTGAGACAGTTTACATCAGAGCAACATGCGGGAGACCCCATCAGTCTCATTCCATGATTCCATGTTGCATCTTGACACATTTCCTGTGCACATGCATGTGAGCATGGTGTATTAACACCAACATGCACACAGCATGGCCATACAAACCTAGGAAGAGACAAGCAGATGTTTCAGTTGATTTGAACACAACAATCTACTTGTGTGAGCTTGCCCTGCCTGCCTCGGGGCTGTACACACACAGAACAGTTTGTTGTTCAAAGGGTTTTGGGGAGGGGTGGAGGAGGAGTGGGAGGCATTTTGGACTTTTGAACTTAGGCAGGTAATCTTACACCAGACACATTTTTGCTTCTTGATCTCTTTTCTTAAAATTTATGTGTTTCTGTGGGTAAGGATGAGGGGTTAGTTTTGTGTTTATGCGAGGACTGCTTATGTTTGTGTGTATCTATGTGTATGTGTGAGTAATTGAGAAGGAGACTATAGGAGAGTGAAAGCATTTAAGTAAAAATAAGTAAATCAAAAGAGAGGACATTTGAGTGATAAAAAGATAATATAGGATAGTGTAAGAATAAAAGGTAAAATAAAGGGCATTTTAAAAATGCTTTAACAAAGCAAAATAAGATTTCAATAACACACCCTGACTCCTTGTTTCCTCACCACATTCCTCAACCTTCCTTGGCATTCTTTGTATATTGTAGCTAATTGTAGACAGTTTTGCTTGCATCCAAGGGCATGTTGAGGAATACAAAAATGAATAGGTAGGCTGCTACACTTGTTTTTCTTGGACAGAGGCTGTTTCTGAACAGAAGCGGGCTGACCTAGGCTGATGAGAGAGACTGGGTTCTGAGCGTTAGATGTGAAGCCAAGCAGGCTTACAGCTTGCCTTTAAACCTGTGAAAAAAAAATCTTTACTATATCAGAAGTTTTGTGAAGTACTTCGAAAAAGGTCAATCAACTGGACAGATGTTTATTGCCTTTCACCTCACTTTTTCTTACAACATACTATCCTCCTCTCCCACCACCATCTGATTCATGTACAAAACAACAAAATCCAGAGTCTGGTACATGCTAGAATGCTCAAGAAATTGTGGAATCAAAGCACAATGTTCACATGATGTCCAGCATTTGCTCATTGATTTGCAGTTTGTTTGTGTGAGAGAAAAACTTGTTCCAGTACATATATATTTCATGGATTTGCTCTGTTATGCCACAACCTGAATGGAATCAGGGTGTTTTAGGGGGAAAACTGGATGATTTGGTATTGATTCTATGAGCCTAAAACTTAGCATTATCAAATCACTTTTTGGAATGGATGCTTCTTTATTTTACTTCACACATCATGTCTTCTGATATTGCACTTTATAGAGTGTGGCAAATGTATATGGTATAAGGCAGCTGTTGAAAGGTTGATGCAACTGTAAAAAAATATTGTCTTCTGACTGATTTTCCTGGTTAGCTTTATTCCTCAGTTCTGTTGCATTTTTATTATATTGCGTAATCAGGAAAATTTGTTTCCATTCTTGCAAAATAGTGTTTCAGACCACTAAAACACTAAAAGTAAAATACGTTTCTTTCTTCTGTTACAGACTATCCAGTTTGAGTGACAAGAATGAGTTAAAGCGAGATGACTGGGATGGCTCAGGTGGGTTGAACCATGGTTCATCCTCCTCATCAGTTTTTTTTTTCATTTGCATTTTCACTTGCTCTAAAGCAAAATGTTGTCAGCTGCAATAAAAATGCTTGTCAATTCTGAAAGTCTTATAATATTAATAATATGTTTTATTGTGCAGGAGTGGGATTGGTTCAGCGCTGTGTCATTATTCAGAAGGATGAGAAGGGCTATGGTTTAACAGTTAGCGGTGACAATCCTGTCTATGTGGCATCTGTCAAGCCTGGTAATATATTATAACTTCATTTACCACATTGCTTCGCTTTATTAATACCAGTCACTTTGCCTTTCCTTTTTATATATTCTATCTTGAATTTGATTTGCTTTATCTCTTCTTTTTGACAGATTACAATGTTTTTGACATTTGTTTTAAAATGAATAATAGAGTATGTAAAAGAGAAGTCATTTTTTGAAAAAAATCTGAATTATTCGATTTTGAAGATTTATTATCAACTGTATTATCTTTACTGTTACTGATTCTCTCTCTCTCTTTGTATATGTGTGTGCATTTAGAGGAAGTGTTAGTTGATTCCTGGGCATTTATAGAAGTAGCTTTTGCATTGGGTCATTAGCAGTTAAACCACATTCTTGTTGATATTTTATTATTTAATGAAAAGCAGGCTATGGCTACACTGTCTATAATACAGTGTAATGTACAGCACCATGCAGTAATCTGTTGTTTCTTTTTCTTTAGCATGGCTTTTACTTCTTCCTTTAATTAAAGGTAGCACAACACACTACTATTATTACTGCTTCAGTGTTAAAATGCTGAGCATTTAAAGTTAGGTAACTGCTGCTTATAAAATGTGCTTATCTGCTCTGGAGTAGTTGCCCTTACTCGGCTGCAGCTTCTTTTGCTGGGTCATATTTGCTGTTCTCAATTTATTGGCATATGCTTTGTTTTATTTGTGTGTGGAAACGTAACCATGCACGTGGATTTATAAAAAATAAGTCAGGGCTTGTGTCTGCATCCTGTTAAAATGTTACTGTTCTAATAACCAGAATAGTAGTCATTAATTTCAGGTATAAAATTTATTACATTTCAGAGGGAGCAGCTGCTAAAGCTGGTGTTCAGAAGGATGATCGCATTGTTAAGGTAAGTTTTTCTCGCACATTATGAGAATGTTTGATTTATATAGTTGCTAGAGTGGCTCAAGCATTGTTTTGAGATCTACTTCACAAATGTATTTTTCATTGCTGGGTGGAGCTAAATGACAATGATGTCTGACAGAACCAAGATCAATACAAATGTAGGCAGATAATTGAATGTTATGTTGTCATATTTATGGGACTGACATGTACAGGTGTACATATTGACAGGTGTGCATGCATGCACATACACACAGAATAAGAGATGTGTACAATCAGATTTGTACGGTTACCTCTTCTTTAGTCCTAATACCTTTTCTTTCTCCTCTTTCCTCTATCACTTCTCTTGTCAGTATGTGTGCCTGTGTTTGCATGTGTGTTGAGTTTGGATGCACATGGTGAACGGTTGAAGCACACTGCTTTCAGCAAAGTTTCTCTTCATGTCTCATACTGCCCCCTCGGGACAGCACTAAATGACCCATCTGGTGTAAATCACCTGTAGCGATTGTTGACCTCATTAAGGCCAGCTGTCGTCAGCTGCCTCTGGACACATGACATGTACAGATCGGCCACTAACATCTATTATGTTGGTACTTTGTTTTCACAAGACTGTAACAGTGGAGCAGCTTTTGTTGAGGGGTGGGGGGTAAAGCGGCAATGGCTAGGCTGGGCAAGGTCAGGCGCAGCCATAACATCAGGTTCACCACATAATGTAAATTTGTACAATTTCCTCGTAATACCGATCCTGCTGTATGGATGTGAAACGTAGAATCTGCTTGTCGATACGGAGAGAAGAATCCAGGCATTCAAGAACTAGTGTCTGAGGAGGCTGCTGCTGAAACGACGTAAGCTGGTTTGGTTTAGCCATGCATGACACCTTTTCGAAGACTTCGAAGACTGTCCTTCAAAGGTACCTTAGAAGGGTGGTCGAGGCCGCGGTGGCCAGAGGAAAAAAAAAATACTTGCTTACGAGGGAGGGGGAGAGTGCAGTCCCGCTCTAAAAACGGTCCTGTTTTAACGACATAGGGGTGCATTGACATTGTGTGGGTGCACTGCACCCTCTCATCCCATCTTCCTGCTTTTCATTTATTATTTTTTAGTTGTTTTTTTTTTTTAAGTTGCATGTGAGTCGGTTGTGTGGATGTGTGTGCACCCATCCGTGACACACGTGATAAGTGCTTGTGATGGGGCAGGGAGGGGGCTTCATCGTGTGATCTGTTCTACTTTCGAACCAGCATCAGTCTTCTCCGCGTGCCACACGTCTACTCGGGTTCATGCGCACTGTCGTCTAGTGTTTGTGCGTGTGTGCACGCGCTGTTTCGCCCTCTTGCTGGGGCTTGTTAGACTCTGCTGTCGAGATGGAAAAAAAAAAGTAGGTGTGTGAGGATGGGGCATGGTGTGGGGGAATGGACTCAACGGAGGAGAAAGAAGGCGTGAACATGGTAAAACGCTTGCATGGCAGAATATGTTTTGTATCGGGGCTAAAGAGTTGTCATGGCGGGTAGGGGGAATTGGCACCACAGGGCCCGAAACCACTTGCGGCTCATGAACCAAGAGAAACTCACAAACAGGTGGAAGAAGTTTAGGCTTTAAAAAAAAAAAAAACAACTTCCGCGAACCTCTGACCCACCCACCCTTCATCCACCCTTTTCCTCACGCAGTTTTATTCAGATAGGAGATCGTTACCTCTCGGCTCCCAGAAATACCTTCTCCATGGCAACGAATTAGTTTCCGGAGCAGTTATTTCTCGGAGAGTTTGTACGGAGTAGGACTGATGATGAGTTGACGGGTGACAAATGTGTTTGTGGTAATTTTTAACTCACACTTTAGCAGCTTGAAAAGTGGTGGCAGGCTTTGAAGATTCGAACCCTTTAGCGTGAGGTCAGGCGATCCCCGGCGACACCGGAGGGAGGCTAGGGTGTGTGTGTGTTGGTGGTTGACGGGGAAGCGGGTTTGATATGAAAGGGCAGGGCATACTCAGCAGTGCACAGTTGCCACTCACCTGTGATAGACCTCTCCGCCCAGCTGACTCAGGTGTTGATGTCGCCCGAGCGAAAGGAGGTCAGGCTGCAGCGAGATGGGGAAGGAGGCTGTGTGTGTGTTTTTTTTTCGGGGGGGGGGGGGGCAGTGGGGCTGGAACATCAGCGTCGAACGAGTCAAGGTACTGACACACAGTCCGGCTCACTTTTTCCCCCGCATCCATTCTCATAGTTGTTTGTAGTCACATGGCAGTCGTTGACCCTTGCGTGTCTTAGTTCGCCCACCTGTCTGCTTGTTGCTGGCCCGCTCTGTCCCATACTTGACGCTGGGATCTCAAAAACAACACGCTCATCTTTCCGTGCCTGAGCTCAGGACTAAGCTGTTTTCCTGTCAGGTGGTGGTAGCTGCTGGCTCGCCTTAAAACACCAATGCCCTCCATCCATCCACTTTTTCCAAGGTAACATTAGCTGCAGACGCCGAAAATTAAAGCTTGTAAATAGTTGAAATGTCGGAGGTTGAGGAGGAGGATGGTGATGCGTTTACGCTATGGACACCTTTTTTTTTTAAAAAAAAGAGAAACAAATGTTTACTATCTTCGCATTCATTCTGTTGTGATTTATCGCTCTTAAGAGTGTCCCCGATTAGATTGAGCAAGTGTGTACTTGTATGCGTGACAGAGAGAGAGAGAGCTGTAACCAGTCCTTGTATTGCTCCTGAGTAGCCCTGTTGGTCTTGTGTTTATCTCGTGCGTCTGTGCGTGAGTGCACGCATACGTATATATATATTTCGTTCAATATAGAATTTTTGATGTGTGCACATATTAATGTGTATATGATACTATATAGGTTTTATAGTGGATGTTATGTGGATAATTGATTTCTGAACATCTCCGTACTCTGGAAGAGTGAAATAATAAAGCCTCTCAGCTCAGCGTTGCCATCGGGCGGTAGTTAATATTTTAGTCAGGTCAGAATGACCGCGAAGCAGAGGCAGTAAGCGAAGAAGGTGAGAAATGTCGAAACTTCTAGATGAAACAGCGCCAAGCTCTTGCCGCACGTCGGAGAGGGCCTCTTCGTTAAAGTGGTTTATTTATTTGTTTTGTTGTCGCGGGTGGGGATGGAGGCTACGAAGAGGATCAGAAAGTGTTAATTCCAATTGGTTGATTGATGGGTCACTTTGCAGTGCCCGCTGATGTTACGGTTTGAAAGCATCGCATGTCGGGGCATGTGCTTCTTGTCTTTAGAAGCCGCCCACCCTCTGTTGGTGTTTTTCGTGGGCGGTGACGGCAGATAACGATGGCGAAGCTGAGATACGTATGTGTGTGGGCAGGTCAGCAAAAGCAGGATGTTGGGCTGTACATCAGTGTCACTTAACAGCCAGAAAAGGAGCATAGAGAACGAAGGACAGTATACACACTCCTCAGTCATTAGCCTCTCTTTACCCTTTTCCGTGTCCGTAAGGAGGTTAATGTCGAGGACGACCACGATGAAAAGATTTTAGATTGATGGAAAAATGTTAACACAAAGATTGGTTAGTGTTGAGCATATAGTCTTGTGCACGCACACACGCACAGAGTAGATAGAAATGTCAAGTACTGAAAGTTTGTCAGGCAGGCCAAGGGCACGTAACGTTGCCCGGATGACGACGAAACAAGTAAGAGTTGCGGGCCTTCCCCGACAGCAGCAACAGGATTCTGGTGTGAGCGCGGTGGCTGGTGGCAGAGTTGTTACAGTCACCTGTCGTCTGCTCAGTGTCCGGGGTCTAGGGGTGTGGGATGAAACAAACATTCGATAATTTATTCGGGGCTTGGCCAGAGAGACTGCGCGGCGGTAAGTAGATTGGATGCCACGGCCATAGTGTTATCGAGCAGGTTTGCTACCATTCTATTACCATCGTAAATTTTTAAAGGTTCCAGTGTTTGGGAGGGGGTAACTTGGCACGTTTTGTGTTGTTGTTGGTGGTGTGTGTTTGTGTTCGTGCATGCGTGCACTCATGCTTTTAATGCGTAACAAGTACATGCACCAAAGCAAGGCTTTTAGAAGCAATGTTAACACTGGATCCACGCTTTTACAACAAATACTGAACGAAAGCCAACATCATTCACTGATGTTTGTGTAAATTTGTTAAATATTTATGCAAGTCCGTGAGATTTTAGCTCACCCAGGTATGCCGGGGAATGTATGCATTGGCACACTTGGTGTGCTTTTGGGTGTGGACTTGTCTTCATGATGTTTTTGCTTTAATCTTTATTTCATTCATTGATGCTATGATTTAGAAAAAAAAGAATAAATGGTGTTATTTCATTCAACTACATATTAACTTTTTTGTAGCAACTGTGCTAACCTCTAGGAGCAAAGAAACTTTATGAGTCATTCTGACATTACAGTTCAACACCTGCGATAATTTGAAGCATGGTGGTGCATCTCATGAGTACTGATATCATACCAGCAAAAGAAAAAAAAAAGGCTAGTTGCAAATATTAGCTAAAGCCTTATGTCTGCTTTCATGCAGCAAAGGCTTAGGGCCTACTGTTGTAGAATGGTTTTGTCAGACATCATGGTCTTAAGCACTACTTGGATATTCCTTTTTTTATTTTGCAAAAATTATTTAGATTGACATATACTGTTAAAATGTCACCATTGTCACTATCACCACCACGATTTTTCACCATTATTATCATCACTGCCACAATCGCCACCGCCACCACTACAGTAGTCATCATTGTCACTGCAGCTATCACCATCGCTGCCACTGCCACTATCTTCTTCATCGTTGTTGTTGCACTTTTTCTCCTGCTTTTTCTCTTTCTGCCTGTTTATTTCCACACTTAAAAAGACTAGCTTGTTTTTCACTACCTCCTCCCTTTCTCCCATTCTTTCTACCTGATTCTTCTGCCTCCCTGCCCTCTGGCTTTGTCTTTAAAGGCGAGTTGCTGGAAGCTATTTCAGCAGGCGCGGTGCTTAATTTAGCCCACAATGCCTGGCACTGTTGAGGGCTTGTGCTTGTTGCTGTTCGCCACTAAAGTTTTGCTGGCTTTGATCTTTACAGGTGAACGGAACACTGGTTACCAAATGCAACCACATCGATGTAGTCAAGCTCATAAAATGTAAGTACTGCACTTATTTCCATCACCACCACCCCACTACCTGCCCCATTCTTTGTCTTTTTCAGTGACTGTTAAGGCCAACATAACTGTATTCTTGTAACATATTCTTGTTAGGAGTGGATGTTTGAGAATGATGAAGATGTGACTTCAAATGGAATCAGAGATGTGAGGATGATAAATGAGAGAGGGGGGGATCCGCTGTCGGGGTGACAATGTCATATATTTTGACATCTGTGTATCACATATACAGATGTATGTAGATAATTGGTAGTGCTATGCTTCTGGTAAACAAACACCTCCATTTTAGCTCACAACGACTAAAACATTTTATATGCAATGAAGCAAAACTGATCTGGGAACAAATTTGAGTGGAGATCAACACTCCAACCATTGAGCTTCAAATTAAGTATTGTGACTTTCCAAAGTTTTGACTGAATAAAATAAAATATTCATTGCACCCAGTTCATCAAACACAGTTCATTAATGGCACACAACCCTCTTTCTCTGTTCCCTAACTGCGACCAGTTTGTGTGGGGGTTAGGGGGGACATGACGAGACTCAGCAATGGTGAAGGTGTGCCAGTCGGACTTATTCTATGCCCCGTTTAGTAGGTGTCCCTTCTGGCGTCTTGTCCACTCCTTGATGTTGCCACCGTTGGCGTCCTCCTTAACACAAGTCTCGGAGAACCACGAACTTATATTATTGGACTGCTTGCAGACTATTTTTTGTTGTTACTAAAAAGAGGCTGGTGTATTTACAAAGCTTCCGGTTTAGCCACATTCATTGTTTAAGCTCGCCGAGACTAACAGCGAAGAACTTCAAGAGGCTAAGCGTTGGTCGCGGCAGGACAGATAGACAGCAGTCCACCTATGCACGTCCGTAGAACAACTGTCTTGGACAGACAACTGTACATACGCCGAACTCCCCTTTGTTCAGTCTGCTCAGCTCCTCTCCCTTCCTCAATGAGATTATACCCGATACCCACACTCAAGAGACCTAATTTCTGTAACTCAACATTTCAGCAACTGATCTTAATGAGCAGTCGTTAAGAAGCTTCAAAAATATCTCAGAATTCTTGATAATGTTGTTGTCGCACTTTCATCTAAAATAACTATCAAGTGCAAATAGCTGTTGCATGCCTTCCATTAACTTTATTAGATTTGAATCACAGTCTTTTTTTTTTTTAACGACACACTCTCTCTCTCACGCACAAATACTACATACGCAAGCAAGACACTACACGCCGTAAGCACGTGCAATTTGTAAACAGCTTTTATCATTTCTTTTAGTTTCGAGTCGATCTCAAGCAGACAACATAAGGCCTTTTCAGTGAGATCGCTTTACCGCTGAAAGTTAACGATAATCCATCCATCTGTGTAAGATATACGTCCAAGTGGGAATGTAGAAAAGGAAAAATATATAAATAAATCGAGGGAAATTTTGGCTCCGTAAGTGATGGTGAACTATGACCCTTACATAGGCGGGCATGTTGTGATGCTGCGCATGGAATTTTCGCGTTTACCTGGCGAGGTCCTGCGGGCGCCTCTCACTTCGTCTGCCTCCTCGTCGTCGACGATTTGTGAGATGGGAGCTAGCTGCCCGTGGTTTACCTGGCGAGGTCAGACAGGCAGGCTGGTGACAGCAGGGTGCTCGCCCAACAGCGCCGAGGGGGTGGGAGTACTTACGAACATGAGAGTGGCTTGGGCGTACCGTGTACTCTCCTTTCGTATACACGTGTGGCTTCACTGGATGGCTTGCACGTGGCTTTCATTTCAGCGAAGATTTTTTTTTTTTCTTAACTTGCCCACTCCAGGGCTTCCTTTTCGTTGCCGCTCCCTCCCCACTCCCCACACACACCCAACACTTCTATTCTCCCCGGCCACCCCAGCTTCTTCCTCCGGGCGGCTTTACGGAGCGAAAGAAAGCCCATTAAAAAGGCGCCGAATTTCCGCTTGCTTCCCTTTTACCTTTTTTTTTTTTCTTTTTTGGCCCTCACTTACTTACCCTTTGGAAGTGTGTTAGTAAGCTTAACACTGTTCCTGGGATCGGTTTTCAAGTTCAAGAGATTAAGCAAGAGCCAGCTTTTTTTAAACAAACTTTTTTTAAGCGTCTTGTTTTATGTGCGCGCGTGCGTGTATATGTGTGTGCGCGCGCTCTTATCTGGGTGCAAGCTTGTGTTGGTGTGCGTCAAGATGTTAACGAGGGCTAGTTGAGTAAGTCGATCATGACCTTTCCTGGCCTTGACTCTGCATGCAGTACACAGTCGCATCCGCCAACACCTCTGCACATGTACATCATCTGTACAGCTTGGCTGCTGCTCGTGTGACGTGAGCTGCACGTGATGCACGCTTTAGTAACGTTAACCAGCGGTCTAAACAGCTCACAAACAATTGGTTGGAACAGCGGCGAACCTGGACACAATGTTTTTACCTGTTAATGTAACCCGTTTGCATGCTACTCTCTCTCTCCCCTCTCTCTTTCACACAGTTACTCCGCACTGCTAGAGAAACACCTCTACCCCTACCACCCTGTGCACCCACCCATATGACTCGGTCATACTGTTCCAGGTTGAAAAGAAAGCGAACCTTGCTGTCGTGCTGGTTGTAGAGCTACCAGCAGGTGGAGTGTTGTCGTAGACGCGACTTTTATTTCTTGCCCCAGACTTTAACTCTTTAAGGACCAAGGGACACATTTGTCCCATATCTTTAAATTTAAACTGCCCCCAAATTCGATTGAATCGACTTAATAGGGGAAATGTGTATGTAACTAATTAGCGTATCGCTTACTTCATACAACTAAGGCTCGTTTTAATATATATATATATTAGCTTCGATATCACATTGACCGGAATTTTCAATATGATCATCTGGAAAATTGAATTTAAAAAAATAGCAAAACAGACGATGTGCCAGCAGGGCAAAATGTCGTTGGTCTTGCTCGTAGCTGTAATAATGTACTAATATTTTGGTACATGATTTTCTTGCTGGTTTCAGTAAAAAGCTTGATTTTCTGCCAAAGGGACATATTTATCCCACACTTTCTCTCAAGAACTATGCGGAACAGCGTTTTCAGGTGAAGATTTTTTGGAAGCTACACATGATTTTCATGCTAAATGTGTCATAAAAGTACAAGTATTCGCTTAGGGTCCTGAAAGGGTTAACTGTTGTGAAGCTGTTGAACTGTAATAACAAACCACGAGCACTTTTTTCCCTTTTGTCACGGGTTTGTGTCTCCCGACGTTTTGCATATTTACACACATCTAAATTTTACTTCCTTTTTATACATTCGTTTTCGTGTTTATGTTTTGGCATGTTAGCTCGAAAAGTGTTCATCAAAGGTTACTGCATAAATTAACGTTGTGGTTTGGGTTCAAAGGACGGTCGACGCATGCGTCGTGCAAGCCGGTGGGAAAATCCAGTCAAGTGGCATCTTCGACTGACGGCATCGACTTGGCGTTGTAGCGAATGTACAGCTTATACAATTTATTTATTAGATAGAAAACATTAGAAAGCGTTTGAACTCAGTAGTGTGTTTCTGCCTGTGGCTGGCTGGATGTCCATTGGCGGGTAGACTAATAGCTAACACAGCAGCCAGCTAAGTGCTCATAAAATATTAGTAATTTAGCTGACAGCCAGGAACACCCGGGTACCGTGAGTGCGCACCCGCCACGTGTTTTGCTGTCTGCAGTTGCTTGTTTCAGCTTTCGCTAGAGCGGAGTGCATGGTGCTAGTAGGGCTACATCAGACGGTAGAGAATTAGGTAGAAGAAGATGACAAGACTTGCTCAGACCAGTCTTGTGAGGAGTGCATGATAAGATGCCCGACGCGTGGGATGCAGGCGAGCGCGCGCCCCCTCTCGGCGCGTGGTAAGTGAGAAGCGGTGAGATTAACCTAGTGCGGCGGTGGCCAATCTGCCCTGGCAAAGGTAAGGCGAGATGATTGCGCACCTGCTAAAGAGCTTAGGATAGCCAGGTGATTCCCACCTACGAGACGGCGCCAGAGGAGGAGGATAAAGCCAGATCCCGCACTCCATATCCACACCACCACTCCTCCCTCCGGCCCTCTCACCTTTGCATAAGACGGGGAGATTCCGGAATTTGGAATCCACTAGTACTGCAGCACTGGGTGACAGATTATGAAGGATGTTTGTGGATGAAGTGACGGACAAAGTAGTGGATGTAAGTCGTTAGTTGGGAAAGAGAGCTGACGGGTAAGCTGAAGGAGAGTCGTGTACGTTGGTCCTACACTGCTGCACTCGCATATGTGCCTTTCGTTGCTGTCACAGCAAGACGCGCATTCATCTCGGAGTAGGTTGAAAGGAAAACTGTGAGAGGTGGAGGGTAGTAGAATTGTTCTCCTCCTCTCATATCGTTTTGTGTGTGCTTGAAACTGTTTGGGTACATGTATGCATACGCACTAAGATGGGATATGTCTCGCGTGCACATGTGTGCATCTTATATGCAGATTGTGTGCATGTGCATACACACCTGTATTCGTCGTTGGTGTTTATTTACTTCCGCCCTCCAATTGGAATAGTCTTGGCGTAGAGGCCCTGGTCTTATTTTCAAGACACAACCAGTGTCCATGGAGTCTTCTAACTCGAACGGGATGTGAACACTTATACGTCGCGATATCAAGATGGCTTGCATAGGTTATGCTCGTACTTTCTCTGGTCTATTTTTTAATGGCAACATTTAAATGTGGAAAGAAGATATGTGCGCGTATGCAAATTAGTATTTGTGTCACCGAAGAATTGGAAGTAGGGAATAACACGTCAGGCTTGTGTGTGTGTGTGTTAATGCGAGGGAGGGGCGTAAATATTCAACATTTTTGTCAGGAGCATTAGGATTTACAGAACAAGAATGAGAGAGAGAATGGAAAAGGATTTATCTTTTCTAAGTTTGAAGTACCACTCAGGATTACAGTGGCTGTCCCGTAGCCTCCACTCGGTTTGGTTGTTTGGTAAAAAAAAAAGTGCTTTAAGATATAAGTGATTTTGAGGAAGGATGGAGAGGCAGGAAACCAGAGTAACTGAAGAAAACCCCCTATTGCCAACCCTTACCAACAAACTGTCCTGAGATGAGATCTGAACCTAGCACTTCTAGTTCTCATTGCAGTGGTGACAAGTGGGTGTTTTTAACCACTGTGCGCCAAGAGCCTCTTCTCTCTGACATCTGGGACTTACCGAACGATAATCTGAGCGAGAGAATTTCGAAAGGAGTCAGTCGTGGGCTGGCAGTCTTACGCAGGGACCGTATAAACCTTGATGGCGGTGTAGACAGTGTTTGATGGAGGCAAGAGAGGAGAGGACGTTTTAGGGTGATGGAGAAAGATGTGTAGTAAATACCACCTTTTCCTTGTGTATAAGGCCAGCGTCATTAACTCCATTTCCTCCTGTACAGCCATGACAGTGATAGTATGGTACTGATCTTGTACTGTCAGGACCGTGAATCCTGAAACTGCAGACGCTTGTATTTCCTATAAAATTTTGGGTAGGTTGGGTGTCATTCTGTGAGGTAAAGATGTGAGGATATCTAATTTGGCCATCTTGCTGTTGGCCAGATTTCCCTTACTTCCGTTTGGCATTTTTCGAGATGTACCTAGAATTACCTGTGTTTCCGGTCGGCATTCTTCGAGATGTTCCCAGAATTATTTGCCTCCAAGATTTGCCCACAATAACGACTTCGCCTTCATAAGCAGATCTTTTCATAATTTACCCGGAACAACATGCCCGCCTGCACAATGCAGTTTTCGAAATATCTAGCCACAAGCTGTTGACTGATGAAAGGCAGTTATCCAGAGTTCTCGGAATAGAATGCGTACCCCATACACCTTCAGCCTTTTGCTTCGTGAACGTCGCTGCTTGTTTGGTTATTGTAGGCTCACCTTTTCACCTTTTTTTTCGGGGGGGGGGGGAGGTAGGAGGGGGAGAGTGGAAGGACAAGGTGGGTATTGTGCAACACTCAATGATCGACCGTCCTGTTAGCTCCAGCTGTCTCAGAATCTGGGATGGCGATCTGCTGGAACAAAATGGCGGCAGATGATGATGGCAGGAGGTGTGTGTGGAGGTGGGAGTGGAGAGAATAAAGATGGTAACGATAGAAACATGGACGAAGCTTGATTACTCCCCGAGTCCGCTTTGGGCCCGTCTATGAATGTAACTCTGTCGGCTAGTGCGGTGGACGCGGAGTGTGATCAAGTGGGGTTGTTGGGGGTGGGGAAGTGGTAGGTGAAGGGAGAGAGAGAGAGAGAAAAAAAAGCTGGACGAGCAATTGGGGTGGGAATTGTTATAGACGCCATACACCAGACTGCAGATTAAACACGTGTGCTTACTTGCCACCCGCGCTCTAGCGCCCGTAATTAAAACAGACATGGATGATGCAAATGCCGTGAACAACTACAGACTTTTTTTTTTAAATCTCGATTAGAAATTTTGCATCTTTTTTTTGTGGTAAGTCTAACTGCTCACTTCCCCCTTTTCTTGCCCATGCCTTGTTTTTCTAATATTTTTCCTACTCTGTTTGTAATATTCCTGTCCTATTTTTCCTTTTTAAAGCTTTTTGCTTCCCCTGTTTACCGCCTCTGACTTTATAGTACAGGTATGAGACAGGGAATCCTAGTCTTGGCAAGTCCCTTGAGCTAGTGAGCTGTAATAGGGTTAGAGGTGCGCTCACCTTAGATTGCGTCATACACCCCGACCTCTGTTCTAGTCTTAGTGAGCTGTCTTCCTGTCTTCTGGGTTTTCGTCCTAAGTCGACACGTCACGCCATTACTTCCGCATGCGCGCGCCGTCGCGAGTCTGTCTCGCGCTGTCCACTTTCGGTTTCTTTGAAATTCCGGGGGAGAGTATTCCCCATTCCCCCTTCTCTCATACCCTGCGTGTGTGTAACGTGTATTCTGCTTGTCGCGTTGTCTGTATGTTGCTATTCTTCGCAAGTTAGGTAACAAAAGCGGGAGAAAAGCAGAGTGAAGTCAGGTGAAGGAAGGTCTCGGCAAACGTACTTGGCAACCTTTTGCTTGCTGTTAGTATTCGCCGTGTCTCTGGGTCAGAAAAGTGTCTTAAGTTTAAATTAGGATATATAAAAAGGCAAAGAAAGAAACGGAAACATTATACAGCCAAACATGGCCGTTGGCATGGCTTTCAAGAAATCCCACTATCGTAAAGTTTTAAACCGTCTTATTCTTTCGTGAGCGAAGGCTTGTGCCTCACCACCTGGGTGTCGTAAAGGACACGCGGGTACAGTTAGGGTGGAGGTCATCCTGCCCCTCATTTCCGACATGTTGTGTAGGAGAGCAGTCTCCACAAAGCCGTGCTGCATCCCTAGTTGCTGGCTTGGCGTAAAACATCAATTCCACCCCACCACACACACAAGCTGCTAAGCATCGCCTTAGTGATTGAAACGAGTTTTGGTCGGAGAAACGGGTTTTCAGACGTGCTACACCTCAGTGTGTTCTTATTATAAAGAAAGTTGGATCACCAGTGGGTGTAGAGAGCAGGCAAACTACGGCCCGCGGACGTCTTTGGACCGGTCCGTCTGCAAAAACGGGAATTGCACCTGTTGCCATTTTAAATTATGCCTAGATTAATATAGGGGGTGGCACTGGGTAGATGTAGGTGTCCACTCTTGTCCCCGACCCATTTTTTTTTTTTGGTTCCCTCCCTTGTTTCTGTTTTATTATTATTATTTTCTTCATTAAACGTGTATGTGTATTGTTCTCACGTGTGCGTGTCGTTTGTTTTGCACTGAAGAGCGGTCGGATTCGTCGCCATACGCGACAAATAACACGACTGACATGGCTGATGGAGTCATTAGAGGCATCGGCGGCGGCTGCCTTCAAAGGAAAGGCTGTTTTTTTTTAAGTTTTATTGTAAACGAATTCAAACAGCTTCACATTATACAGTGAATTTGGTAAGTGAACACCAGTATGTACTCATTTGTTGTCCATTCCATTATTGGCCCGCCGCATAGATTAGAAGTTTGAGACCGGCCCGCAAACAGAAAACTTTGCCCACCTCTGGTCCAGAGCATGTAGGTGAAGATGATGAAAGTTACTTGACACAAAGGAAATAATTGCATTGTATCGTAGTCGTGGGCATATAGATTGTTGCTTCAGTACGTGGTTACAAGATTGACTGCGAACTGGTTCTCATTTCGCTCTCTTTACCGCGTGTGCGTGCGAGCGCGTGAGAGAGAGGGTTTGATGTTGGTAGGGTGTGATAGATGGGGTAGGCTGTCCGCTGGGAAGGCGGGGATGCCATCGTAGCTAAACTCGAGGCACCGCCTTTAAAAAATAACAACGGAGTCGGGGGAGATGTAGATGAGACCGGTCTACACTAGACGACTAGCAGGTGACGTGTGAGATGTTTCAGATGCTGCAGAGCTGATCAATATATCCGACATCTAGATGAATGTCTCATTTCACTGTACACGTTACAACCTTGGACAGAGGCGTGGCCGGTGACTGTTTTGAGGTGGGTGGGTGAAAGGTTTGAAGAGTGCGCTTTACTCACAGATGAGTGATAGGCTTATGAATGAAACAAGCGATGGTTCGGTTGGGGTTCTTGTTTTGATCAGAAGCACGGAGCTGGTTGGTTATTTTTATTAGGGGATGGAAAATGACACACACCAGTTCCAGGTTGAATTTTTAAACTATAAGGGTTTAGGTTGGATGTTGAGACATAAAATACATCACCCGCAATTTTTACTAATGGGCAAGGAACTAAGAATATTTGACTCCGCTTATTTTCCACCTGACTGCTAGACGAAATCGAGTCCTTAGCACCGGCGCAGATGTCTGTTGTTACATAATATTGTGGAAATTCCTGTTTTGTCTCCGGTTCTTGCAAGGACTTTGGGGTGTCATGTTTTTGTGGTCGTAATTTGTGACCTGCCATGCTGCGTGGCTACTACCTTCAGCGAAGCGTGTGAACTGTGAACTAGTGCCCTCGTCTGTGCAGGCGTGCATGCAATGGCTTATCGGGTAGGTCACACGCGAACTCACTCATCTGCACTTGGTGATAAACGCCAAAGACCCGTTAACGCCACGCGAGAATACGACTTTCCGGAAACATTCCCGGCGACTTCGTAGCGAAAGCGCGAAGAGGTTTGGAAAAAAATATATATAAGGACAAAGATATCAAAAGAAAGTAGGCTGTAGAACCGGAAGTGTAGAAACAATGGAGTCGTAAGTGAGAGCGGAAATGGTAAAGGGCAACACAAGGAAAAGCGAAGTCCGCGAGAAGTGTTTGCCTTCAGCGCGAGCAGCCTCTTAGAACAAAAGATGGTCGGCGTGGATTAAACAAAGGGGAGTGGGGGATGGCAATGGAAAGATAACAGGTGAGCGCAGTCTCTTCCCCGCCTTCCCTGTCATCCAAGTAGGTTTGTATATTCGGATTCAACCGACTGTTTGTTTTCACTCAAGAGCTGAGCAAACATATTTTGGTTAGGCAAAAGCGTTGTTTGGAGTTGGAGATTTTTTTCTGTTTCTCATCTTTCCATCTAATAGGGATAATTTTCAATTGAAATTTTATAGCGTGTTTCCCATTTAAAGGTGGCGCCATTCGTTTTATAAACAGAATACATAAATATGCAGAATGAACGTAGCATACATCAACTAAAGTATACAAGC
Source organism: Pomacea canaliculata (assembly GCF_003073045.1). Classification (NCBI taxonomy): domain Eukaryota; kingdom Metazoa; phylum Mollusca; class Gastropoda; order Architaenioglossa; family Ampullariidae; genus Pomacea; species Pomacea canaliculata. The sequence continues at coordinate 10,675,727 of NC_037596.1, read as the reverse complement.
AGACCTGTATAGTGACATGACAACATGGTAGAAATTTGCCATGTTAATGCTTTATGTTATAATCGGCAGTAAGTCATCAATGGTTTTTAAGTGCCTGAAGGCCAGGGACCTGCTGGACCAAGTAGGCATTCCATCAGTAAACAGGTTAAGCGTTGAAAATCGAATTGATGAACAGCGCAGGTTTGGAACGGCTCCAGTCTCTGAGGCTGAGCTAGCCGCGGTGCTGTAGGCTGAAGTGGGGTGGGACTAGAGACAGGAGGGCAGGGAGGTGATAATGTTGGTGGCCGGGAGGAGGTCAGCGCGAACTGGCTTAATGAGGAAGTCTCCGACTCTCAGAAGGTCGACTGCGGGCATCTGATGCACGGTGTCGCTGACAAGACCAGCAACGGCCAAGCAAACCCAGCCACTCACCCGCTTTGGTCGACCATGCAGGTCCTGCTTTGAGTGGAAGGGAGGAAGGGGTGGGTGGGGAGAGAACGGGGTGTCCGTAAGGCCACGCTCCGACGGAAAAAAAGCAGAGTTGCTGAGGTCAGGGCAGGCCAGGCCATGTGTTTGTTGCCAACCATGGCCTGGTCAGGCCAGTGCACGCGGGACGTCCGGTTATGGCGGAACGAGGTGCTGCTGCTGTGCTGCATCGTTCGTCACGCATTGATCCGGCGGCCTTCTTGCTGCTGTTGTTGTTGTTGCTGCCAGGACGTGGCGGGTGGGCAACTGCGGGCGGGTTAAGAGGTAAAAGTGGACGGGACGGGGGATATCAGAGAAAGGTGGCTGTGACTATACTGATTGTATTATAATTGTAGTCACAAATATTGTATATATTATTGTGAATAATGCATATAAATATATATATAAACACACTAATGCAATCACTGGCATGCGCACAGTCAAGAAACACAATATAAGAAAGATACAAAAGTGTTATTCAGTTAGGCAAATGATACTATACGTATTATATCTTCACAGTCACTCGGTCACTGTCGCACGCACACTCTTTCCAACCCTGGGCAGCTGTCGCAGGCTGTTGGTGTCATTTTAGAGTGCTCGCGTGGGTTGGTCCATCCATCTACTTCACTTTATTCTCGTTTCACCAACAGTGCGACTCTAAACCATGCATTAGTGTTCCTAACCTGGCAAAATGCTAAAAGGGTCAGACGGTCGGCGTGTCCGAAAGTCTTACAGTACACAGCTTGGCAAACAGGTTTGGATTTCGCTCGGGAGTTGGGAGTAAAATTCTAGTGTCACAGAACTACTGATTTCATGTACGTTCGCACACGACTTTGTCAGACGTGTCGAACGTCCGACGATATTTGTCCAATGGCTGAAAACGGCCATTACAAGAGGAGCAGCAGCAGTCTGTTGGGTATTACGTCTGCGAGGAGAACCCAGGTGCAGAAGCTGCGGCGTCCACTTCGAAACGGGTATGATTCTGTTTCGTTATGTAATGAAATCCGTAGGTTCAATTCTATGCGCTGTCTGGCTAACCTGTGCATACGATCGTGGCTGGTCTTTTATCCCCATCCATCTACCACCACAACTCCTTTCCCTCCATCCTCAGGCACCAGGCGTCCCTGTCTGGTGGCTGCGAGAGACGCCAGGATCCCGGGTGGGATCGTGCCACACCTGACTTAACGTCCGTCCCTCCGCTGCAGGAGTCGGCACGCGCTGGATGAGACGAGTGGTGGAGTTGCTGCTGGGCGGATGGGAAGACTTCGGGGTGGGGTGGGCATCACCGCAGGGAAGGGTTGGGAGCCGTATTTGCTCAGAAGTTCAGATCGTGAAGACATTCGGTCATAAATTGTGTTTTGTGTCCGACGTTGTTCTAACAAATCAACACAAGAAGCCTTGTTATCCTCCTTTCTCTTTTCCTCCACCCTTATTTGACATTATGCCGTTGAGTACAGGGCCGGGTGCTTTGCCGTGACGTAGCCGTAGTTTCTCGTTCAGCGCAAAACCATATATCGCAGGTGTGGTTATAGTAAATGACAAACACTTAGCGACGACAAATTAGCATTTCCGACCTGGACTGTTAGCACCTCATCTTTATGTTAAAAATAAAAAATAAAAAATAAAAAAAAACTGTTGGGTGGGTGTGTAAAAGCCGAGAAGTAAAAGAAGTACAGGCGGGTAAAAGGCTAGCAAGTACGAGACTGTAATGATAAATCAACAAGACCTGTGTGAAGGTAACGACAGGTAACACGGCCTGCGTGCAGGTGGCAACAGGTAACAACAATAGCATGCAGGTAACGACACCTATGCACAGGTATAACAGCGTAGACAGCGCCAGGTTATGATGCCTGCTGCAGAGACCGACTCTTTGACGCCGCACCTCCCGCCGCCGTTCTACGTGCGTGCGCGTGTGTGTGACGCCTTAACGTCATTAACCGTTCAAGTGGGCTGAAGTGACGTCATGTCTGTCTTGGCTGCCAGTGAGTGGCGTAAAGGATGGCATCGTCTGCCAAAATTTCTCTTGTTTTTATTTTTCCGTTTGCCCAGTTCATCTTCGTTCTCTTCACGATCACCCTTATTCCCTCGCTGCATTCGTTATACAGCATTGTAACCCTCAAAGTTGTCTCGTGTGTGTGTGTGTTGGGGGAGAGAGGAGGAAAGGGGTAAGAGATGGTCACGACAACGTTAGTAGATGAGCGAAGAGCTTTTACTACGTATGATGGAGTCCAGGTGGGTGGACCACTTGCGTCACCGCAGGTGTCGCCAGACGAGGCTGAAAGTTCCCCGGCTTGCGGCACCACTGCCGTTGTTTAGGCGTGTGACTTCGCGTGGACAACAGGCTCACCGCACGTGCATGTTTCATCCCCCCCTTACTCCTATCGTCACTCTCCCCCCTCAGTGCCAGTGTGTCCGCTGTTCGGCTTCGTGGCGCCGCGCGTGCGGCTTCCGTACACGGAGGCTGGGCGAGCAGTGCGCGTGCACCTGGCCCAATCCACATCGCTTGCGGCCAGCTTCTGAATCCGTCCGCGACACGGCCAGGCGTGCCACCAGGTGGTGGTGCTTGACGGTGCGCTGGTCGTCAGCGTTCTGACGTCGCTGCCGTCCTCGTCCTCCTCCTAGACTCTGACCACCTCACCAAGCGCTTACTTCACTCCTTCCGTACCTGACGTTATGCTATGGCCGGCTTGTAGACGTCAGGAAGAGAAAAAGGTTGTGGGGGTTACCTTCTCCCCGAGTGGTCACCGGCAAAGGTTATCGTCGTCAGATCCAGTGGGAGGAAGAGGGGATTGCGCTGGAAGCGACGGAGTCTTGGATAAATCGAGTTCTCGACGGCAGTGGTGGGAGCAGGATTTGATGTGGGTCAGTGTGTTCAGTGGTTGCTTGTGGTGCTGCTACTGATGATGTATGTGCGTGCTGCTGGGAGGGCGTCGACTGCTGTGGCAGCTAAGGTGCGCAGTGTGTTGACGGCCGGTCGCCTGACAGGACGCTTGTGTACGCTGTGAACACGACACGTGAGCGCCTGCTGTGCTGGCAGCACCGCGCCAGGCTTCGTCATGCACTTTCAAGAGTACACGCGAAAAGGTTAGTGAGAGAAGACTACAGTGTATTGAGTTTAATACTTCTCTTTTTTCTTTTCTTTTCTCACCCACGCTCGTGAAGGAGGGAGGTTATTTCATTACTATTCATATTGTTTTCGCTTCGTTAATCGTTAATCAAATTGATTAATCTCATCAATTAATCATTATTAAACAGGGTTTAGTTTTTGGTGAGGTAAATGAACACCAGACACAAATCACTCTGCATAACAAACATTAGAGACTTTTGTTTTGTTTTTTGTTGGGTTTTTTTGTGGGGGGATGTTTTGATCGTACTGAATGTACACGTGAACTCCTCAGCTGACTTCGTGACTACTGACTGTATTGTACTTCGTGACCTTTTATTAAAACCATCTTTCCCTTGCGCAGCGTATGCGTCTCACGTGCCACCCCACATAGGGTCGCATCTGTGTGAAAGTCGTGGGAGCAGGTACCCGGTGTATCGACATGCGTGCAACGTGCCGTGAAGACGTTTCCAGGGTTCTGGGAGCGTGTTGCTGGCGCCTCTTGCCAGCCGCGGTTCTCTTGGACGTTTGCTACTTGCCTCCAGTGCACCGTACGCTAAACATAACGCACTTCAACGACTTCACCGGAAGCCTCACCTGACGTCGTGCCCTTCGCAGCACGAAGACTTGGAATGACATCAGATGCCTGCACGTGCGAGGGGGTGGGTGGATGAGCGCTCTGGAGCATCAGTAACCACATGGCGACTGTAAACAAAATCCCCTGTTCTCGTCGCCGCAATGCCCTTGGGGCCGTACCGTCGACGTGTGGCAGGTTTCCCCCCTCTCCAACAAACACACACACCCTAGCCACCCTCTTGTGTGCACCCCAGTTCCTAGCAGTCGTCCCCCGTCCGCCAGGTATTGGTGGCGGGGGAAGGGGTGCAGGAGAAGGGACGTTTTGCAGATGGCAGCATGTGCAACAGGCACCTCAATTGTTTCATGACGATCGAAGGTTTTAGCTGCACGAGATGGCCGGCGTTGGTTTGGCAGCACCAGGGGAGTGGACTTGCAAATGCATCTGATTGTTAAGTGTATTTCTCTCTTTACATACACACACACGCGCGCACACCGATGTTGGGCTTTGCTGGCATTGTCAAAAGGAACAGAACTCCCCACTCCTCGTTGTTACCTGTCTGCCAGCACGAAGTACACGTTGCAGGCTGTGCCTGTCTTCTAACCTGGCTTGAACTATGCGTCGCGTGTCTGACTAGAATGCAGCTGCGCGGGTGCACTAGGCAACAACAGGCACAAATGCTCATGAAAGTCGCATGATGAACTCGCGTGCATGCAGAGGTACTAAAACATTTGACGGGTAGTTTCTAGATCACGATGACCCTATTCTAGAAACCATCAGTAGAGACTTTGACTATCTGGTACTCATTTACCTCGCCAAAAAGGAAATCCCCCCTATATTATTAATGTCTTTAATGAAGATTGATTAACTGACTCACTGTCGGATTGATAGAGACGCGGCGATCAATCCTCCTGTCGCTGGTAAAGTCCCGTCCTGGCCATGGAACTGGCCAGAGATTTTATTTGGGTTTAATATTTGGGGTTGTGAAGATTCCAACACGTATGTCACACCGAACAACCATAGCCCGAAAAAAAAGTAAAAAAAAGCAACAACCATGCGTTAGGACCTATTTCTGTCTCGAGTGGCCAGGTAGTGACGTAATGCAGGGAATAATGTCTAACATGCGGCGCTGCCACTGATGGCAGACTTACCCTCAGCCCTCGCCAGCCCTCCCTTGTATTCAGCACGCGCCTGGAGTTACGCTCACGTTTCTTTGATACGATAGAATGGTGTGAACTTTTGACTTGGTCTTGAACTCGGTTAGTGGTTTGTGGTCCTTTTTTCATCGTTTGCGTTGGCGTATCTCCACGTCTTCAGCTTATGTCGTCGTGGGAGACGGAAAAGCTGGTAGGTGGATGTTGAAGTGATTTATAGGTACTTTTTTTTTTTTAACCTTCTTCGAGTTGCTGAAGTCACAGAGTTTGCAGAAAGAAAAATATCAAGGAAAAGAACACGAAAAAGAAGGAACTGGTAAAAAAAAATGAGTCAGGGAGAGTCATGGGGTGCAATGGAGGATGGGGAGGACGGCTTGTCACGGGTCTAAAGCTTGAGCTGTGTATGTGTGGTCGTCACGTGCCGGGTGTTTTAGTCAGTTGACGGCGAAAACTCTGGAGCAGGAGTTGACAGCTGGCTCTGAACGATGTTTTTGCGTAAGACTTCTGAATTAATGCAGGTACTTTAATGTTTCTGTCGCGAGCTGTCTCAGGTTTACTTTAATCATGCCAGGAACGTCCAGGTGGGTGTGTATGTGAGAGAAAGAGAGAGCAAGAGAGAGGGAAAGATCTATCACCACTCTTCAAACTGTTGCGGACATATCGCAAAGTGTCCCGATTTAAGGAAAGAAAATCCCTCAGAGGGCGGTGAACGTGACATTTTAAAATCTGTTTGACTACGAGCAATCTAAAAGCAGCTTACAGTGAATTTGTCTTGGCTGACTGTCGTTCCCTAGTGTTTGCGTAGGGCTGTATGTACAGTGTGCAAGCCTTTCCATTTAGCGTGCCTTGACGAACGAACAGGGTGCAAACCCTTCCATTTACCCTGCGCTGCATGTGCTCGCGTGGCCGCAGCCTGTTGTGCAGCTGTCGGCGCATCTCTGTGGCGCTCCAACGGGTGGAAAGAGGACGTCGTCGTTTGGCGACTGGAGTAGATGTCGAGTAGTAATAATTAAATCGGAAAAGTCGTATGCTTCTTCCGTTCCGAAAAAATAAACACTCGTGTAGCCATTGGATCTGCGGTGTGACGCTTTTCCTTCCACCTGGTTAAGGTTGCAGAATAGTGTCCACCCTTATACGATCGTAATTTGCACTATGCTTTGTCCGGAAACATTTGGTCACGAAAAAGTAACACGAGTTGCCGTCTTTTTTTTCTTTTTTTCGGGAAAGAAGTGAAACCTCTCCCTATCGTCACTCTTTGGTTTGCTTATAAATGAGCTTTGTGTTCAAGTGGGTGTTAAAATCGCAGCTCCTTTGTATGACCCACCCGACTGCCTTGCAGTGTCGATAAATGTTGCACTGCACGGTCTGAAACAATATCTGTTGACACCAATTTTGGTCATACTATTTTCCCCCTCATATTGTAATACTGCTTTGCTGAGATATTATAAAACATCCACTCTTAAAATTTTTCCCAACTAATAATATAGCACACTTCCCCGCCCATTCAGAGCGACCCGAGTACGTTTTTTTCCAAAAATATTGAAAACAACAACAACAACAACAACAAAGACACATTATTGAGACTGATAGTGGCACAGAATAGTCCAGCGTGGCTGAATCATTAAAAAAGCAGACCCTCGGTGTTGGCATCTTTAAGTGTTAACATGTTGAACAAAATCCATGATGTGAGGATAAACTCAAACTAGATTTGCAGTTTCACAAAAGGACATTATCATTTTGTGGCGCTGAAGTCGAATAGCCGTTATAGCTATAGAAATCCAGGGAAACAAAGGGCACTAAAATCAAAAACAGATGACTGCAGGGAAAAAAAAGGAAAGACTCCCCTAGCACCCTCAAGACGGTAATACGAAGGGACATCATTCTCCAAATGTTTTTGATTATCATGGGGTTTGTTTGTTCATGGTCTTTGTCACATATAGCATCTGCGGCACCGCCTTTGCGACAGTTACTGAGTGGACTCGTTGACAAGCTTTGCTGTAGAACTTGGCAAGCCGAAACTCCATTATCACTAAACAATTGTCCTCCTCGCTCTTCAGACGTTATCTCCCTTTTGCTTGAAAAAAACATTTCTTTCATAAGGTCGTAAGGTTATCCCGCTCCACCCCTCACCGTATCCCTAGTGATCAGTAGTTGTTAGACGTTAAACAACCCCAGTGGAAGTGACGAGGGGGGAGGGGGCTTATTAAATAGGTTACACCTATATAAGGTTTGCACCATCACTACTTATGAGCTAATAGGTGAGTCACTCACCGGTACGCTGGGCGCTACAGTCGGCGTAGCATGCGAGTGGGAATAATAAATGATGTGGACTTTGAATCGTCTAATTATAGCGGAACGTGAGGAGCCAGGTAATACTTTTGTTTATTTATTTTTTTATGCAGTTTGGGGTGTGGGGAAGGAAGTTGGAGATTGAGACGATATGTGAGAAAAAATCCGAGAGAGACGGCTTTCTTGTCTGTCTCGCGCTGGCGGTCAGTGGCGCAACGGTTAGTACCTGTCGCCAAAACAGCGAACATCGGTTGTCCTGGCTTCAGATCTCGTTGAAGGCACGCTCTTCTTAGCTTGTCGCACCTGTTGACAGGGCAACTGCTTTGCCTGGCTCAGCCTTAAAAGAAATTATTCCCCTCCCTTTTCGCAAGAGCATGCGCGCGCATACAGAGAAAGATGGGTGAAGACGAATGAAGACAATTTTAACGAATGATTTCTTTATTATAGGCTGGTAAATAAGTACAAATGAGCGATTTTTGTTGTTGTTTTGATTGATTCTTTTATTTTACTCTGTAGGAAATACTGCATTAAGAACAAAAAATACCTTACACGTTGGACGAGAGGTGAGACTGGCGACATAAAGAGGGCGTATGATCCATGACTAAATGTAACTTTGAGGGAAATCGCTCTGACAACGTTTGGCGAGCAGCGGGGTTGGCGAGATTGATGAGACTGTAAGTCGTCCGGGTCCGCTCGGTGTTCGTTGAAATAGTGGAAGAAAAGGAAACGGGTAGATGGAAAGTCGGAACCACCGCCAACCCCCCAACACCTCTCTTCCCCCACAAAGTCCTCGAGATGCCAAAAACACCTTTGACGCAAGTCAGGTCACGGGGTGGCCACGCCCCATTGTGTTTGCTGCTTTACTGCTGTGCGGGAATGTGACCTGAACAACAGGCAACAGCACAAGAGCTACGACTGCTGTCGGAATGTGGGGGGAAGCTTTAGGAGGAGGGGGATGCAGGGGTGCGGTCGTGCATCGAGCCCCAGTCGGGTCGCACCGCGTATGTCTGACTCATGGTACGTTTCTCGATGCAAGTGTGCACGGCGGCTTTGCTGCGGCTGTCGTTTGGTGTTCCTTTTTCTTTTGAGTCGTCCGATGAGGTTGGCGAGACACTCAGTCAGGTTCGGAGGGTTGGGAGGGAGGGGGAGGATCTGTAGTTCGATTTTTAGTCATCGAATTCCGGAGGCTGTTAAGGTGCTGGTGGTGGTCCTTATACATAAAAGTTCCTAGTGGCGGCAATGTCCGTAATTCGTCACCTTCATTGTTCTCAGATGTATAAATCATAAACAGTTTAGGAACAATTTCCTACTAAATGTATTATTGTTTCTTTCTGTATTTGCGCACACACACTCACATCTACATCACGCTCCCTTATATCACATAGCACGCACACACACTCATTGTCCTATGCCAACAAAATATCTTTTCACACAACCTACACTCTCTTCACACACGCACGCGCGCGCACAGGTAGACACGTGCGTTGCGCAGCACTGTTTAGCCTGGTGATGAGGTGTCTCGGGGGAAAGGCGTAAGGGTCCCTAGAGCAGCAGGCGCCGCTTGCTCTGTAGGTCGGCTCCTGAAGCAGTTTAGCAGGCGCACCTGGGTTTGTCGATCGTTAGAAGCACTTAACCTTCAACAGCCCACCTCACAGGTACGAACAGAGGCAACGGGGCATCTTCGAAGGGTAGAGGATTGGGGTCTTTGGGAGGTTAGCCCTTACCTTGGTGAACGGCATACGTACAGCAGATGTACCGGAGAAACTGTAGTGCTAATTTCCGCTAGGATGAGCGCTGCTCAGTCGCCTGCAGCCTGTACTCAGCGCCGTGGAGGTGGAGGAGTGTGTGTTTGGCAAATGGGATAGTAGAATCACTTTTTTAAGTTGTGATATTTTATAAAAGACACGGGCTCGCAGTTTCCAACAATGGCCGCATTCACATTAACCCAGTTACAACAAAGACTTCGTAAACAGATCTTTATCGTCTTGGATATCCACAGAACTATATTTGACTTCAATCTTTGCTGTGAAGATTCGGCATGCGTTTCATTCTTTTCAGTTCCCTGTTGATACGCACTTGTACTTTCTTGTGGTTTTTTTTTTTCCTCCCCAAGTGATTTTACTTCCCTGTCAATATCTTATTCACGTTTTCGAGATGAGCAAGATTCGTTGCTAGCCAGTTAGGTCTTATCCGGGTTGTCGAGGATGTATTATATCCTCATTATCGATGTGCTGACCAGTAACGAATGGTGTGTGTGTCTGTGTGTGTGTGTAGTACGGGCCGCGGAGTGCGAGAGCAGTTTCACGTCATCGCTGTGCGCCTCGTACGATAACAGCGGTCCCTCCCCCAACTCGGAGGGAACTACAGGCAGAAGGGAGGAATGCAGGGCGGCTGGGTGGAGGGTGCGTGCGCGGCGCGAGTGGAGGCTGCCGGCGTCACGTCACACGCTTTGCGCCGCGTCATCGCTTCCCTCGCTCATCTTTAGCGTGCAACAGCAGCAGCAGCAGCAACCACCACCACCCTCAGCGCACACCAGCGGCCGCAACGAGTAGGTCTGAGTGGACCCCCTGGTCCTCCTCGGTCGTGCGTGCACGCCAGTGTCTCTCGTATGTGTAGATAGTTGTTTGTGTAAACATCTGCACACGTGTGGCGACCGCAGAAGCTAGACGTGTATGTGCTCGGCATACGGTTCAGCTTTGCAGGCTGGGAGATATATTTGTCGTCAGACCAGACACCGAAGAAGGATACGGCACGGCCCAAAAGGAGTGAGAGTTTAGGAAAATACACAGGACCGCGGCAACTGCTTCAGTTCTCCCCTCCTGACACCGTATTAATGACGGGGAATTAGACACGGAGGGGAGGGATTTCCTTCTCAGTTTTAGTCCCCTCTCCCACCCACCCCCAGTCTCTTGCTCCTCATAGTAGTGTCAGCTTTCGTGAGGAGCGTATGTCTGTGTTGTGACGAGGGGACGACTGTGGGATACGTTCGGGAAAACTTGACAGTCCGGTGTTTGGACGGATGCGAGCGAGCAGCACTGCGGCGAGGTGTAGCCTCACCCCTGGACAGGTGAGTGATGCGGTCTGTCGACGGCAGTTAGTCGTGCGTGTGCTTGTTCAGCATGGCTGGAGCGTGCGTCACTCAAGGGCTTGTCCTGCTTGTCTTTTCCCCAGCTTGTCACAGAAGGCATTAACAACGCTCTTTAGCACGCGATGAACGTTGGTCGAGACGCGTGCGCCAGCCTTCAAAGGCAAGCCGACTTTCCCCTCCCGCATCATCCCCCTACCCTTTCCTTTGATGACTTTCCTTCTCCCATGTGTGTGTGTTAGGGAAGATTTTGCGTGTGTTATGGGAAGGAGGGGTCTGGTTTGAAATGGGCTTAAAACTTTGAAAACTGGGACAGGAAAGACCAGAGCAGAATTTTTTTTTTTAAGTTCCTTTTTGTGTCATCGGAGTATGGGTGTGCATCTCTCGTGAGAGGAAAATTTTGCCAGCCCGAAGTGTTTGGTATGGGGTAAAAACAACATTGTAAAAACAACATTCTGACTCGCCAGCTGCCAGTTAATTACACCTGACGTAGTGGCGTGCTGGCTCGTCCGTGCCTCGTGTTAGTCGACACTACGTTATCACGTCGTCACGAGTCGTGTAACGTGGAGCTCCTCACGTGACAGTGTGTTGCTTCGAGGCGGCGACACTGGAACTACAGACTTTTTGTTATTGTTGCTGCGCGAGCGAAAGGCATTCTCTCTCTCTGCCGGCTGTGACCTGCCGGAGAACTATGACCGTGCTGTGTTCGGCACAAACAACAGCAACAAAAGAATAACCCTCGGAATAATAAGCCGTTGTGTGGTTCTTGGTGGGTGAACCGAAAACAAGGGCTGTGAGGCTGAAGCTGGAAGCAGGATCGATCTTCATGGAGTCCTGCAGGTGACACCGATGATGATGCACGATCGCTTCTATCCTGATTGGGTAGGATATATATATATGTCTCACTCTCTACCCTACCCCTGTGTGAGAGAGAGAGTTGGAGGGGGAAGAGAGGACGGACTGTCGGAGGCCTCGTATTTCTCTCTGTATGAACGTGTGATTTCTACCTCTGTCCACCATTACATTGTCTGCTGAGGAACGAAGCTAATCAACATTTGCGACCAGGTTGTTGTGAGATGTGTTGCTGTCGGTTTGGAACGAGGTTATGCACACTAGGTGGTATAGGAAATATGTTTATGATGGGATGCATTGTCAGTATCTAGCGGGGAAGCAGGCTCTGGCCTGCACACGTGTAGAGAAGAGATGCGTTGCTTGCTCTGAACCAGGCCGCGGTGCACGCATTAAGTAGATATGAGGGGATATATTGATAAGGGATGTACAGCTTGGAGCCATAGCTATGAAGCGAGGGTAAGTCATTGCCCCTTTGGAAATTTAAGAGAAATTGTTTTGTCTCTATAGTTACATAGCGGTACCCAGACTCCCGCATGTTGTTTTATGTATGTTATTGTACAAACAGGATATGTTTCTCACCGCTTTATAACTATGGCCACGGGGATAAAGCATCATCATCCGAGGGGTCTAGAATTGCGGAGACGGTACATCGTTGCCTTGGTACCGCGATTCGCCCTCTCTCCGTTATAACTACGGTGCCTGTGGTCCGGAACCAGGACGCCGTGTGTAGTCTAGGTGGTAAGAAGATGCGTTGCCGCTTGTATCTAGTCCGGAAGCAGGCTGAGCGAGTGCAAACTAGAGGAAGGCCGAGATAACCTCTCAGTTCCGTGCTGTGTAGCTCGCTGTCTGGCCAGCGTCTGTTTTAAATCTGCAGACCGCGCCTCCGGGGGGTGGGGAGGGAGAGGAGCAGAGCGGCCCTCGATAATAGCGCTCAGTGCAGTGGTGTGTAGACCTATCCTATGCCAGGCTTCTTCGTGCGTGCGTGTGTGTGTGTGCGCATGTGTTGGTGAATGAACATAAACGTAGCTCGTGCATGATGTAACACCCCGACATAAAAGCACGCGCGCACTCACACGCGTCATGGACATGCACGCGTATTGGCATCGTGAGGAAGGAAAAAAAGTTGTTCCGTCATGCGCAGTGGGATGCCTTTGGCGCTGTAATTGTGCACTGTGTGTGTGTGTTTGAGTGTGTACGCGTGCCATACGCTGACTTTGAAGCATGTTTGTTGGTCTAGCCCAGAATGTGTTTGATGTCAACGTTCCACCGGCATACAGGCAGGCAGAATGTTGTTGATGCAGACGGGAAGATCAAATAGTTACATCTCATAGATTAACAAACCCTTGGGGCCCGACGCGAGATTTTTTTCCTCTTCAAACCCCGTCCTCTTCCCCACCCCTTCATTCCTGTTCACGTAGAGATGAAATGTGGCAACAGTCTGACTTGTCTTTATCCCAGAGCGCTTCCCGTCATTCTTACCTCGACATTCATTTCAACCCAGTTACTCCGATATCATGGTATCATGATACCACGAACTTGTATTACTGGACTGCTGGCAGACGATTTTTTTAAACATACTTTCGCTGTTTCTGTTATTCTTCCAGAATTATTTGTGACGGGCTTCATTGGCAGATTGCTGGGCCATGTCCGCGATATCAGTAACCACTCATTACATGTGTAACCTGTACTTAAACCGCCCTTACCCAACCAGGATGGGATCCTGTTGCACAGCTAGTATTCGGTACTGTGGTGGTTGTCATTTCCTGTTTGCCACCACCAAGCAGGATTTGTGGCCTTATGCTCGTGTCGGCATGTTTGTTCGATGCCTTTCCCCCACACCTTGGCGTTGGGCAATAGGGCGGCGTCGCCACCCGATAGTAACAGAGCCAAGACGTGGGGAGCGCCTGAGGTGGTTAGGGCAGCACGTGCCGGGCCTGGCGGTGCCTTCCGCTTCCTCCTTTGACCTTTCGCCGGGCGCCTGACTGAGCGAGCTGTGGTCATGGAAAACGCGTGCCGTTTGTTAAACAGACCCTCCTCGCCCTCTCTAGGGGTCCCCTCTACCCCTTGAGTCTTTCGTCACCATCCTTCTCATTGTTTTTTTTTTTTCTCCCCCAAAGCTTGCGTTGTTGGGTGTTGATGGAGATATTGCTTGGCGGGATTCTGTATGGATTGTTTTGAAGCATCTTTCATTCTCCCGCACTCGACCTTGTGACCTAAACGGCAAATAGACCCGTGACCTTTCGGTTATCAGTGAGAAATGCGTTATCTCGTGGCGACATTGTTAAAAATAGTTTTTTATGAGTTCTTTGCTCATCTCTGCCTTCCTGCTTTCCTTCCCCAACAACCTTCAATGGAGGCAAATCAACAGCTGGTTAGACTACAGTAAATTTCGGTCTGTTGAGTGCACCTCTGAAACGTTGCCCTACAGCAGCTAGACCATTGAGCTATTCATGGGTTGTAGTTATATACAGAAGTGACTTTGCCGTCCAGTTGTTTCGACAGGGGTAAGGGTACCGCACACCTTTTCCAACATTAATGTCATGAAGTGTTTATAGCTTCACTTACAAAAGTCTCCCTCCCCACCTTTCCCCCGACATACCTGCTATCCTCGGCCGAGAATGAAATTTAATCGCCGTCTCAAAACACCCTGGCGTAAGCTCTCCCTTGTCCTCGGGTAGATATTAAACCCTTCACCAGGACGTACAAGCGCTGATCGGTTATCGAACCTTTCACGACGCTGAAAAGCGCTGGGGTCTTGGGGTGATCATGGTGCATTTCACCATTTTCAGGCACCCCAGCATCCTTTGCGCGTGTTTGTGGCTGGTTTTGACACCCCTCCTCCAGCTAGCGACCGTGGCGCGATGCTGAGCACAGTGCTGCGCTGCGAACGTACCTCACCTGAGGGAGTTTTGCTAACCTTTTGCTACCATTTCGCCACCCCCTTCCATCTGCGAGTAACGCCTCTCGTTGTGCCACCCCATTGAAGCACTCCACCTTTTGGGGTGTTTACTGACCTTTACCACTCAGTTCCGCTACACTCTCGGTTGGCGATGGGCGGTGGGGTTAGTCGTGTTCTCCAACAGCCACGTGCATCCTTCAGGAGTCGTAGTTCTAAACGGGAGGTAAATTCGTACCTTCGGTTTTGGTTAATCCCCTCTTAGTAGCCACGAAAGACGGTGACTTCTAGAACTCTCCGGAGGTTGCAAGGTCTGTGGTTTTTTTCTGTGTGCAAGACCCTGCAACGCATCTGGGTCCATAGTTATCCCTGAGGTTACCTTAAGTCTGTTTGATAACTTCATCCCCGTTAGCGCTTTCTTGCAAATTGTCAAGCGGGTGCGATCTTGTGGAGCATTCCTTAGTTTGCCGGTAAATGTAACCGTACTGCACACAGACATTCTCGGATGCACACAGTCGTACAAATGGGAATGAGGGAAAGATTGGGAAGACTGTTGACATTTGTTCGTTTATTCGAAGATCATTACTAGCAGACAAAGTAATTGCTAGATACATAAAATACGATCGGGTATTGAGCATATAAATATTACTGGGCCTGTAGTTAGATACCACAGGCAACTTCCACCAGGTTGATTTACTGACCCTCAATACCTGCAGCACTACCAAGCCGTCATAATTGTGTGGCCTGTACGCAAGACCGGGACGTAGAGATTATCAACCACTCACTCAGCTTACAGGACCCATAAGGCTTCGGCAAGTAGATAACCCTGAGGTAACCTTACCTTTACTTCCTTACCGCGGTACAAGAACGTTTCCAGACTTGGCTGCCTGATAACGCAGTGGTACGCAGTCGTGGTTTTCTCCAGCCACTCCAGTCCCCTCACCCTCCCCTCCCCCACACACTCCTTCCTTCAACCAACCCTTTCGTGAACATCCTTCTCAAAGTGCGGAAATATTTCTGTAAATTTATTCAGACCCAAGGTGTGGTAACCCTTGATATTTCTAGTGAATGCTTATCACCTTTGATTCAGATACTAGTAGAGATGCAAGGCCGGATGTTTCTCTCTCTCTTCAGACCCCCTTTGCGCAATTTTCAGATATTTTAGTTCGCACCAAAGTCATTTCGTTTAGCACGTGCAGCCAGCAGCGCCGTAAGTAGGCGTCGACAGCAGCGCCGCCCGACACCTATCTTCTTCGTTAGAGTGATGTCCCTTTGCCGTGAGACCTGCTTGATGCTCACCATCATCTGTGTCCGTGCGTGTGCATGTGTGCTCACCATGTAACTTTTTTTTTCTTTTTATCTTGCACGTGTGCTGTGTGGTGATAGTTCAGCTCTAGGTCTGCGGGCAGGTCGCCAGCTGATGAGGTGCAGAGGTCAGTCTTGTTAGAAAGGTAGTGATTGTAGACTTCAAGCCAGCGCTTCTGCTCACCCCGAAATATCCCGCCACACCCATATCTCTTCAGAGTAACCGTACTGCGCATCTGATGATGATCTTTGTTTCAGAGTTGTTTTAAACCATTTTAGAGCCTCTTTGTGAGTGGAGTTGGAGGGGAGACCGAGGTGTGTGCGAGGGAGGAGATAAACTGTCATACCAACCTGTCATTAATTCAGAAACAAACTGTACGTTTACGGCCTTTAATGTCAAATTTTAAACCGAGCTCCGCTTGACAACAAGGTAGTAGTCGTGCACAGGTCAACAGAGCAGTTTAGGGTCGTGGTCCAAAAGAAAACCCGTTGGTTCTACCACATGATGTTTTGTTTCTGTTAACCCCACCTCACCCTACCTCCACCCTGCAACTGTTGAGTAATGAGAGACAGCGCTTTGTACTTCGCCTTATTAGCAATTCACAGGGAAACAAGAGACTTGTCGGATAGAACAATTTCTCTTTGTTCGTTGTTCTTAACGGCCATACCATTTCGCAAAACACCCGCACTGTTTCATGCAACATTCATACATTGTTGCTGGCTGCTTTTGTGATGAGAAAGATTCCTGTCCTCGCCCATATTTACGATTTGTTCGTGTGTTATCACCTCATCCAGCTCATGCGTTTGTTAGTGTGCTCCTCCACCCTCTCTCTCACGCACGCACACACGGAGCTTGGCGGAGACCCGAGATGTTAATGTGCTTGCTAAAGGTACGAGGAGACGCACTCACTAGCCAAAGCTCATTGCGAGAATACTTGAGAAATCGTGACCGGACTGTGACCGCGACATGACACTGTGACTGATCGGCGGTTACGTGGCGCCCGTTAGTGACGTCATGTAGCGCGGTGTGTGGCCTCAGCGACTTGCGATACAAAAATTGACCCGAGTACTACCCAGCTGTAAATTTAACTGTTCGCAAATTGGGAAGCAGCTTTGTTTTTATTTTTTGCTAAAGTCTTTCATCATTGTAATTCTCATTAGAGTGACACTCTTTTTTTTTAAGATTGTCTAAATGTTGTTGTTAATTTAGTTCTGGATATGTCACTTTTTAAAATAACTTTTCGAAGTTCATTAGAAGTGGAACATCTAGGTTTACTTTGCCACCATCTTGTGTGTGTGTGCGCGCGACACAACAGTAACCATAGTGATTACATCACTCACTTGTTGACATCGTCTCGTGCATGTCTACGAAGCCTGACCAAGGATGAGTCAACATCGTGTCGTTCTCTGTTGTCAAGTTTCTAGTGACACACAGTCAACTGAATCTGTCAACACCCAAGCGGCTATAAATAGCGCCTAAAAAACTGGCGACAGGGGGCGCAAGCAAAAAAGCTGGCGATGACGACGCCGGTAACACAGGGGGCGCTGCTCGAGATAACAGGAAATGACGAGCTGCTGGCACCACTAGCAGCACCCGGATGTTCTTTCCCCGCCTCCTCTGTACACTCTTCTACCACCTTTCTCTCGTCATAAATGCGTTATGCTCTCTGTGTGCTGTAGTTGTCTTCAGCTACCGAGATAGTATTTAAACATCTTATTAACGTTTACAAATGGTCGAGAACCCATTGTAAACCTTTATAAAATGTTTTATTGCTCTCAGGGTAGGAGCCATTGTTCAGGGTTAGCACTGGGAGCTGTGGCAAAACTATACAGGCTTCTGATTTTCTTCGCCCAAATTTGAATGGGACCCCATTGACGAAAATTGAAGGGGTCCTCCGAACTTTTAATGCGTACTGTACGCAGTTTTTTGCGTAAGCAGAATCCCTGCTATATATATATAAACTTAGGTTCTTACCGTAGAACCAGGTCATGGCCAACTTACAATTCGATACTTTTCATCTTAGCTACCTCCTCCACTTGCGACATTGACTGTGAGCCCTTTACAGACCTCCATTCTGTCTGAGCAGCTTTATGCCATTCGCTATGAGAGTATACCACACCTGCCCAGATCCAGACTGTCTCGTGACTGACTTTCTTTCTGGTTTTTCTTTTGGACCAGTCGTACATCTATTCATTGTGCTTATTCGACATCGTGTGTAATGGTTGAGAAGACCCTCAAGCTGCCAACCCTACATGGAAAGGAATGACGGCACGATAGTAAGATTGCAAACGATATCTTTTTGAGGTGAACGAGAGTTCACAACTTTTGTTCAGGAATTACTATCTGACATTGAGCTGAGGTGAGCTATTTAGGCGAGAGGGATCAGTTGTGTTGACAACGTAGAAGTGACGGTTCCACACGTAACCTGCTCGGGAGGTGGCGCTTGTAGTAACAAGGATATGACTCGAATGGACCGGAAATCTGGCCGCGAGGAACAATCCTCAAAACAAAAAAAAGAAAAACAAGAATATGATACGTGATGGATTTATGTGTCGGCTTACACAAAACACTGCCATCGCTGGTGGTAAGGAACACCCTCTTGTGATGGGCATGAACGCCGTCACCTTGTAAGACTCCCAGCAGGGCGCAGCGCCTCGTCGTCACGGACCAGCGGGCTGGCTTACACTCACAGGGGAAGAGTACGGAGCAGGGTTCATGGAGCGAAGGAAAGTTGTGTGTGAGAGAACGAAGGAATCTGGTCATTAGGCAAATGTCATACTTGCTGTGTTGTGTAGACTGCTATTGCATCCCCCCCCCAAAAAAAAAAAAAACAAAAAAAACAAAAACAAACAAAAAAAAAAACAAAACAAAAAAACAAACAACAAAAACAACACCCTGCTCTTCATCCTTCATCATCATCTCGTCTTTTCCCCATCTCGTTGCCGCCCAAACGAGAAAGCTCGAGACCGCAGGCTCGCGTTTCCCACAAAATTTACCTTCGTGACGAAAGCAGCCAATGAGGGGCTGAGGATTCTTATTTCCTTCTTACATCATGTAGATTGTGGCTGAGGGGGAGAAGGGTGGAGGCGCGCTGTCTGCGTCACGCTTGGCCGTGATGCATGCTAATGGCGGGCGTGCACGGTGCGTGAAGTAGCGCGAGTGCAAATGCAAATGAGCTGGGTTCACCACCATACAGCTTCTGCTCGAGACATTACTACGCGACGCATAACGTTCCTTGTTTTCTTTCTTATTTTATTTTCTCTCTCCCCCGCCCCAAGCTTACATTCACCGTTCGCCTTCCGTGTACACATGGGTTTTGATTTTTTTTTTTTTTTGTTAAATAGGGTTGGTTTTCTTTCACCGCTTTGTCCTAAATCTGCATTCAGTGAGCGATTCATCGTAATGGTTGCGGAGGGTTACCGGACGAACGTTTGAAGTGTGGTTGGGGGACGATGGGGAGGGTTGATTTTGCACCCGTGATTTTGACGCTGAGGAATTCATGGAGGTATCACGTCGCCTGGCCCGAGCTTGGGTTGGAGAAGTTAGGTCCGTTTTTAGGTCACGCCCCCGCGTGATACATCGTGTGTGTGAAGGAGACGGTGTTTCTTAATCATGCGTCTTTTTAAGAAATGACATGTTTACTCTTTCGCACGTGTGGGAGCTCGCGCCTTTGTCTGTGTTTGTGTTGTGTGCGGTGAGTAGCTAGAAGCTTGAGGAATATAAGAGCCTGTCATCGTAGCAGATAGCACTTGTAGCATGATGCTGTGTAAATATTAGCAGGCGACGCCCACACAGTTCACTGTTATCTGACATCTACGAACCCACCTGGTAGTGAATTCGACAAACGAAGGGAGTAAGTAGCGACAGGATATCAGTAGGGATCGATGCTATTACCTGTCAGGGTCCCTCTTCCCCCTTCAACAACCGCCCACCTGGTTTTTCCACCCTTCTTCTCGTCTTTGCGTCTTCCATCCTGTAGCCTCCTGTCGTTCCACGAGAGCTGTGTGGGTTTTTTTTTTTCTTTTCGGTACCCCGCTCTCCCCTTGCTCGGTACCCGAGTCGGAGCTACGGGCATTTCTCCCCTACCCCACCTCCTTTCTTTGTTACCTTTTCAAGCAGAATGCCAAGCCCGCGTCTTCACGAGGTTGGGAGGGTGAAGTGATAAGTAAACGACCATGGCGTTATGTCAACGGTTACAAGGGGAAAGGTTCATTTGAAGACACGACACGCTTCATTGAAGGTGGTGCATATACGGACGTCTCTATCCTCTCGTGCGCTCGCGGGTGCGTTGTCTTCTTCCCCGCCCACCCCTGTTGTCGAAAGGGGGTCCGTGTGGCGCATATCACGTCACCATAGTCCCCTTCCCCCACTCACCACCATCACCTCCAAGTCCCTTCTGTCCAGAACGCTTTCAGATGAAGGCCGACTTCGCGACGGAGCAACGGTACGCTTGGCAGGAAGCCCTTGTTATGAAGTCACCGACTCGCCAGGGCAGGTCGAGGGCAGGTGAGTTGAGGGAGAAAAAAAACTGGGTCTGTATGCAAGGCGTGTGGCGCTAAGTGTTCGCCTCGACAAAAGAACTTTATATAAAGTTTTTAAAAAAAAAAGCCCGAGCCCGTGGAATGTAGGGTTGCTTCCAGAAAGGAGTGTGTGTACGCAGCGACTTGGCCGGAGTTCGACGCTCGCTTCCATTACGGTAGTTGACGTTGCCATCCCCTGGAGCTTGTCTTGTCGACGGTGTGTCGTTTGTGGCTGTTGCGAGGATTCTGAAGCAGGAACTGGGCTGGGCAAAGTTTAGATGTGCGTGTATGTTTTATTTACCTTTTTTGAGCGCGGATGTAGGGCGGGTATGGGGCGGGTGGGTCGCGAGCAAGGTCGTTGATCGAGACCCCCTTTCGTAACGTCACGGTCGACGAGTGTCGTAAACACACAGAGAGAGAACTGCTAGGGGCCAGCACTGCCAGGCATTCACTTCCTGCTTTTCCCATGGGCGGTGACACGCTGAGCAGCTCCCTTCACCTGTGTCCCGTGCTACGACCTCCCTGCTGCCGTGCACCTGCGAGCAGCTTGGATGCTAGGTGGTGGTGCAGCGGGACGGCGTGTGTCGCTAGCCTCACTACCCTCCACAACCAAGGTCGCTCAGGCCGCTGCAGGGTACAAGTGTCGTCGTTGTCGTAACACAGTCGCTTTGCTCTTGACGACGACGCAGCGCAGCGACGAGGGAAAAGAGCCATAAGGGGGGCGAGGGTGACTAAACAGCCCAGATCTCCCTCCTGACCGTTTACCGACTCTACTTTCGTTTTTGTGTACAGCATTGTAAAGTGGAGTTATGATGTGAAGAGTAAAAGGACTTCACTAGGATAGCCTTTGCCAGAAGGTGTATGAAGGCAGAGGTCGGCGCGACAACTTCACGCAGTGAAAACGACCCATCGTTATCTTGTGTTTTGAGACTGTTCAGGGTGGATTGGGTTTCACGTTGACACATCTCGAGACGGCCTCATAGTCGAGTGAGTTTTACCTGTAGGTGGATTCGCCTGACAGCACGACATTCAAGTCGACCGTGGAATTTTCCCGAAATCTTGCCTAGTCCAGAAAGGATAAGGTGTAGTCAGCATGTGCGCCACGACGTCACCAGCAACATTGTGACGTGCACAAGATTAGGGTGCGTGGCCGAGTGGTTTAACCATTGTTTCAGCGGCTTGTGCTTTTCCTCCCTCGTCAGCTGTTGTATCTGCATCTTGGCCGTGTGGGATGCCCTACTGTGTAGTCGCACTTCTGCGGCGGCTTTTTCAGACTTCATTTTCTTGTTTTGAGGTCCGGATACTGCTAGCGAGTGATAGAACTGCCCAATTAAGGAAAGAAATGTACGCACATCTCGTTCGATTTCTGTTGGATTACGGCCACCCATGAAAGGGGGAGCCAGCTGAGCTTCAGCACATTCTGACTTCAAAGTGTATAACGGTTTGTTCTGACGCACGCGCGAGAGATTTATGTACTTTCCCACTGACCCCAGCAAAAAAAAAAAAAAAGCCAAAAACAAAACCGCGCACTTGCCTACGAGTTCAGCTCCACCCTTCCTTTTTCTGTCTCTTTCCCCACCCACTCCCACCACTATTTGTTTTTTCTCGTTGCATCAGGACTTGATTTTGGGAATTGAGGAATATTAATCGGTGGTTTTGCAAGTGAGGTGTGGTCAAGTAGAAACAATTCGGCGGGAGTGCAACACCTGTGTACAGTACAGCATTGTCATGGCAGGGGGAAGGTTCAGCTGGAGCAAGAGCCTCCCACTAGGAGGGGGTTCGCCGCCGGCAGTGGCCGAAAAATCAGGTACAGACGCACCGCGTCGTGCTTACCTATTACCTAGGTCATTTAGTTGTTCATCTGTCAAGTGCCTGTCATTGCCGTGTATGTTAGAGTGTGTGTTGTGGATAGTGCGCGCAAGCATGTGAACATGTGTATTTTTGATGTGCATGTCGGAGATTTGGTGTGTGGGGGAGGGAATTGGTGTTTAAAGGACAACACGAGCACTCAGCAAAAATCACTGGAAATAGAGCATCAGCAAAATGGAAATCTAGAATAAAGTGTCACAAAAACACATTCTGGTGGTATTTTATGATGAAGAAGCACAAGAAATATTGATTTTTTTTTCCCCCTTAATCAGTCACTTTGTTTTGTCCAGAAAACAGGAAGTGATGAAAAGGTAGTATTTCTAAGAATAGATCATCTGCATGAGCTGAATTCAAAGAGGAAAGATGCAATCCTTTGTAAAGAAAACAGACCAGGACACAATATCCTGTAGCTGAATGCTCTCTTCAACACTCAGATGAGCACAGTCAAGTCTTTAACTTTAAATAAAACGAAGAGACCTTTTTCAAACGGCAGTGCCAACTATACAAAAACATGTACAAACGAACTACTATTCCTGGTAAAAATGTTAAACGAACATCAAGCACCAGGTGTGCAACATCGTGATGCAGTCATAAACACAGCATCATCAGTCCTAATCTTATCCAGCACAATGCTAGAAACAGCTGACTGCATCAGGCTGCCATTAATGTGTATGCTTGAAACAGCTAACAAAAAATTTAAGGTTGACAAATGCATGAGTTAGCTTAGGAACACATGGGAATGGGTAAACAGTAAAATAAGGACGAAATGAGTTTTTACATTGATAAATGTGTAAAAAATTTTATGATGATGTATTTTCAATGGTAAGAAAGTAATTATCAACAGTCAGTTGTAACTATGAAATAAAATTGTGATGCTGGAAATTAATCATCTAATGAAAAACGGAGTTTAGCAGGGACATCCGTGACGGAACTGAGTCACAAGCTTACTTGCTAGAAACTCACCCATTAACCTCTACAAAGTGGGCAGGCTGTTAAAAAATTTCCAGCAGTTAACCTGCGAATAACCCAGAATGGACCAGTGAGTTCAGAATACTTTTCAGAATTGTCACATGAATTCTGCACAGTGCCCAGTTCAAATTCATTCAGTTTTGCTGTGCATGGATCGCTTTACCTTTCGTTAATCAACATCTGAGGCTCATCTGAAAAACCTTCCATTTTAAATGGTGTTAGATGCTTCAGTTTGATGGTTAATAACAGTTTAGGGAACATGTGGCAGATTGAATTTTATGGTGTTCTGCTCTAGGACTGCACTGGCCTATCAAATTATTGGAAAAAACAGGTAACTCCAATTTTAGGAATTTCTGGGAAGGAAAGGATGGTTGATGATGAAAATGGCAGGTTTTCTGTTGCAATCTGGAACAGCATACAAGCGATTTATCTCAATGCATTTAGCTAAAACAGGGCTGTGCAATTATGAAATCAATAGCACACTTGATAGCATTTGCAGTGTATTTAAAACTTTGTGTTTCCGCTACAGAGGTTGTGTCCCTCATGATGGCTGGCATGTAAAACCTAAGCAGTGATGACATTTTTCTTGTGCGGTTTTTTTTTTTTTGGCTTAATCCAATAATGTGCTAATAATGCTAGATGAATACTAAAATAGTTAACATTTGATTTACACTCAAAAGGCACTGCTTTGACCTTCTCTTTCTCCAAGATTATTGATTCCTTCTATTTCAGTGGGACTATAGTTTTTCTCCTCTGTCAACAAGGACCTTTTTATCATCTGCTAGTGGGTTGTACAAACCCCAGCATCCTTGACCCCCTTTTCCAGCAGCTCCTTTAAACCTCCTTTTTGTCAACACCTTGTCTTATCAGGCCTATCCCAAGAATCAGCTAACAAAGGGAAGCATCTATAATTATTTCCACTATGCTGGGGTCCCAAGCAGGGCACAGACTAAGTTGTACCCTGACCACATCCTGCCATCTTTTCACTGTACTAATTGCCTTTTGACACTCACCTCTCATCTCACTGTTACCTACCTCAGGATAGTTATTCTAGAGAGCAAATTACCACTGTCCTCTCCAATCATGTTCAAGTATCTTGTACCAAAGATAGCTGTAATTGCATTGAGTCAGTTCCTCTTGCTGACACTCAAACATTGTTGTGAACATCTGCTTGATATCCATGTCATTATTTGCCCCTCCCAGAATGGTGTTGGTCTTTGATGTCTCTGGTGTACTTATCAGGACCAGTAACAAACTGGCAAGGATGAATGCTATACATATCCCGCTGCAGCCTGAGCAGAGTTACACATAGCATAGAGGAACCATGCAAACCAGCTGCAAATCTATCTGTTAATACAAATGTGCACATTTGCATGTTTAAACTGTATATACTCTTGCTGTATGTACATTTTACTGAAAATGTTGTGTTCCAGTTATACTTTTGTTTGACCTAGCATTGAAATGTTTTATTGTCAGACTACATACTTCAGTGATAATCTGGTGGTTGGTTTATGACTGGCATGAAAATTGGTTATTTAGAAGCAGTTATGTATGTTGTAATAAGTGTTTACTGTGGGTCCCAGCCAGCATCCTGGACATCTGTATTCTTATCGATTGCCTTTCCTGTTGTGTTGCAGCGGGCTCCTATGTGGCGCTCACCTTGATGGGTAGACCCAACCCATCTTCACCAAACGCAGCCTCCTCTGCCAACTCTGCTTTCCTGTCCAGCGCCAACACACTGTCCACTCCAGCCACCATCTCCAACCGCAGCTCTGTCATCACTGCTCCTCAGCCTGTTGATGTGAGTTGCTTGTTTTCCTTGTCCTTCTCCCACTAACCCAGGTGATGACAGAGGTGTGAGGTCTTTGACTTCCCCTGCTAATCTACAGTCTGTGCATTTTAGTAACATAGAGAAAAACAAAATCCATTTGCTTCCATTATTTGCGGTATGGTTGGTACCTGGATGAAAGGTGAGAGGGTAAGGGTGGGTAGACAAACGTGGGAAGATGAAGAGAGAAAAAGACTGTTCAGTCAATCACATTCTTCAGTAGAGTGATGGGATAGTGAAGTAATGAATGGTGAAATAATGTAATAATGGTGAAAGTACATTGTAATGTTGAAGTGATAAACAATGAAATATAAAATAAAAATGGCAGAAGTACAAAGTAAGAATAGTGAAGCAATTGATTTTGTTATTGTAGTAATGAATGTTGAAGTCCGTGTAGTAGTGAGAAGTGAGATGGCAGAGCAGTATATGTGACAGTGTAGTAATGAATGACGTAGAGTGGTCACCACCCTGAAAGCAGAAATACTGGTGGTGAAATGGTGATGGCAATAGTGTTGATGATGGTGATGTCAGATATGGGAGAGATGTGATGACAAAGAAAGTTGCAATGATGACAATGGGCTCTCTAGCAGTAACATCTATGGTTGATTGCAGCCGGACAAGGACCGGGAACTATGGGTGCAAAAGCTGCACATGACACAGGCTATGCACGATCAGGCCAAAGAGGATTTTGAGGTAGGACATTCACGACAAACATGCTAGAATAGTCATTCTTGTTTTTTGTTTTCTTCGACCTTTCTAATGTTCTTCTGGGCTAAAGAAACATGCTGTGACCCCAAGCAGTTCCACACTCATTAGATAAGACAGGCAGATGATAGGTCCATTAGATAGGGTTTACATTTGCTGCCTACCTGGCCACACACATAAGATCTGGAAATACATGAATGGTACAGAAGTTCAGGAAATATTTTGGTCAGGTAGTGTGAAGACATAATAAACTCATAGTCTGACAGGAAGGGAAGAGATGAGAGAAGGGGTTTGTGTTTGAGAAAGAGAGAGAATCAGGAGGGGTAATGCATGGTTGTGTGGAAGAATCCAGCATCCGTCGTGCAATATCAGTTTTATAGCCACTTCAGATACAGTTTCTTGTGCTTGTGTCTTTGTATAACACCATCATGTTGCTGAGACCACTGCCTCACAAGTTTGCTTTGATTTCCAGAAATTACAGCGGCAATATGTACGAACCCCTACTGAACGACTGCACACAAACCTGCTTGAGAAAGAACGAACTGTCAAGACCCTTGAAAAGCAGCTGCAACAGCTAAAGGTCTTTGAAGAAGACTTTGCTGTGAGTGACTGAGTGGTTTGGGGTTTTTAATAATTTGTTGTTTTGTTTTGTTTGACTTGTTGTGGTACTTTCTGAGAGTTTTGCTGTTTCTTTTTTCTCAGCAACATTATGTCCTTGTTATGGAGGGTGTTATGTAATTACTGGCTACCAGTGAACATGAAGGATTTGAGGAACAATCGCAGTACCTGCAGTAATGATCAGAAAAGGCTAAATATTCAGCTTTTAAGTGTTAGAGCTCTGATTATATAGAAAAAGTAGAGTCCGCAGTTGCTTGTCTTAGTTGATGCAGTCTTATGATTCAGACACATTGTATAGACTGGGTAAAGGTAGCAGTAAGGGAAAAGAAGGTGGTGTTTTACTTCTCATGTTGAGATTTCTTCAAAGATTACTGGTTAAAACAGGTAATAGTCTTAGGGAGGAGGTTATAGAGACTGCACTTACCCTGGTGCCAGATCTGCTGCAAGGGTGATGATGGTTTCTTTCCTGCCTTTCTCCACACTTTAAGGGGGTCAGTTGGGATAGGTGGGAGGTAGAGTACACTGCATCACATGAGTCGTTAACTAGCAGGCATGTATACCTCTGGCCTTGAACATTAACCACTCTGCTTCTTTTTTGTGGATGGTGGTGCGGTTTAGTTTAAAAAAATACATCATTTGTTCATCTTGAAAAGGAAGTGTTCCAGAATGTTAAGGAAATATTTTGTTGTTAAGCTACAGACTGACAGGGGGAATGGTTTCTGTTACAGGGCTCTAGCTTTGGTCAAGGTGTGCCGCACTATCAAGACAGCAGCATCACCTCCGCAGGCAGCATCAGCAGCATCAGCTCGTGGGTAAGTGGCCATATTGGAAGTCTTTCACATCCAGCTTTGGGCCCCACTTTCCCCAACAATGCCCTTATCTTTGCTTTGTAGGAGATGTAATCGCTAGAAAGTTGCTTGCTCCTTTACTTTTGAATATGGGCACATTTTTCATATTTTGAAACAAGTTTTGTCTTGTTAAATGCATATGCTTTTGTTCCCTGCACTTATAGCTGATCTAGTAGCATAGTTTTATAAAATTTATTTCTTTGTGTGCTGTGCTATCCTCTTATGAGTATTGCATTGATACATATTAGAAAGTGAGAGATTGTTGACTCTGAGTGATGTCAGGTAGATTCATTATTCTTACATTAATGGAATAGTGTATTGAGAGTAGCCTTTCATTGGTTAACAGTTATTTTTGATGGAAAGAATATTTTCTTTTGAGGGGAAACAGAATTAGGGAACTGATGCTGCTAACTACTGTAATTAAAAATCTGTTAGGCACTTGGAATTCATTCCATCGTGTATTAAGACATTTTTTCGTGGCCATGTCAAAATAAGTAGCTTTTTATTTATATGGATGTGCTATTCAAACCTGAAACCTGTTTTATAGAATTCATAAAATAAATCGGTATGAACTGCTATTTTATCCGTCCTAAAAGTCTATAGTGAAGACAACATCATTTAAGTGCTAAAACTGATTGTTGATAGAAAAACTCATTAATTTACAATATATCTCATTCAGCGTTGCCAAGGTGGTGTTAACTTGGGTCAGGTATAGGGATCTGCTTTTATTTGAGTGTTGGTGGTTAAGGAAACTATTAAGGATACAAGAAAAGTAGAACAGCTTTGTTGTGTTTGGTTGAGGGGTCTGCTTGAAGCAGTGAAGTAAAAATGATTTGCAGCATGCCATTGGTTCCAAGAAGTTTCTTTTCAGTTACAGGGTTTTGAGCACGCTGTCTTAAATGTGTTTAGTTTAAGGTTTTTACCTGAAGCTGTGTTGCTGGTTCTCCAAGTCCTTTCTTTTTCTCCCACCCCAACATTATGTTCACATACTGTACTCCCATTTCTTCCCTTTCTCTCATTTTCATCTTTATTATTTTTCCCTTCTTCTACTCTTTATGTCCCTTCCTATGAAGTTTTTTACTTTTTTTAATCTTATTTTGTGTTCCACCCTTGATTACATGTTTTCATGTGCAGTACCCACGCATACTTCTAGTAAGGAAAAAATACACATTTTACCTTTCTATTATCTCACTTTCTTTGTTTTCTAACTTCCTATTTATTTTAACAAATCTTTGGTTATGTGCATGTGTCTAGTTAATTTGTGTGCAGACGTTAGGTAGGCTTCAGACATTGAGTCAGTGTTGAAAAAGTATGGAAGCATAGATGTACAGAAAGATGCTTTTGAGCAGCTAGTACTGCTGAATCATAATGTCCATTTTTGTTGTAAGAGATTTTGTGGTGGTTCGTTAGCATTTTTTTCTAGGAGTGTCAAGGAAGAAAGATATAAGAATCAGTTAAACATCTGAAGCTAAATATTTAAGTAGGGTTTGGGGGGGGGGGGAGAGGGTCTGTCACCACCATGCAGGTGCACACACACACTGTCTCCCTCTCTTACACAAAATAGTCTTCATGTACTAGAAGCAATGAGAGATGAAAGTTAATTTTACAGTCAGTCAGGAAGACACATGATCAGCACATTTTATTTCTTTATCTGATTCAGTTGCATGTAATCACTGCTATAGGTCCAATGAGAATTAGCAAGTTGTTTAAAGGCAACTTCATTAAACATGGCCAGACAGTACCATTTTAGAGTAGAGCAAAGATCTATAGGATGACATGAGGGGCAAGGATAAATGGAGCCTGTAAATGATAGACAAATGATGACTTTTGAAGTAATGTGAACATTGAGATCTGGCATTCGAAACTCCAAAAGTTTTCTGGTTCACACAGTAGCCACAGCTGTTTTGTAGACTGCACTTACATTTAACACATGGGGCACAATAGAACACAATGCCTGCTTTTGCATGTGCTGCATCATTGTGGGCAGCTGACAGGACAGTTTTTGCTTTACAGTGTAAAGGGAGTCTGTTTACCTAAATTCTGTTCTCAACACTTGACTGTTCTATTGAAATACTTTTTTGTGCTCTCTTGCCCTCACATTTTTAATTTACGATATGAGAGAATGGTGTAAATATCGGTTATACACAGATAAGATAGTTTCTAACAAATCAAAGGTGAGTCTTTACATTAAAAGACAATAAATTTTATGCCACACTTTCGTTTCAATCAAGTCAGAAGATTTTTAAAAGCAAATCAAAGAAACATGATGTGTAGAATTAAGACTGTGGTTTATATTATGGCTTGGGGATTTTAATAATTCTTCAAAATCAGTAAAGCTTTTGCCTAATAGTTTTTCCACTAGATGAGAAAGCAAACTTCTTCCAAGAGTTGTCTAAAGAGTGATTATAATGATCTTTGCCTTGTGTAGTTTGTGAATGATTTTTTTAAGATGAAATATCAGAATGTATGTTAGTATGTAGTTTTGCTAGTGCATGAGTTGAAGTTGGAGGCTGAATAGTAGAATTGTAGTATGGGATGTCCTGTCCTGCTAGACTTTCACCCTCTGAAAATGAAAGGGCTGGGGGGTGTGGCACTATGGACTTGGTTTGGTAGATAAAGATTGGACAACCTTGGCTACTGTGCAGTTGGCATTGGCTTGGTTTCTTTTATCTTTTTTTGTTTTCCCCCATCTTCCTGCTCATCAGCGCGGGGACTCGAAGCATGTCAAACAGGCATCGGTGCCTGTCTCCTTGTATAAGTCGTCGGGCGAGGGCGCTGGCCTGGGGCCCGACGCTCGAGCAGCCACACATGTGATGCGGTCCAAGTCCGATGTTGCTTCCAGACGAAACCGTGCAGGGCTGACCCAGTCCACTTTCTATGTAAGCATCTCCCAGGCTGCCGGAACTGGCTGCGAGGTATACAATCCATACACCACAGACTTGGGTGCTTAATTAACCACACCCATCCTTTTACACCTAGGTGTTGTTTCTGATTTGTGTGCACACGTGTGGATGTCTGAATGTTTATGTATGTACACGCTCTTATGTATCTTTCTGTTTTATATCAGATCTTTGTTTCACTGTATTTACTTTTTTCATGCTTCTTGTCTTTCCTTTCATGTTACGGTGCTTGCATCTTTGCCTTTCTCCTGCCTAGTTAAGACTATCCCTTTAGGATTGTCTCATTTCTTCCTGTTGTGAGTGGATGGACCTGCTTTGGTGCTTTTGTTTCATGCATATGTATGGGTGAGTGCGTGCGGTTGTCTATGCGCTTTTACGCTCTCGTAAAGTTAGGGTGCATGCAACAGTACATAAGCAGATGTGTGGTGTTTTCCCAGCATCCCAGCCTATATACATTGCTTAAAACTGTATATTTGCTTCAAAATTATCCATTTTCTTAAATAGTTAACTGAGTTTGTTTCATAGCTATTTTAGAAATTGTTTCCATGGTGGACTAGAAGCTAAATATGTGAGTAACCATTCCAAACGTATCACATTAAGTATATAAAGTGGTTATTGTATTTGTTCATTGTTCACACAGCTTAGCCCTTTCAAAGGCACTTAGATTTACACTTTATGCTTCATAATTTTAGGCCAGATAATTATAGAAAATGCACACGAAAGTGTTCATGTGCAAATCCAATTCTGCTACAAGCAGTCCATACTGTTGATGCTTTCACAGAATTGATATTTTTATGGCTTGGTAAAATTAATTTAAAGCTAGTGTTTATTGGATTGAATTGAGGAACTTTTGAAATTCTGTCATTAAACTCTCCCGCAACCTCTCCTTCGCAGGGAGGTAAAGGCATCCGTCGTAAACTGAAACGGGTAAACATCAGCTTGTTTTGACTCCCTTCCCTTTGTTTCTTTATTTTGTGGTTGAATTAAATTTGGTTGTCCTGTCATTGGCCTCACCCATAATTCCCTTTCTTCTGTACTTTAGAATTAATTCATAAGATAGGTCTGCTTATCCTTAGCTTTGCATGCATGTTGCATGTTGGTACAGGGAAGCACTGGCCAGGCAGAAAGATTTTTTTTCACAAAAAAATTGTTGACTACTTTGACAGCTTTATTGTTTTATGAGTTTTTTCTGTTAAACAGTTCGTAACAGTTCGCTTTGACTTACCTGACTTCTGATTATGACTTTTGATAGAAAGTGCATGGTAACAAGTTATGTGCATTCATGCAGGTTGAAACTTGGTCTGACTTAATTCATGTTCATTGTTTCTTCACCCTGTTAGAGTTTTATCATTGGGTAATACCAAGCAGAATAGTTGGGATAGTGTCCCCTTTGACCTTCTCTGTAATCCCACATTAAATGTCATATTTATTTAAACAATACTGGGAAGTTCTGGTCATCAGAACTCTGGAGGGCATTGACATGCTCCTGGTAGTGTTATCGCAAAACAACACATGGGACAGAAAATGATAGCAAAGTAGGAGCTGTAAAAAGTGCTAGCATGGATTTGCAAGCAATTCTCTTATTAAAACATCCCTTGGTGGCAGAGCAGAACAAGCAACAAATACCTCATAGAATGCATGCTTGGATTCAAAGTTTTGAGCTGTTCTGGTCTAGAAGTAAAGTTTGTTGAAAAAGTCTTCAGCCGAATACAAACATAGATATTCATTTCATTTTTCCATGAATAAGGTGCATCTGTCGATGCATGATGACTGATTCCCTGTTAAAATATTCTGATGGCTTTGAGACTTGTAAGTCTGAAGAAATACTCATTAGTAATTGGTGGAAGGATGAACATTTAGTTCTAGTTTCTCCCCCTTCTTGCTCTACTCCCAACCAACCCCCATCTCATTTAGGCAAAGAGGGTGGATTTAAAATGCTGGTTTATCTCTTTATCGACCATTCAAACATCTAGAAAACTGAGTCACTAGGGACTGACTAAGACATCTTGAATTCTCAAGAATTAAAGTTGACTGATCAGCAGTCTTGCACCTCTTGTCACACTCTGGTGATCAAAATAGTTTTAACTTTAAAAAATTTTAAGTAATTAAAAAGAAAATCAGTTGGCCGGGGAAACATCCAAG
Organism: Pomacea canaliculata; assembly: GCF_003073045.1. Classification (NCBI taxonomy): domain Eukaryota; kingdom Metazoa; phylum Mollusca; class Gastropoda; order Architaenioglossa; family Ampullariidae; genus Pomacea; species Pomacea canaliculata. The sequence continues at coordinate 10,643,625 of NC_037596.1, read as the reverse complement.
ATTGTTTTAATAGATTTCCATTACCCAGGTCATAAATAAAAGCCAGGTTCATTGCTTCTTGTTAAAGGAATGCTTCCTTATTATTTCCCATGTTTTTAATTAAAGCTAGCCAGATTTGCACGCAAGTTGTTTTGCATGATTCACTGGTATGTCCCTTGCCCTAATCTCCGCTAGCATGCAGATGGTGAAGAAAAAACGTTCTTCTGTAACGTTTTTCAACACTTAAAAGAAGCTCATTATTGCACCATCATCATACCCAGTCTGGTCTTATAAAGAGTTCACTAATTAACCACTAAGGAGGCCAGAAAATTTCCAGACTTGCTAAAAGCATTGAAAGTGTTGAGGCTAGCTGTGAGATTGAAGTTCTTGACCAGGATTTGAAGGTTAAGGGATCTATGGGTTCTTTCAGCATTCAGCATATGCACACTGTGTACTGGAGAGTGTCTTGGCCATTAGAGTGCAATAGCATGCCAAAACAACACCTGCTTTGCCATGCTTATACAATTCAAGTTGAAGTCTAGCTAGACACAAGACTCTTCAGTTTCCTGTTTATACAACACAGGCATGAAACATGATTTGTGTAGTCATTTGGTGGGATCAGATTATACCCAAGGTCCTTTTGTGATGTTTTAGCACCAGTGGTCAAGATTGTAAGCGCATCAGTTTTAAATATCAGCTTGTAGAGGAAAAAAGTGAAAGGGCACAGAAGTTAACTGACTGCTTTGTGTGAAAATGGTTCTTTAAAGTAAGTTTTTCTGTGGTTGTTGGAACCACTGCAGCCATGTAGCTGTGTCATATTGTCAGTACTTCATTACCTACCACTTAATTAAAACTGCTAAGAATTTAAAAAGTAGACTTTGGTTAATTTAAAATTCATGGCATTTGTTTTTATTTTTTCATGTATGTGAATATTTGTATGGTTTCTGTTCCCTTATATTGTTTATTATTTTGCTGGTGGTGCTGCTTTTTCTGATATTGCTAGTGATGGTTTAAATAGAAATTGATAAAAATCATTTATTAGTGTTTAAACCTTTAAGTATTTAGCACTGGTTGGACAGCAGTTCAATGCAAATTGAAATTAACTCTTCTCCTGAATAGTTTTTCAAGGGGTTGGAGCCCAAGTATCAACTTTCACCCATCCATTTGTCATAACCAGGTCATGAAAAATAATTGTATCTCTGGTAGATGTGCAAGTATTCAGGCTATAAAAATATGCTAAAGATATTCAGTGTCCTCAGCAATTTATCAGGGAATTAGCATGTTGTGAGTGATTTTCATGTTGTGCATGATTTGCAATCAGTGGAAATCATATTCTTCTTCCCTGTACCAACGTCCGAGTGAATCAAGTCTTGGGCTAGAACAGCCACCCTGTCAACAGCCACCGCAGGTGACATCTGGCTACATTGACTCTCACAACTTTCAAAATATTTGACAAGTTTGCATTTTCCCACTTTGAAGCATTTCCTGTTGTTTTTTTTTTTTTAAGTCAATATAATTGAATTTAAGGTGACCAGACGTCCCGCTTTAGGCGGGACAGTCCCGCTTGACCTCTTGTTGCTCATCGAGCAGCGCCTAATGTCCCGCTTTCTGGCTTTCTGGCAAGTCCATTAAATGTCCCGGTTGTCTTTAAAAATCACTTTTTTCGGCGTTTTTTGACGATGACGACACCATCATTGGCACGTGTCCCGCTTTCGCCCCGGAAACATCTGGTCACCTTATTGAATTTCAGAATAATGAGTTACATTTTTAATGCATAACAATAACTTTTACGTATTTTTTGAAAAGTTCCTGTTTTTGATGAAGCATTTCCAGTACTAACAAATATTAAAATCTATGGTTGTACCAACATTACTTTGTTTTTTTATGTCATTAATTTTCAGTATTGAGAGCCATTTCCTAAATTGCTCAAGTCTAACAATTTCCCTGATCAGTTTCATGCTACCAGCAGAATTCTCAAACAGCTTTTTTTTATCATTAAATATCATTTAACAATTTGACTGAATAGGAAGTGGGGAGTGGGCACTAAAAGTGTGAGTTTATGTGGTCAGCCCAGACAAATAATTGAGATTTGTTTTGGTGCTGCCAGGTTCAGTAAGTGTATTGGTACATGCACATATTCTGTCCTACAAATATTGTAGCATATCATAGTTTTACTGGTACCTGTTAACTCAGGTTTGTAATCGTAGAGAATTCTTCTCAATGCAGCAGTTCCTTCCCTAGAACATTAGGTAGTTTTTTTTGTACAAAATTTTTAATTTCAGTGACGGTCCAGCTTGATAGTCAGCAGTAGATGCTCAACGCTACTGTTGGCATTTCCTCACATCAGTATTGGATTAATTTGGCCCTGAAGCCATTGGTGCTGTATATGTAGTTATCTGATGTCATTAAAGTTTACTGACTGCTGGACAGGAATATTACCTCTGTTCTTAAGCACAGAATCCTGCACAGTTTTAGTGGTGTGAAAGCTTAAGTGTGCTCCAGAGGCAGTTAGCAGAGTGGTGCATATGTGTGTAATGCTGTATGTATCAGGCTCATCTTTTATTCAAGTATATTGAGCTGACTGCCAAACAGGAAATGCATTGTGTATGTGCTCTATTATTATTCTTATTGATTAATCCTTTTCCTCCATATTTTACTTTGTGTATATAATGCTTACAAAAGATGGAATAGTACTAATTATTTCATATTATTAAGTGGTTAGTCCAGATTTAAACAGTTCTTTTAGCAAGGTACTAGTAAATGCTAGGGAAGATGATTTTTTTTTTACTGTAATCAGCGATGAGCTTGCCTCAGATATAGTAGTGGCTGTAAAAGGGGTTCTGCCATTACACCATAAGAAAGCTCCACGATTGATATCAGTGTTTTACAGTTCAGCTCTAGCAGTAGTGGAAATGCTCTTACCTGGATTGGGTTCCTTTTTAATTTTTCAGGGCTTGTTTTTATTTTTTGTAATAGCATTTTGGTTGGTACCTATGTTAAATGCGTGTAAAGTTAATAGCAATGATAGGAATGTATTATAGTACATTGTTAATGCGATGGTGCAAAATTGTTTCATTATTTTCCTTTCCCAATTTCTTCACTTAATGTTCACCTTAGAAGCACAGAAAGATTTACCCTAGGGCACATCTTTTCTTAGGAATTCAATGGATAATTTTTAAATGAAATGATTTAACAGAGACTAACATCACTTCCAGAATAAACTAAACTGCATTGTGTTTGGTTTGTTATTACTCTTATGCAACAGAACAAATCACATGGAATTTGCTTTGATGAAACATACTTAATAACTTGTTGGCTGCAACAGTGCTACCCAAGGTTTGAAAAGCGTGTGCAAATAGTGGTCTAGTTTGTAACTTGTTTACTGATAGTTAACAGTAAGGAGGAAAAAGTGGCTGATAATAATGTTGGGATTTTTTCTGTTTCCCACACATATCAACATTATTGAGATTTTTGTTCTTTTAACCACTTTGCTTCCACCCTCAACCACTTCAACACCTCAAAAAAAAAAAAAAAAAGAAAGAAAAATTTGTGGGTTGAAGAAAGACAAAAATCCCCTCTCCCCCCAAAAAAAGTTGTGTGCATCTCAGGTGTCAGTGTGTGTGGGTGTGTGATATATTGGTTACTTGATATACATACTACACAGCCTGCTGGGTTCTTCCTCCCCACCTCTTGGTGCCATGAGTTTATTGACTACAGAACACTTTTCATAAAACTTTGTAGTTTTCTGATGTCACTCAGCATGTTGGCATTGTGAGCACGTTCTGCATGCACTGTTGGCTCTCACTTTGTTATGCTTGTATCTACATCTGTGTTTGCATGTTTAGTTAGATGAACAAAGGAGTGAAAGAGTAAAGAAAAGAGATTGTGTGTGTTTTAATTTGTATTTTCATTATTTGGTTTGTGTTTTGAATTAATACAGTAAAATTATTTTAGCATCGCTGCATACACAAGTCATTCAGCCATTAAAGAATTCCATTAGCTCTTCAAATGTTTTCTTGTTGTGGAGACTTTATAAATGGCTACATTTGTATGGTTCCTAATTAAAGTTAGCTTACTTTAAGGTAGCTGCAGCTGTGCCAATGAAATTTGTAGATAGCATAATGTGGTACTGACAAATAAGCTATGGACATGTCATAGTACTGGCAGCTCAGATTTTGTATAAACAAATATCTGCATTTGCATTCACTTGGCTACACTTCACAATATCATTTAGCACCAACTCCCTGTCAGTTCACCAGCCATGCCTACAGGCTGCCAAAACTCCAATATCCTGCATCTAAGCTTGTTTTTCTTTTCTCTCTCTCTCTCTGGCACCCTTGCAATCGCAGCTTTACAAATTTCCCTCCAGCCCTTTTCATTCATCAACACACTTACTTTTCACCTGTGAAAGATTTCCTCCCTGCAGTTTTAGTAAGAATCATCATTTTTGGTAGGTTTATTTCCTTTTTCCAGGCAACATCGCAACCAGTTTCAGACGCTGGCAGCATGTCGGACTCACCTCAAACCAGTCCCAGTGTCTCACCTACACCGCTGCACCCTGCCAACCAGCATGATGCAGGCGACACCAGCAGCATTTATTCACGCAATTATTCAGTTGTTGAGGTACTGGAGTTACATTTTTGTTGTTGTTGTTGCTTTCCTCTTTTGTTCTTTTGCTTAATTTGCTTAGCTAGCCATACATCTTTTAATTAGGCTCATTTTTTTCTTTCTTTCTCTTTATTTTATTTCAAATTTGTTAAATCCATTTTAAATCTTCTCTCATCTCCATGCTTCATACCGTTTTGTGGTCTGTATCTTGTGTCAGGCTTTTTTAATCAAATCTGTTAAAAAACTTATTCACATATATTGTTATTGGTTTGTTTACACAGCAAAATCTGAAATGCATTCTCCCTCTTTCTCCTCTCCCCCTCCCCTTCTTTACGACCATCCCCTGCACTCTGCCAAAGAAAGTTTAAAACAAAGGTGCAACGAGTCCACAATTAATTGCTGAAGCAGATGTGCAACATCTAAATGCGTACAACACCTATTGGTGTGTGAGTTTTTAGTAATCAGAGTTGTGTGCTTATTGAGCTTTTCTTGAGCAGGCTGGAGGTAGGGGGTGTCTCGTATACACTGACATGTTGAAAAAAACAAACAGAAGCAATAGCACATCATGTTTGACTGAGTGTAATTAACAAACACTGTTTATGATGGCAAAATTTGTGAAAAGTCACTAAGTCCTCCAATTGAAATGCAAAGAAGATGCTAATGTCAGCACATCATGCTCATCAACAACAGCAGTGTCACATGCAGGATGTTTTCTGTTTTAGGGGGGGACCAAAAAGGCCTTTCCTGGGTTTTCTGCCGACATAATCCACATTGATGATGAGCTGATGCTTAACTCGAAGAAGAACCAGGATAGAGGTGAAATCTTTTGACACTGCAATGTCGAATACACCTAACACGTTTTGTTTGAGTGGACCACAACTGCAGGAACGAGGGCAACAGATTTGAACAGGCAGCATGTCCAGCTGATACTCATACAACGCTTGTTCTGCAGTGGACCAGCACTAGCTTATACAGTGGTTAGAGCTATAACCGCGAGTTCAAGTGTTCATCTTGGAAATAGAAACCATTGTGTGAATGCCAACGATTGGAAGATTTTACTGAGCTGATTTTAGCTCATCAAATTCACTCTCACCTTGCTGTGGAGTGTACTAGGACTCCACTGTTGATGTAATCTTCCCACCACTAAAAGCATTAGCTGTAGCATTCTGTTGCGTGGAGGAGGGTGGGGGAGTAGTCGGCTAGAACAATCTTTTTTTGGGAATTCCAGGGAGGTTAAGTGGGCAGAAGGTAGATCATACTATAAGTGTCAGGTTTTTCAGAGCAATCGTGATTGATCGAAAGGGCGCACGGTACAACAATTTTGCTGGCATCTTTGTTGGAGAAGTAAAATTCGAGATAATTCGGAAGACATTTTTTTTGGGAACTGGAGTAACAGGGGAACCAAACCTCCTCTGATTTGACTGTGCAGTTACTCAGCGCTATATGATCCACATTTCCCCTGCCGACAAACTGGTCCGTGCACTCTTCACAAGATTGCGAGAAGGCGCATTAAACCTACGGTAGCAAGGGAAATGGATCCTAATTTATTAACGACTGCGCATCGGGCAGCAGGTTGTCTGTTTTAAGAGTTGAGCGCGTACACGTTCACCGATCACAGTGTATATGTTCCTGAAGGCCAATATTTACACTCTTGCAATTTTTTTAATTATCTAAAATTATCTACAGCATCCTCACATGTTTGATCCCTAGTTTGTTCACTTGTGGCGTATCTATACGAAGTCAAGATAGTAACTAAACTCTGACCAGTGCAATATGCGCACCAGTCAAACACACAGATGCTTTCTTAGCCTGACTGTTTCATCATATGGTCTTTTTGTTCTTTCTTTATTCTTCTTCTCGTTAGTCGCAGTCAGCTCTTCTATGAACTTTTGCTGGGGCTTTTCTGTGTGGTGTTGGGCGGTGAGGGTGCAGAGAGGAGGTAAGAGAGTGCAAGTTTCAGTGTCTCAAAAATGCTATTCCCCAACGAGTGTATACGACTTCTGTCCTTCTGTATTCTAAGCAGCAAATGTGTTTGTGCTTACTAATCTTATCAGTACTTGAGAGTTCTCTCTTCTGTAACAGGGAGATTGGATTGTTTGGAAAAAAAACGTTGTTGGCCCTTCGTTACAATAGTTGTGACACCTCACTTCGCTTTCAGCATAAGTGTGAAGAAAAATTCCTTTCCTGGGCAGTCCAATGCCAGCAGATTGTTGCAATTCCAATCCGCTGAGCGTCTCAAGTAAGTCTGTTTTCTGTTGATTTCTTGTATCATACTACCGTTCACTACACATATACGTGTCACATTCCCGCGCGAATTCTTCTCTTGTGGGCTGAGCACTACCTGGTCTGCTGGATGCTAACAAGGAATACCTCAAGAGCTAAATGAATCAGTGCATGCCGCTTTTACCTATCAGTAATACAAGCTTTAACGCTTGTCTTACATAGAACAGACGAACCTAACTATCCTCTTAATCATATAGCCGGACCAGATGTAACCCAGTTTCGCTTTGCTTTCCTGTCTTAGTAGAGTTGCAGACATGCCACTAAATAAATAATCGACTAGTATAACCTTTACTCTACAGCAGTAGTGGATTTTTTTTTTTTTCCTAGCTTAGTAGCCACGAAACAACAGAGTTTTGCAACCAGTAAGTAAACTCGCAATGTAAAAAAATCAGCCTCTAATGTGATATTGGTTTGTGTCTGGTTTTCATCAACTCCCTTCTAGGATTCTACCTTTTCTTCCATCTGCCATCCATTGATAGATGATGAAAGTAATGGGGCCTGATTAAAGAGCTGAACTAGCCTAATTGATGCATTGCCAGATTTAAACAGTGTTCGTGACTGAACAAATGCGTCTAAATGGCATTAATAAGGGCCTGTGCTCTTTTTTTCATTCCCTTTTTATAGGTCGAAAATAGTTCGCATTATTCACTGTTTTACTAGTTCCTTACTATCAATGATTTTAGATTTAGCCACCTTGTTACATACTTTCCTTTTATCATATAAATCATCTCATTCCTTTATTCAATTCTTAGTTCTCTTAATCTAGTCAAAAAGCATCCTGTTGGATGGGGTATGAATTGCCAGATCAGGTTTCCTTTTTACTGACCAGGACATTGCCAGTGTTCTCGAAAGGCAAACAGAAATCGGGCGATAGTCTCTCGGGTTGTAAGGAAAGATGAGACATGACCCACAT